>NW_021604638.1:8620961-8664288 GCF_004785775.1 Grammomys surdaster | reverse complement strand
CTTTCATCTTGGGATCTTGGATTTGAACTCAGGCCATAAGGCTTCTCCCAATGCTTTTACTCACAGACCCCCTTTAAGCCTTGGTTCTTAGCAGATATCCAGGATTGCACCCGGTGGACAGACTCAGTCCACATGCCTGATCTGTGTAGTTACTTACTGAGCCTGGGATCCTCTCTGGTCCCAGGACTGAGCTGTGAGGTGTGTGTGTGGTGTGACTCACGCGTCAGATGTCCTACACAGCAGCTCTAGGGATGCATCGTCTGTCTACAGCCTCTGGACTCTTCCTGGCACTCCTCGTGGGGTCCTTCAGGGCATGAGTGGCTAGCGTGTTTATTGGAAGGAGACTGACACACAGTTTCCACAAAGGCCCAAGTAGTAAATAGTTACGTGTTACAAGTCACAGATGGCCTTTCTTTGAACGTATTCTTTTTCTGTTCAACACCCGTTTAAAAATGGCAATAGCATTCTTAGCCTGTGGGCCGCAGGAAGCAGAGGAGTTAGATCCGGCCTGTGGGCTGCAGGTGGCTCACTCTGTCTTGGAACACAGACTGGAGCCAAATTCTTGGGCTTGAACCTCTGGCCTTGTTCATCTGAGACCCAGAGCAAGGACTTCAGGTATATTCCCTGTGTGGAAAGGGGAATCTGAGAGAACCCACCCCTTGAGGTGATTATGAGGTCAAATGAACTGAGATGCAAGGCTGTGGCCAGAGACAGGGCTTCCAATTACCCCTGGCATGGTCTGTAACGGGTGGCTGTCTCTCCCCCAACTTGCAAACTCTCATCCAGGTGAGACAGTCTCTTGAGTCTGTTGGGTCAGATTGTGGGACTGGATCTCTGGGTTTCTCCAAATCTCTGTATCCATCCAGAATGACTGTAGGTGGATAATGCAGATAATGAATGGGGGCTCCCCTTCACCCACACCTGTGGAGTCCTTGGTCCTTTATAGTGGTACAGGGAGGGAGATGGTATCTCCCCTGGAGCCTGACAGAGCACCGACGTAGGATGGGCTCAGCTCCATCCCCCATCCCACTGTGCTGGCAGAACTGCCTAACTCCAAGTTCATGCTGGCCCAGAAGCTGGCAATGTGATCTTACTTGGAAATCATCTTTGATGTAAGTAATTAAGGTGAACTCAGCGTTAGCGTGGGACCTGATCCTGTCGCCAGTGGGGGAAGAAGTGGGAACCTAGAGAGACCCAGACAAAAGCCCCGTGAAACTGAAGACAGACGGGGGAGCTATGCAACCACAGCAAGGAGCCCAGGACTCCTGTGGACCTCAGGAGTCGGAAGAGACAGGAAGGCCCTTTCCTGAAGCCTCAGAGGGAACTGTGCTGACCACAGCTTCTCCTGAAACTCTGGTCCATAGAAAAGCGAGGGAAACAAGCCAGCTGCTGCGGTCATCACTATTGGAACCCTCCGAGAGCGACAAGCTCACAGTGGGGCTACACCTCTTCCATCCAGAAACTAGACAGGCCCATCAGGGCCTCGTCTCTTCCCCTCTGGTGACAAGAGGATGTGACAAGAACCTCTTCCATTGTTGGGCTTGTAAACACTCCCTCCAGCTTAAGACCTGAGTGAGAATCTTTAACCAGAACTCAAAAAGCATAGGTTTGGTTAACAGGTTACTGTTGGCTCTAGGCGTGATACATTTTATGATACATTTTATTTATTTATTTATTTATTTATTTAATTTAATTTTATTTTTTTGGTTTTTTGAGACAAGGTTTCTCTGTGTAGCCCTGGCTGTCCTGGAACTCACTCAGTAGACCAGGCTGGCCTCGAACTCAGAAATCCACCTGCCTTTGCCTCCCAAGTGCTGGGATTAAAGGCGTGCACCACCACCGCCCGGCCCCATTTTATTTTTTCAAGACAGGGTTTCTCTGTGTAGGTCCACTCCTGGACAGACCCATCTCACCACGGATGAGTCAAAGGGAGTGGGAGGAAGGGAGGCATGGGACACGATCTACTCCTTCTTCTGCAAGGGAACTTGAGGAAGCACTCCTGGTATATGTAGCCTCTCTGTCCTGGAGGGTGACTGCTGTTAGTGTTGGGACACCAGAGGGTATTGAGGACACTCAACATGAAGCTTGTGTGTGTCCAGAACTAACACACAGAGGTCCCTTGCTAGAGCAGAACTCAAGCTGGGAACGTACAGCAAGGTTGATCAGGACCCAGTGTCGGGCACTTTTGGTCCTGTGAAACTCCTAAACTCTGGATTCTGTGGACAGAGACTACAGCTCCCGAGATCCACTCAGTACCTAGGGCTGACCTAACAGGATCCCCCACTTTTCTCTGTGTTCTCCTTGGAGCAGGACCTTGTCTTACCACATGGCTCTGGCCTCCGAGGGTACCTTGTGTTCAGGCCCACCCTGCCCCGTGAGTCGCAGTGGTGACTCATCATTTGGGCTTACTTTTGCTTGGCAGTGGCTCTGTCTGGCCCTGGTGACCACAAAGGCTGGGCAGCCGACCAAGACGGCACCAGGGGCTTCTGGGACAAGCCAGACTCAGCCCATCAGCCCTCATCACCTCAGAGAAGGCAACAAGGGGTGAGAATGATTCTGATCACTCACTGCAGATACTGAGGATCTAGCTGCAAACAGTAAACTGACCATAGCTGGTTAAAGCAGGATGGGGCTTTGTTCAGAGACACTGAGCAGTTCCCACCTAGGGCTAAGCCATCAGTGTCTGGGCTTAGCCATGTAGACACAAAGCAGATATATTGTGTGAACCCCTGACCATATACCAAGGTCACCATGACACTCTGATACCCTGGAGGAACCCAGGGCCTCACTCAGGCATAGCCATCACCTCTCAAGGTTCCACATCCCTTCTTCTATGGAAGGACCTAGAGTAGGTGACCACAGCCATCCACAGAGAAGTCTGGGAATCCACCTGGTAATTCCAAAAAGGCGACTTTGGTACCCATTTTATAGCTGGAGAAATGGAGGGCCAAGGTCACACAGCTTTAAGATGGATCCTGGGGGGTGGATCCTTCTTTGTTACCTCTGGAATCCACCAGTCTGGTAATCTGTAGTTTTGAAATTGGCCTGGGAAGATAGGGACCATCCTAGAGACAACAGCAATGTGTGGTGAGGGTATTGAGTGGTCATGAAAGAGAAAACCCAGCTGCTTTCAAACACCCCACCAATGCAAAAGGCCTGGGCAGAGCACCTGCCACACCTCCATCCCCAGGCCTGTTCGAATTTAGGGAACCATGGAGCAGTAAGGACAAGTGACTTGCAGAAGGTCCTAGAATATACTTCAGCATTCCAAAGGCAGTGCGACATAGAAAATGTCCCAAACTTCCCTCCCCAGCCTCTGCCTCCTGGAGGCCCTAATGCTGGGCTGGGCTTCAGTCAAAGTGAACACATGTCACTGAGGCAGCCAAGTGAGTCCTCAACATTCGGGTGTAACCTCATAGAAGGACATGGTGGTAGCTGTGGAACATCATAGCCTATGCAATGTAGCTGCAGACTTTGTGTCTGCGAGATCAAAGTCCCACCCTGACCTTCTCACCTAAGCAGGAAGCAGTTTTGCCCACCCAGTAAAGTTCATGTGCGCATTCATGGTTGGGGGATCCAGCCCCGGATCCATCTTTCAGTTGTGTGGCCTTGGCTGTGCATTTCTCCATCTATAAAATGGCTACCAAAGTCGCCTCTTCGTTATCTCTGGAATCGTCCAGTGGATCAAATAGGCCTGTAGCATACCACAGGAGGACCAACCATGCTGGCAGGAGCGGCTACCCCTTCATCCATCGGATTCCATGTCAGTAGCTTTCTAAGGTCCCCTGTGGCAAAGGAAGATAGAATGCGTGATTTGCTAGCAGCTGCGTTCATGCAGGTTCCTAAGGCTGCAGAAGCCCGGCTCTGGCCTTCCCAGTTGGAGCCGACTCTTTAGGTAGTTAGTGAATTGAGAGCCTTCTCAGGGCTTCAACAGAGCCCACCCGTGGCGAGCCATTAGCAGACACTGTGAAGATCAGTGGCCACAGGCTGTCTGCCTCCACCAGCGTGGAGACAGCAGCAAAGACCTCTAAGCAAGCATTGTTCTGGGGTGACCCACAGGCTGTGCTGATCCTACAGTGTCACTTCAGAGCAGAAAGTCAGGAACGGAGGGGCCTTCTAGTGCCCAGAGGCTGCTTGCCTGTGGAGCTTTAGGAAGGGACTTTGATCTGGTAGCCAGGGCCAGCAGCATCTCTGGACGACTTTGACAAGATATTTATTCATTCACCAGATCTCTTATGAGTACAGAGTTCCACGAAAAGCTCCAGACTCTGGGGGCCAGAACGGGTGACTTTTCCCAACTCCTGCTCTCAGGCCCCGAGTCTAGTGAGCGACAAGATGCTGAGAGTTGTGACAGAAACCCACGCCGGCTTCCTCCTTTCCCCTTTGCCGGGAGAAACTTGAGTTTGTTCAGGTGATCCAAGGCTAGCTCAAGGTGGGTGGCTCCTGGTTGTTGGCATTTCTTAGTTTGGCCCCTGGACCTGCAGCATCAGGATCCCCGTGCAACGACTGAAAACGGCAGTCTTGAGTCCCACAGCAGGCCACTGCTGAGCCGTCTCTGCCCCCTCCACTCCCCAGCCCTCCAGGCCCCCAAACTTGTGATATGTGACAATCAGGAGAGGGATGGATGAGACTGTGTGTGTCTGCTGGGATGGCACACACAGATATTAACACTGGGACAGGATGGGGGAAAAAAGAGGTTCCAGGGCATGTGTTAGAGAGGGCTTCTGGGATGGATCTTGTATGTCTGCCATCCGTCAGGTGCTGTGGCTTCAGAAGTCACTTTGCCTTTTGGTTACAACATGACTGCTAGCATCAAGAGAAGTCATAAAGTTTTCTCTTCAGGGCAGTTCGCCTCCTTAGCCCATGTATCTATGCCGGGACCACTCACAAGAGTGGTCGATGTCACTGGTAGTCATCAAGCTGGCTTGGGGCTGGGAACCTTGATGGTGTCCTCTAAACCACCATGGGGCTGCACAGCATGTGGGAACAAGAACCCGGTTGGGTTGTGCCAGAAGGCACACGGGTGTAACAGTAGGCAGTCTCTTGGTCAGGGCTGTGGGGTACCACTATATGCTTAGATAAACAGTTGGCACTGAGAGGAACTGTGGCTGCCGCTCTCTGCCCTGAGAGCTTTGGTGCAGAGTGAGTGTTCAGGAAAACCTGCTCCTCTGAGCACAGGCCCTGAGTATCAGACTCGCCACCCTGGGAACACAGCCACCCGGAGCCACGGAGCCATGGCTTGCAGCGGGCTTGCTTCTGAGCTCAGCAGGGCGTGGCCGGCTCATTGAGTCAGTTTTCTGCCAAACCTGTCTGTTCTAGTTGTGCTCAGAATGGCAAACACCTCACAAAGGATCGAGCCTGGGGGTGACTACAGCCTGGTGACAGAGGAGCGGCTGTGTGTGACAAGCCAGATCACTGAGAAAGATTTGACAGAGCAGAAACATCTGGAACAACACAACCCAATGCTGTCACCACAGGGTACAGGCAGCGATGGCATATCAAATGCAGCTACCGGGTCGAGGCCAACTTTCCGATTTGTTTAATTTTCATTAAATGACCAGAAAGGGGGGCCCTCGGTTCAGCCAGTGGGGCATGCTGTTCAGCCACTGGAGAACTTTTGAATTGAGTCTGACTGGTTTTGTACAGGTCTGCTTTTCCAACTGGCAGTTTCTGAGGTCTCAACACGGAACATGTGGTCTGGAGCACAGCATGGGGTTAGAGCGTTTGCCTAGCGTGTGCTAGACCTTGGGTTCCACCATCAGCACCAGCAACCAAATCGGCAGGGGAACAAACTACATCTGATGGATGTAGACACAAGCTATGGCTACAAGCATCTCATAAAGTACTGGAGACCTTAAAAAAAAAGTAAGACACCCTAACTTTTACATTTACTAAAAGTGGAAGTGATATTTTAGAGGTGTCTTGGATTAAAAAATAAAATACGCATATTGTACTCATTGACAGACTGATTTTTTTCCTGGACAGGGTTCTACTATGTAGCCATGGCTGGCCTGGAACTAGCTATGTAGACTGACTTGGACTAGAACTTACTCAGAGAACCACCTGCCTGTCTCTGCGTGCTGGGATTGAAGATGTAAGTCATTAGCCTGGTTCCTGTTAAGAAAAGTAAAGGTGCATTTCTTTGTATCACATTGACTGCCATTGCTTTTCCACCGAATGATGTGGTTTCCACACAGGGGTGTTGCCTGGCTGCAGGCCCAGGCATCATGTGCACACCTGGTGCCCATGGAAGCCAGAAGAGGGTGTCAGACCACTCAGAACTGGTTGTGAGCTGCCATACGGATTCTGGGATCTGAATCTGGGTCCTCTGGAAGAGCAGCCAGAGGGCCTGGCCGTTGTGGTGGGTGCTTCAGATGAAATCCCAAGCTCCTTGGACCAGTCTGGTTCAATGTCCCTGTGTCCATGACTGAGGGGAGGCAGTGCTTTTCAGGGACAGAGGTGTCTTGTCTTGTTGTCTGGGATGTTGCTGCTTCCAACCACCAAGAGACAGAAACCAGTCAGAAAGCAGCAATCTGACACTAGTGGTCAGGGCCCGCTTGCACCCTGAACACCAGCTCAACCAGTCTGCAGTTGTTGCTCCAGTAAACTGGTCCTACTCAGTCCAATCCAGCTTGCCTGGGAGCTGGAGTTCCCAGAACTATAGTCTCAGCACACAGTAAGTATCAGGGGCCCGGATGAATTGTTCCCACCAACAGACAGCTGTGCAATCACCCTCGAGGCTAAGGAAGAGAGACTTTGCAGGCCCAGAGATGTGGCTCTGTGCTCAGTAGCTTTGCTTCTACTTGATCTCAAGAGACAAGCTGTCAAATGTCAATTATCCCTAAAGGGAGTGGAGAGCGCTGTGGGAGGAAGGGAGGCGGCCCTCGCTTCCGCTGTGACACGCCTGTATGGCACCACCGACAGGTGGTCAGACCCAGACACAAGACGCCAGGTTCAAATCCCAGGTCAGACCTGCTGTGGCCAATGTTTCTCAGGATAGACCACCGTGGCTGTGGAATGTTTTCTCCTTTCTCCTCTTGGATCCCCAGGCCCGGAAGCAGCATCATTCCTTGCTCTGTCGGCCTCACTGCTGTGAGATCCCTCCTCCCCTTCTCTCCCTTTCTGGCTGTTTGTCTTCCTCTTTGGGGGCAATGGCTATTTCATTCCTGAGGAGCAGGTGGTAGATGGGACAGAGACAGCACTCTTCTGAACTTGCCCAGGATTTAAAAGGGATGCTTCTCAGTCTGCATCCGGGCCACAGTAACACAGTCTAATAGTCTCACTGGACTATTGCAGAACATGGTGAGGGATCGGCTCTTGAATGAGACCTTGTGTGGGCAGGGGAAAAGCAAATCTAGGCAGCAGGAAGCTTTGCCAGGGGCCTGGGAGCCTCCATCTGCCAGGGCCCCAGTCTCACTCTTGGTCAGTTTATTCAATCAACATATATCAGAAAGACTCTGTGCTCAGGGTATGCAGGAATAACAGAGCCGTTGTGCGTGGAACCCGTGTTCAGGTAGAGACAGGAAATGAACAGTTAACTGAGTGACCACGTTCTGATCACCTGAAGTGTGAAGTGTATGGACGGACCAGCAAAGGGGGAGAGACTGAGGTTTTGGAGATGGCCCTCTGCAAAGAGATGGTGTTTGAAATTTGAGTGAAAGCAGGAATCGACTATGGATTGGGGGGGGCATAAACAACCAAAAACAAACACCAACCAAAAACTAACAAGGACCTACTTTTATTTAATACAGTGCTGGATATCCTAGCCTAAGCAATTAGGCAAGAAAAGGGAATTACAGGCGTGCAGACTGGAAAAGGAAGAAGTGAAAGCATCTTTTCTTTAGTGATATGGTTTTATATACAGAAAGCCTTCATTCCATTTAATAAAACAGACGAGTCTATTACAGCAAACAAAATAAATTCAGTAAAATTGTGGACTAGAGAATCAATGCACACATGCAGACACACACACACACACACACACACACACGTACTGATGGGATATTTCTAAGGAGCAACAGGCTTATGCACTAAAACAAAAAGCCATACTGAGAGAGGCTAAAGACAACACTACGAACACACAGATGTCCCATGTTGGCTCATGAGTAGGAGGAAGGCAGTATGACAAAGGTCACACTCCCTGACTTAGGATACAAGTTCAGAACGTGCCCCACCAGAATCTATGATGTGCTTTGCAGAAACTCGAAAACAAAATCCATCCTAAAATTTATACAGAATCTCATGCAACCCCCAAAGTTGAGCTTAAAAGAGGAAAACTGAAGGCCCCATGCCTCTCTGTTCTCAAACTTACAGCAAAACTGCTGTGACACAAATAATTCTGTTAGGTAGGCTTATACTTTGAGGGGTCAAGAAAATGCTGCTGGGTAAGGAAGTCACTGTTAGGGCTCACAGACTTAATGTGTGCGTGTGTGTGTGTGTCTGTCTGTCTGTCTGTCTGTGCATGTGTGTATTTGTGTGTGTGTCTGTGTGTCTGTGTGTCTAGAAATGGGCTTAAACCGGACTACAGGAGGATTTCTGGCAGTCAGATAAAAGCCAGCATTCCTCTGGAATGCTTGAAACCAGTTCCCATCTGCCCAGTGAGTCATCCCCCACACCTCCCCCCACCTCTGGCCAAAGGTTCTAGGGCTCTTCTCCCTGACACCTGTGGTTACATATCAAAGCCCATGCCACCTCCTCTGGGCTAGCTCAGTCCCTACTCACACAGGTACTTGTAGTACATTTCAAAGTCCACCTTGCCTCCCAGGCTTCCCTTCTCCCTGATACTCATTTGTTCTCTTTATAGAGACAAAGCGAGGCTTCCCCACCCCCTCCTGCTCTTCTATTCTCCCCTTCTACCTCCTAGCTCTACTATGTTCTGTGTCTTGATATCTCCCACCCCCACCTCTGCTTTCCCTCCATCTTGCAGATAGCTCTGGCCATATTTAGTTGGCTTTCTTTTCTCTCTGGTCTGGACTCTTCCAGATGCCTCTGGATATTTTCTTTCTTATGCATGCACAATAGAAACCTTCCCCTTAACCATACCATGGGGGCATCGATGTTGGCAATTTCATTCCTGTGCCCCCTCACAGACATCTGGTGCCAAATCCCAGAAAGGTCACAAATGGATTCAATTCCAAGGGTTCTAGCCTCTCCTAACTGAGCCAAGATGCTGATTTCGAGTCTCCTAAAGAGTGGATCGTTTGTTCCTGCTGGCTTCTGCCACCCACCATGTCCAACTCCAAATTCTAGGTTCCACCTTCTCAGCCGCTCTGCTTCCATCTGCTCTAACCATTTGGCTACTCAGTACCCTGGCAGGTGCCACCTCAGAGCTGCCTGCTTCGTCTGTCTCTCTGCTCCTGGAGCTTGTTAATGCTACAAAGTTGCACTGGTGTGTCAGGCAGCTTAGTCTTGCCCCAAAGGCAGACTTGGAGATTGAGGGACAGGAAGGTCTCCAGTGCCATCAACTCTTGTCATTATTTCCTTATTCATCTGCCCTTGCGGATGGATACTGACCCCCACTCCGCCCCGTTACAGTTTCAGCTCCAGGAAGGAAGGAATGAACCTCCCTGTGCTGTCCTATGGCCGAGGCAGGCGCTAGCTCAATTCACTATGTGTTTGCTGAATACCCAGCTGCTATGTGGACCAGGGCAGAGGCTGTGGCTACTCTGACACCCCACCTTGGCATATAGTAGAGCTCAGGAAATAGCTACTGAACGGATGAACCAATGAATGGATGAAGCAATGAACGAATGAAATCTCTCAGGACCCATGAGTGCCTCTCCCTGCACCGTCTCCAGGACCCCTCCCATCTCTCCTTATCTGTTCCCTAGCCCCTCTTGGGTGATTTTGTCTCACACCCTCTCCGGGTTGCTGCCATAGCTCCTCCTGCCTGAGTGACCAATGTCTCTTCCTCTGGGCATCTTGGGCCATCTGACAAGGGCTTCTTTGAGCTATAGGGTGTGGTGTCTCCTCTGATTGGCTTACTGTTCATGTGTGGCCCACCTGGAAACATGTTCCCATGTAGCTAGAAAGGTTGTAAATCTAGAAGTCAGTTGTCTCCTGCTTGCCCAGTGCTAAAAACAGCCCAGTCCCCTGATGGCTGCACCTGTGGATGGAGGAGAGATATTTTTAGCAGGCAGTAGACGGCACCAGAGCCCAGATCAGCACTTCCTGCTGCGGCTGGAGCCTCCAGTCATACTCTGAATGGCTGCCCAGTGTCTCCTCAGGTCAGCACTGCCTCAGGTGCCCAGGATGGCAGGGATTAGCTGGATGTCCATTTGTGGATGTTAACCCAGTAGCTGCTTGTGGCCCTAACCCCTTTCCATCTGTAGAGCCCTTGGTTCCACCAGAGCCAGGCTCTGTCTTAGCCAGCCAGCCTGGTTAGTGTGGCAAACACGCTGTCACACTGGTGTGGGACTTAAGGTCATATTTCCCACTGGTGGCTAAGCTTCTCAGTTCTCCTTGGTGTCCTCAGTGTCCCTCCTTCATGTGTCAGGAAACCAGGGACCTCTACCATATCAAAGACTACATTTCCCATTTGCCTTGTGGTTACAATGTAGCCAATGGAGTGCAAGTATTGTCTTTTGTTCTGTTTTCATTGGCTGGAAGGGACTAAGGCTCCAGTATCTGGGAGAAAGAAGGTAACTGTACCAACACTCGGAGAATAAAATAGCTGGAGTTGGGGCCTTGTTTTCCCTGTCTATAATCAGGAGAGTAGGTATGCCCACGTGCTCTGCTTTCTGGATTCTTTTGTGTGCTAAGATGTTGAAAATTCAACACAAGTGGTCTAAGGCAGAGGTAGAGTTACAATTTGTGTGTAAGAAAGCCTGGCCCATATACAAGACCAAGTCAGGTGTAAATCTACAAGAAGGCTGTTTTGAACTTCTGCTTGCTGCTGTGTCCTCCACCCTACCCCCCAACCCCCACAAGATTCCTTCGCTCCCAGCCGGCTCCCTCTGCTTGTTTTTAAACTTCCCAAATTCCAAGTTCCAGGGTCCCAGAGCCCGGTTGCTTACTGGTGACACTGGAGAAGCACAGGGGGTGTGAATTCACAGATGTCCTGGTTCCCAGACCCATCCTGCCACCTCCAGCTTCAGGATGTGTTGCTAAGCAACCCCATCTCTTCTCTCCTCTCTAGACCTCACCGCCTCCTTCCAGCACTCATGGCTTCTCAGGCTTATTTCAACCTTGGGCCATATGATCTAAGCCTGGTGGCTTCGTGGGATCATCTCTCCAGACTATGAGCAGTTCTGCCCTCCAAGCAGCCTATATCCTGGTTGTAGGGTACTCTTCCTACTTGCTCTGTTGTGGTCCTCCTGTGGATGCTTCCTGGCTGATGGTTCGTACCACCACCTCATCAATTGGAAGGCTGGGGCTCAGTTAGGAGATTGGACTTGGTGGTAGCATGTGGGGGTGTGGGAGTGTGGGGATGGGACTTGTAGTCTTTGAGTTGCATCTGGGGTCCACCCTTCCAACCACAGCTCCTTATTTGCCAAATGAAAATGTCCTCTGGCCTCCTCTCTTCTTTCCCCGTGTCCACCCATGCCTTTGATGATGGCTTATTGGATATTTTTTCTTTAAATTCGTCTGTTTTGGCTGTCACCAAGCCACTTCTATTGAAAGGAAACTCCATCACCAGGGTAAATAGGAAGCCGATGGCAGGCAGCTCTGAGGTAACCATAGAAATGAAAACAGTTGTCCTAAACAGAGGGGCTGCACTTGCAGGAAGCCCAGGCTTGTCCCTTCCCTCCTCCAGAGGGTGATATGCTGGGCTTGATGATGTTAAAGGCACTTTAGTATCAAACTGAGGCATTTCCTTTGAGGCAGAAGAGTGAATTAGAGCAGGGTTACCCCTATCGGGTCCTCTCGAGTTTGTTATTTGAGGTGCCTGGAGCAAGGCAGGGGATAGGGTTGGGGTAGGGGTTCAGGAGTACACAGGGAGGAGAGACGGCAGGGAGTGCCTGGCCCACACAAACATAGAGAAACCAGTGTCCTGCGAGGGAGGGTGGTGAAAGCTGGCAGAGAGGGGCTGGTTCCCACTCACATTCAGTCCCTGTGGCACCCAGCAGGGCGGGACAGCATTTTCTCACTTGTATGGCCGTGTGGTATCTGACAGTCCCTCCTTAGCAGGTGCATGGTGCAATCCTCCAAGGGTAAGCTTATGGGATAAGAGGAGACCCACACAGTATCTGTGTATTAAATCTACCTATCTATCCCTCAGCAGGGACTGATGGCTAGCTCTGTGACAAAGACACAGCATGGACAGTGGCTGTAGCTACTGTCCCCTGGGAAGTGTTCTGGATTGGATTTGGGAGCCCTTGTCAATCCAGAGAGCATGACAGACACCCTGCCCTGAGATCTCACTCCATGCATGCCTGCTGGCCTGACTGAACCCATCGACTTCCTGTCTCTCAGCTCCTTCCCTGTTGCCAGCAATTAGCATATTTCAACCCCACAACAGAAAGGCCAATAGGTGTTGGGGGCCCTTGAAGGGAGGACAACCTAAACATCTTTCTCTGCACCACTGCAGAGAGGAGTCTGAGGACAAAGGTCCTTAAATCATGTATCCATCCCTGCAGGTTCCCAGGGCCCTAGGAAGGTTAGTTTATTCACCTGGAGTCAGCAAAGGGTGATCTGGCCACACCAAGGATTGTCCACTCAGGAATGCTGAGAGTAAGAGGATGAGGCCCTGATTGACACAACTGACCATGTGTTGGAGGAAGGAGAGTGGGGACAGGCACAATCAGAGATGAAGGTGTGGTCAATGATGGGTTGTAGAAAACCAGCTGGGTACATGTGTGTGCACATGTGTGTCTGGGCACATGCCTATGTGGAGGTCAGAGCTTAACACAAGGTGTCTTCCTCTTGCTTTCCACCTTATTTGTTGAGATGGAACCTGACACTTACCTGGCCGGCAGGACCCAGGGATCGTCTTGCCTCTGCCTCTCCAGTGCTGGGATTATAGGCATGTGCTACTATGTCGGCCTTCTTTACCTAGGCTCTGGGGACCCAAACTGAGCCATCTTTCCAGCATGCCCTCCCCAGGTTTTAAAGTTTCTTTAAAAACGATATGGGTTTATTTAGTGTGTGCACACCATGGCACACGTGTAGAAGCGAGAGGGTAACTTTTGGGAGCTGGCTTTCTCTTTCTACCATGTAGGTCCTTCCTGGAGAGTGAACTTAGTTCATGAGGACTGACAAGACTGTAAGCACTTTACCCACTGAGCCATCTAGCTGGTCTTCCTTAAAAGACAAAACAGAACACCCAAACACAGTTATTTTAGGTGAATATTCTTTTTTCTTTTTTTTTTTTTACTTCAAAAGAAATCTTCACAAAGTCTCAAACACTTCGCACAGGCTGTGAGCTGATCCAAATCACCTAACCTAAAACGGAGTAATAAAAAAGTGGCCACACAGGAAGGGCTCTGTCTCAAAAGGGAGGGGGTGTTTATCCAGGTGGACACATTTGTAAAAACTCATTGAACCCGGCCCCCTTTTTTCCGGAGGGGTTCCAGGCACTGCGTTGGTGTGCGTGGGGGATGGGTTTGTAGCTCCAGTGCTCAAGTCGGCTGTCCACACGGTGTGCCACTCACATCTGTACACATTCTCCCAGACACGTCAGCTCCCCTGTCCGTTAAAATCCCAGATCCAATGCAAAGGCTGTATGGTAGCTGTCACATGGTACTAGTTACAGAAAATAGGCAAAAGGTCTCCTTGTGTTCAGTACAGAGGTAGCACTCGTTCTAAATAAATTTTCTTTCTCTTTCCAGTTTTGTTTTTGTTGTTTGTTTCTTTTAAAAAGCCAGGTCTCCTGTAGCTCAACCTAGCCTCGGACTTTCTATGTAGTCCAAGATGTCAATGACCTCGAGCTGCACTCAGCTGGGATTGTAGGAGTATCCCACGGCACTCAGTTCTATACGGCTTTGGGAATTGAACCTATGGCCCTGTGCATGCTAGGCAATTGTGTACTAACTGAGCCCTGTTCTCACACTTGCTTTAATTTTTTTTTCTCTTTTAGGATAAGGTCTTTCTCTCTCTGTAGCCCAGGGTAACTTTGAACTCAAGGCAATTCTTCTGCCTCAGCCCCCTCATACTGGATAACAGGTAATAGCCACCACACCCAGCTCCAACCTGGTTTTAAACTCACCATCCTCTTGACCGCCTTGGCTTTGCCAAGATCAGGAACTTCAGGCAGATGTCACGACCCCTGGCCAGAAGCAATTTTCTTGCTCATGTTTTTGATAGGAGGGCTGGGTGATTCAGAGGGTCAGTGGTCACTCTTAGACGTCACAGTTAAAACGGGGACACCTAGGAAGTCACACACGGAGGAGCAGTTGACTCGGAAGCCCAGGAACTGTAGCCAAAGCTGCAGTGAACTCCGAAGTGCACTAAGAGTTTTTAAAAAACTCCGGAGGTTGAAAAGAACAACGTCAAAGACGCTTAGCCTCCTGTGTCTCCCCTAAAAAACCCAGAAGAGATGAACAGGGGGTGAGAGAAAGGAAGGTGGAGAATCTATAAGGCCAAGAGCCACACCCAGAGTGCGTGATAGGACGATGGGGTTTAGATCTCTGACTCTCTCTCTCTCTCTCTCTCTCTCTCTCTCTCTCCCTCCCTGTTTCTGTCTGTCTGTCTGTCTGTCTCTCTCTCTCTCTCTCTGTATCTCTCTCTGTCTCTCTGAATCTCTCTGTCTCTCTGTCTCTGTCTCTCTCTCTCTCTTTCTCCCTAAGGCTGGCCATAAACTTGCTAAGTGGGTGAGGGTGATCTTGAACTCTTGATCCTGTTGCCTGCATCTCTCCAGTGCTAGGTGATAGGTGTGTGTGCCGCTATGCTCGGCTATGCTGAGGGAGGGTTTTGCAAACGTCAGGCCAACGCTCTACCAGCAGAGCTACACACATAGCTCCTAGTGACTGTGTGTAGTGGCTATGTGCTTCCCTCTGGGTTTACGCGGAGCCGAGATGAAATTTCAGAAGAGAAGCTTTATGCCTGAAGTCTGATTGTAACAGAAGAAATCTGAGCTCTTGGTTTCCTTGGAGGCCAGCTGACAGGGATGCAGAGAGCAGAGGTCAAGAGAGGGCCGCCTGAGAAGATGTTGCCCAGAGCAACAACCTGGGGGAGGGGAGCGGGAGGGATTGGCCTAGACTCTGTCTTTGGAGGCCCTGGATAGGCCCGGTCAAGGGAGGGAATCAGGAGTGGAGACATTCAGGACTGGAGTTGTTACCCTTAGGGGCTGGTAGCTCACTATTGGAAAATTACTTTCCTGTCTTCGGTCAAAATAGCACTGTGGGTAGCAAGTATTGTGTATAAGACAGATAATAAAAACGCCCAGCTTATAGGATGGGGGCGTACACCCCAACCTGCCCTGAGAGAAGTCACAGCACAGCAAACAGAGACTGTCAGAATCCCTGTGAGATGGGCCCATCCTCCTTTCTGACACACAGGAGCCTGGGTTCTAGGAGCCATTTGCCCATCCCAGATGTTTTGAGTATTCCTTGCACCCGTTTTTTTTTTTTTTTTTTTTTTTTATGAGTTGGAGTCTTTGAAAGGGGACCTGCCTGTGCTGCCAGGTTTCAATTTCATCTCAGAATCTACTCTGCCTGGTAACAGAGGCCCCAGAGCACAGGAAAGCGACCACAGGCATCTGGAAAAGATTGACTTGTGTGTTTTTAATCACCAGAAGAAAACCCAGCCAGGGAGTTGGCCAGCTGAACTGAGAGTTTGAGGGATGAGGCCAGCAGCAAGGGGGAGACATCTCACGGGTCTCAGAAACAGCTTTCCCCAGAGAACTCCGGAACAGGTCCTGGGGGAGCAGCCAGCCAGGGCTGGAAGCACAGGGCAGGGCCGGTTTTGAAAGTTTGTTTGTGCTGAGAAGTGCTTGTTTCCACATTGGGAATGAAAACACCATTTCCCGTCTCCGTTTCTCGTCTCTGTTTCTTCACCATCCCTTCTCTCTATCCTGCTCTCTTTCCCCTCTGATGTTTTACCTTGGTGGGGAAAAACTGTTATGATTTCTGAAGACAACTTCTTCCTCATCTTTCCCTGTGAACTGCCGAGCAAAGAATTCATTTAGATTTCTGCCGTGTTGGGGCCTCTCTCATTAAACGAGTCCCATTGTCTCTTGGAAGCCCAGGCAAGTCAGCTTGCTGACGCCTCCCTCCTTCCACTTCTGGCTCTCTCGGCCATAGTTTCCTTGGCAGTTTTCCAGTTTCCATTCTGTTGCTCCAAACTCCTCCCTCACCGGCCCCACCCACACACTAGTCAGAGAGCCCATCTTCTGCACCCCTTTCTGATGCCTCGTGGGGTGTGCTTACCCCATGTTCATGGTTTCTGTTCCTACTGACAGTGTGACTGGACACAGCCAGACTGTTTGGATTTTTTAAAGACATGGAGATGGGTTCCTCATGTCCCAACAACAGTTCGTGTTTGTTGGGATAGGATGTGTTGGTTGCAGGGAGAGGCAGACGTTCCTGTGCCCATAGTTGGAATAAAGGGCACACAAACACTTGTCCCTTCTAAAGGAACAGAGAAACAAAGAAAGAGTCCCAAAGAGCCCGTTCACTCTCCATATGGGCCTGGATGAGGAAGTGGGCAGAGGTAAAGATTTCACATCCTTTAGCAGTCGGGAAGATTTAAATGAAGACAGAAGCTGGTCTGACATTGAAAAATCTCCATAAAAATCTCTGCAGGGTGGATCTCATTGCATCTCAGACTGTGGCTCCGAGTGCTTCATGGACACGTGACCTCCTGAGTCCATGACCCCAGCACATCTAAGTCTGCAGGAAAATGGGCCGAGGCAGGCAGAGCTCATGGAAACTTGGGTTAATGGTTAGGAATCCCCTTCTCCTGGACTGGTGCTCAGACTGGAAGATGAGGACCACTCTGAAGGCTTGTGGAGGGCAGAGAGGGGACACAGCAGGAAGGTATTAGGAGCTGGACTGCGAGTCACACCCAGGATGTTTCTAGACACAGAGGAGTGTGGGCTCTGTACCAGTCAGCTTCAGCTGTGTAGCAAAGTCCCCTACCCTTCCAATGTTAGTGGCTTACACAAGTCTTTTTGCCTCCAGTTTCTGAGGGTTGGACTCCCTGGCACTTGCTAAATGGCTTGGGGGCTCCAGATCCATCACAGGCTAGCATCCGGGGAACAGCTGCAGGTCTTGAGGGTGTCTTTGTAAGTGCCGGGAAGGTCAGACTCTGGGCTTGCTCCTGTGACCACTGGCCCCACATTCCCTTCCTAACCAAACGTGCCTCCCCACCCCTGCACATTGAATTTACAGTGTGTGGGAAGGGGCATGGAGTCCAAGGTGCGGGGATCGAGAGAGGCCAGCTGCCACCAACTGGATATCCTTCTTTTATCTAAAAGGTATTTAGAGGGGCTGAGGAGGTAGTTAAGCTTGAGGGCTCCAGTTCCAGAACCCACATTAGAAAGCTGGGTGTGGCAGCATGCATGTGTAGCCGCAGTGCGGGGGATGTGGAGATCGGAGGCTCACTGGCCAGCCAGTCTTGCCTATCTGGTGAGCTCCAGGCCAGAGAGACTCCGTTACAAAGGAGACCAACTGCATTTCTGAGGCAGACACCTGAAAGGACAGGGAATATGAAGAGATGGTTCTGAGAGGCACGTTTCCCCATCTTGAATGTCCCCGAAAGCCTGGGTAGGTGCCACGTGACATGCGTTCACTGTTTTTAATTTTCCTCTCTTCAGGGTAGGAGACAAAGCCTCATTAACATGATGCATTGAAGCAGGACGAAAAGCGACGGTTAAATGACCTGAGAGGCTGTGTTTGCCGCCAAACAGGGTGGCACTGCTACCGCAACAGTGAGCCTTGGAGAGGCCCGGAGCAGCATATGGGGGCCTGGCTGAACTTCAGTAGAGAAGGGGACCTGACAGCAGCTGTTGAGCAATGGGGAGCTCGGCTGCACCTACCCTGTGGTAGCATCATCCTTCCGAGGTCCTTGGCTGGTAGGGAAAGGAAGTTTCCAGAGTTCACCTTCCAGGACAAGGAGGACAACTGCTGACTGAGGCTAGACCCTGTGCTAGGTTACTCCATATTGTATAACACAGTGGGTTTTTAGCGTGGGCCTTGCCCTAGGAAACTCCATCTTACAAAGAGCTCTGGACTCCATCTTGATGGCGAGGGGCGATGTGGATGATTGCAGCCCCTGGGTGAACCCCGAAACTGCATCATCTGCCAGGTACCACCCACCCAGACCAGACTTATCCCTGGGAATAGAAAGGGAGTCACCTTACAGGTTTGTTAGGGTGAACTGAGAGCGTAGAGGACGCACAAATGTAGGGTGCACTGGGATCATATCAGGAAGTCCAGGTATACCAGATAGAGGAAACTATGACTCCTCACCCGACAGCGCAATGGCATAGCCCCACGCCAACCTACCACCCATACCTGTGTGCTCCTCAGGGACCAACCAGCAGGGAGTGGCCTGCCTATCTCTGGAGCTCCGTTCAGCTCAGCTCAGTTCCCTGGTTCTGATGCCCCTTACTCAACTGCCTGCCTGTCCATCCGTCACCTATCTGGACATGAACTTGCCATTTCTTTCTCTGGTCCTAGGTTTGCTCTTTCACCCCAGAGCTGGACAGCTTCACCCCCAAATCATGACTTCAGCAGTGGTGGCCCCTCCCAGCATTGGTGTGGTATGGTATTCAATCTATTTGTCTATCTATCTATCTATCTATCTATCTATCTATCTATCTATACCTGCATAACAGAAGAGGGCATTGGATCCCATTACAAATAGTTGTGAACCACCATGTGGTTGCTGGGAATTGAACTCAGGACCTCTGGAAGAACAGACAGTGCTCTTAGCCAGTAAACTGTGTCTCCATCCCATGGTATCTTATCAATACAGACTCTCAGGCCACTTCTAAAGCATTTTGGATTCCGTTACATCCTCTTTAGCCTGAATCCTTTCTGTAAAGGTGTGTATAGACACAGACACACCTCCTATGTGCCCTGTGCTATGTGACATGAGAGTTAATATTAGTAATTAAGACCAGAATAAAAGAATTGGCATTTGTCTCACCAGGTTTCTGAGCGAGGTGTATTATATGACAAACCACTGTCCTTGAAATAGCTAAATCTTGTGAATGTACTGTTATTCAATGATAACTGGCAGATGGCGCTCTCAATAATGATAGTCAGGGAAGGCTACTCTGCAAGGTCACAGCTGAGCGAGCTGAAGGGATATCAAGGAGACAGTGTTCCTGACTACACCGAGTGTGTGCCTGTGTAGTATGTAGGAGTTCTGCAAGGCAGCGGCAGGTCTGGGCAGAGTGGGTAGTGAGATGCAGTGGGATCCAGTCAAGGAGTCAGGACCATATGGCATTGGGAGGTTGGTTTAGCAGGAGGCCTATGCCTGCCGTGTGGAAAGTGGCCTCCAGGGGGCGAGGTGGAGACAAGATGGATGAGTATGTATCTCCCCAGGTCCGCCTCCCCAGTGCTGGAATTGCAGTTAGGTACGCAGGTGTGTGTGTGTGTGTGTGTGTGTGTGTGTGTGTGTATGTGTGTGTAGACAGAGAGAGAGGAGGGAGAGAGATGGGGAGGCAGAGAGAGGCAGAGAGAGAGAGGAGAAATATCTATCTATCCATCCATCCATTCACCTGTCCATCCATATGCACACATATGTGTGTGGGGTGAGGGTGGTGCATGGCTGGCTCTGGGGTCTAGGCCAGGAGCTGTGGTGGAAGAAGACCTTCTTACAAAGTTTAAGAATTAATCAGAAGATGACAAAAGACCCTAGGGGACTTCCGTAACAAGGTGAGTTTGCAGCCTGCCTCTGCAAGGCCTGCCTAGGTCCTGAGAGGCTGAGGTGGTGAATAGGCACGGGGGAGCTAGACTCCAGGGGAGAGCAGACAGGATGAGGGGAGGACTTGGAGGCCATTGTGGGACTTCAGCTTTTCCAAGAGGCTGGAGAACAGAGGCGAAGGAATCCTAACAAGATAGCTACCCCTGGGGTGGAGAACTGGTCCTGTCTGTGTGTGCTCCAGGCTGAGGTGCTTACCTTGTTCTGCCTTTGAATGTACTCAGGGCTTGGAGCACAGATGGGCAGGAGCATGGGTAGGCGGGGCCTACCAGCTAGAGGTGGGGAGAAGTCTTGAGAAAGAAGTGAGAGAAGTGGGCAGAAGAAGGGGTATCCCTGGGGCTGGCAGAGGGTACAGGAGTCTGCCTACCAAGTAGGATAGTCACACAGAGGTCGAGAGGCATTAAATATCTCTCCCAGGCATGCGCAGAGTACCACAACACAGCTGGACCTGCACTCAGCGACTCCTGCTTGGTAGTGAGTGCATCTCTAAACGGGTGCAGTGTAGGACAGCTCCTGTCAGCGCTGCCTTCCTCAGCCTCCCCGCCCCCAGCTCCTGTCTATAGCTGAGAGACGGTCCTCAGGATGTCCACAACAGAGGAGTTCTTGGATGTAGTGAATGCGTACCTTCGTGGCCAAGGACTTCATTCACGTAGTTAACTGTGGACCTGGAGATAATTACTCACGGCATAATTGTGAGGGCTTTTCTTAATTGTAATGGAAGGCCTGTCCTGTATGTGGGCAGCAGCATGTCACAGGCTGGGCTCTGGAGTGAATGGAGAGGAGAGAGCTGAGGGGATGCATCCATTACTCTCTTGTTCCTGATCAACCTCTCCAGTCCAAACGCCTGCTGCCATGGTTTCTCTGTGGTGACAGACGTGAGATACCTTGAACTGTGAGCTTAAAAAACCCCTCTCCATTAAGTTGCTTTCATCTGGGTATTTTATCACAGGAGCAGGAAAGAAACTAAGACGGTGGGGGAGGGAGGCGAAGAAGAAACATTGCATGGCTGGCTTTGGAGATAAGACCAGGAGCTGTGGCACAGGCATGACTCCCAGAGGTGACAGAAGGTCAGGAGACAGACTCACCTAGAGAGCCCCAGGAGGAACACAGCCCATGAATCAATTCTAAACATCAGGGTTCTGAGTGATAAGGGCATGCTGTCTGAATACGGTAGCATGTAGGCTCCAGGAATCCAACACTGATATCTTCTGTATTCTGCACCACACCCATGGAGCTGGCCCCTAAGTGCCACTGTCTGGGTCCTTTGCTTTCTGACTCAGCTTTGTCCAGCCAATGGCTGGGCCTCAGAGATTCTCGAAGGTGTTGCCTGGATGCTTGGGCCGGGCAGGACAGTGTGGTTGAGTGTTCAGGCCCTCACTGTCCTGTCATAGTGGACTTGCAGGCCAAGGCTCAGTGACATTCCTATTCTGTTTATGGTCCCTTGCTGGTATGCCTCCTTTAGCCGCTTCTTTATTAAGTGGCCCTCAGTTGATCCGGTTGGATGGTCCCTGCTTCCTCTAGGTTGATGTATGTGCTAAGGTTGAAAACGCTGAGATTTGGGCAGGGCATATTTTGAGATCTTGGGAACTTTGAAATGTGCCCAGAGCCCAGAGCCAAGGGCAGGGCTCTTGTGATGGCCCAGAAATGAGAACATTCTAAGAACATCTGAGTTCTCAGTGGGTTTTGGGGTCAAGGATCTCCCCTCAGCTGACAGGTCAGGGTGCTAATGGTGGCCCTTTCCCCTCAGAGCAAATATCAGGATGTGACCAAAGCTGTTAGGTCTGAGCCTGGGCCCTGGCAGCCCCGACAGACTAGACTGGGCTATTCACCCCTAATATTCCAATAGAAGGGGCAGGTCACAATGAAAAGCAGAGACAAGGATTCTCTATCTTAGAGTTCCTGACATGAGGTTTGGTTTAAATAGAGGGCACGGTTTAGACAGCTGGGCAGTCTTGGTTAAAACATGATCCTGCCTGTCACTGTCTCAGCTGCAGGCCCTCAGGTCTGTCCTGTGACTGCCAACAGTGTATGGAATCTCTTTCTGAAAGGCAAATTCCTCTGGCTGGGAGCAGGCTGCAGCCTTTTTCTTCACTGTGCATGGAATTCCTGGGGGAATTTTAACTTCTTGGGGGTCCATTGTCTTAATAGTCCGATATTCAGAGGGAGGGACACAGTGTCTCTTTTTAAGGTCTCTCCTGTCAGAGAAGTTACAAGGGGACTAGTCTGTTCCCAGCACGTCCACTGGGCAGTGAGAACACAGAGCATCCTGGGGCCACCAACTGCTCCAACAAGGCCGATTTTCTCTCTGCCCTTTTCAGACTTGCGCTGGGTTCCGTTTCCAGCCAGTGGGAGATGGATGGTTTCATTACTTGCGGCGCTCAGCAATAAATCTCGCAGTTGCAGTGGAGGCAAGCTCTTTCCCCAGGTTACCTCCTGTCCTGTGATTCATCATGTTTAATCTTTCCTTTACCTTTGAATCTGGGGGCTGGGGAGGAGCAGAGGCCCCAGGGACTGAGGGGCTGTCATTCCTCAGAGGCTGAGAAGAAGGGACTGTCTGCTGACAGGGTCACAGCTCGAGGTGGACTGGAGCATTGGCAGCTTCAGTGTCAGGGAAGGGGCTGTAAAGGGACCTTGGGGGACCTGCATCCTGGTTTGCCAAGAAAGTTTCCCAGAAGAAGGGGAGAAAGCTGAGCGTCAGACAGAAAGGAAGCAGCCATAAAGTTCTCCGTCAGGGGAGTGGTGAAGAATCTAATTCCCGATGAAATGTGTTCTTGTTTGTGTACAATTAATTTTCCTCCCAAATGAAGGGCTTTGTCTCTCACTCTGTGTTTCAATAGCAACCACGCAATTAAGGCAGCGAGTGCATCTCTCCTCAGAAAGGAGCTGCTTGGTGCTAACATGGTGGGAAGCAAACATTGCTTGGATTGGTTCCTGGTTCGAAGGAAATTAAAAAGAAAACACAAAGGAAAGAAGAAAACACCTCTAAATAGAAACTTGGCCACTCTGGGATGGCGTCACTGCAGACATGGGGAGGCCCTGAGAATGGAGGCCAGGGACTCCTGCTCTCACTGCAGGAGACCTGGAGGAGTATCAGGGAATCCCAGAATTTTGGAAACTAGAATGACCAGTTTGGTTACCCTGGGTCCAGGTGGGAGGCGCATGCCAGTGAAGCCGGATACACTGTTTCTCTGTGCAAGTGCATTTTATCTGCATAGTTACATAGTTATGTAGTTAAGCTCAGAAAAAATGCTTAGTTACTCTGAGGAGACAGCCCTTTTACAACTGTCCTTGTAACTGAAGGAACCTGGCATTCTCTTTTCCCAGTTTCCACATGTGCATGTGTATGCATGTGTGCATTTGTGTGCACATGTGTGTGTACAGCTGTGCATGTACCTGGAAGCCTGGGGATGGGAATCCAGCACCTTGATGGATCTTGTGCTTTGGCCATGGAGGCAGAGTCTCTCAATCAAACCTACAACTCACTGGCATGGCTGGTTCTTGCCATCCAGCTTGCTCTGGACACCCCTTCACCCCGCCCCCCTATCTGCCTTCAGAGGCTGCAGTTAAAGGACAGCCGCTGTTCCCATTTCCATGGGTTTCTGGGGATCAGGACTCTGGTTTTCACGCTTGTGTGCCAAGCACTTTCAAATGCTGAGCCATCTCCCAAGTTCTATGGAACGCTTGACTGAAGTATATAATTCAGTGTGTGTGTGTGCCTTTGTGTGTGTGCGCGAGCGTATGCATGTGTTTGTATGTACATGTGTGCAGAGTGCATGTGTTTGTGTATGTGCATGCGTGTGTGCTTGTGACTGCACATGTGTCTGTGTGCCCACTCACAGAGGCCAGAAGCGAGCATCAGATAGAATCCTTGAAACTGGAGTGACAGGCTGTGGTAAGCCATTTGATGTGGGTCCTGGAAATCTGGACTCTGGTCTCCTGATTGAGCAGTGAATGCTCTTAACTGCTGAACCATCTCTAGCTTTTAACTGAACTTGGGTACATCTTATTGATTGATATTTTTAAAAATGTCCTTACTGTTTTGTTTTGGCACAGAGGAGGGCACAACCCAGACTGGCCTCACTCCACTCTTTTAATGTCTGTGGTTGATGGCAGAAGCTGTCGCTCTGTGCTCCTGTGCGTTCTCCATCTTCTAGGGTCCCATGTGTGTGGGTTCCCCTCACACTTCAAGTGTCTGTGCACTCCTCCATTGGCCTGTGAAGGCTTGTGGGATGGTGGGACTGACTGAAACGGTGAGGCTAGCCAGTTGTCATTCTCAGCTATATCTATGAAGCCCCTTGTCCCATGTTAACTAATGTGCCATGGGCAACACCTCGGGTGACAGAGCTTCCAGGGACCGACCCATCCAATGGTGAGAAGATAACCCAACTGGTAAAGGGTGAAAATATTGAATAGAAATTTCAGAAATGTGTGTGCCCACTGAGCACAGGCATGGAGGCTCAGGGAAAAATCACCATGTGACAGATGACTTTCAAGAGCAAATCACAGAGGCAAACATCTGAGGTTTTCAGTGCACCCGATGTGTCTTTAAAGGCTAAGCCCTTAGTCTACAGTCATACCATTCTAAACGCTCCTGATCTCAGAAGCTAAGCAGGGTCGGCCTGGCTAGGTACTTGGATGGGAGAAAGCTGACTGAACTTACTCTTTGACCTGGCCACCCCAGAAGAGTAGAACAGCTTCATTCAGAATAGGCTCAACACGACCCATGACGAATGCCCATCAACAATGAGAGTGGACAGACATGGAGGACCAGGCTGCCAAAGCAACCAAAAGATGAAGATTGCTGACGAAATCAGTATGCACGGAGCCCAAAGCGTATTATGCTAAGCAAAGAGGCCAGACACAATGCATTGCTTCACTTGCATGTGATTCTAGAACATTCAAAATTAAAATGATGCTGACGGATAGTGGTTTGCAGGGGCCTGGAAGACGGGCAGGAGGGGATCGTGTTTTCTCTGGTGATGGCATCTTTTAGATGGTGACTGTCACGGTGGTTATGAGGTTCCCCTACACTTGTCAAAACTTGTCAAAATGCCCACTTAAAGTCGCTGACTTCCACTGTCTGCAATTAAATTCCCATAAAGCTTACTTCTAAAAGCAGCTTTATGTCACTAACATTAATGGCACATCACCGCTCACTGCCAAAATAGCAGGCAACTGTAAAAACAAATACATATATTTTAAAAGGGTTGAAAAGGAAAACAGACAGCCCAGCTGTTGTGTGTGCCGTGCCCCAGTCTGTCTTTGTGAGCTCCAAGACTCCAGCTGGGGGTCACATCTGCAGAGCCTTCCCACCACACAGTGGACCACCCGAGCTGCTCTGGGGACCGTGAGGAGGAAGGTATTTTGAGTGGACATAACGTAGCATCGGTTTGCTGCGGAAAAGCTGTGGTATGACTCCATGCCCATCCAGTCTATGCCAGCGGACAACCAGGAGCTGTGTTTAGTGAGACGTGATGTCATCTGCGGCCCAGGCAAACACCAATGAGTGCTTCACGTCTCTTGGATTTAGCACATGCTGTTCCCCTAGCTGAGATTGCTTTTCCCTCATGTCTAAGATAGCCAATACCATCTTATCCTTGAGGGGTGGTGTCTCAGTTTAAAAGTATCCCCTCAGAGGGGCCTTTTCTGACAGCCCTTAACTTCTGTAGTGAGCCCACTCTCGATTCTGCTGCTTTGTCTCAGCCCCTGCTCACTCTTTTCAAAGCATTTAAATAAGTAGCTTGGTGGCTGGGTGAATTTCTTGCATGTACTTGTCCCCTGTCTCTGACTGACCAGAGGCCCCAGCAGGTTAGAGGCAGGCAGGTCTAGACTACCCAGTATGGTTTCCCCAGAGCCTGAAGGGGTCCTGTCACCTGGCAGGCTGCTTCAGTTTTCCTTGGTTGCACAGTAAATTACCGTGAACCTGGCATGTGTGGTGTCTGTGAATCAGGACTGAAGGTCTGATTTAGCTAGGCCCCCAGGTCAGAGTCTCGAAGGCTTCAATCAAAGGGCTGGGGAGAGGGCTCAGTGGGCAAAGTATTTTCTGTGTAAGCATGTAGACCCAAGTGGACTTGAGTTTGGTCAAATTTGGGCTTGGCAATGTGAGCCTGTAGAGCTGGCATCAGAGAGGCAGAGACAGGCAGGCCCCAGAGCCTGGCTGGCTGGACCACCTAAACAGTGAGCTTCCGGGTCAGTGAAGGAACCCTGTCTCTACCATGTAGAAATGACAGAGGAAGACACTCAGACCTCTGGCCTCCATGTGTGCATGCACAAGTGAACACATCTGCTCGCATGTGTGTGTGTATGTGTGCACGTGTGCACACACACACATACACACACACACACCATGTGTACACACACAAAGGTTTCAGGAAAGGTGTAGTGTGTCACTTTTCCACATTTCCAGGACTGTTGAAGGATTCATCTCCAGTGACTGCAGAACTCTGAGCAGCCACAACGTATTTGTGAGTGTGAGTGTGTGTATGTGTGCATGCAAGTATTCGCACGCATGTGTGTACACGTGTGCATGTGTGTTCACACATGTGTTTGTGTGTATGCATGTGGGCATGCTTTCATGTGTGTGTTGTTTGTGTGTGTGAGGACATGCATGTGCATGCATGTGCACGTGCAGGCACTCGTGCAGTGTGCACTTTGCAGTGTCTGTGTGTGTGTGTGTATATGTCCGGGGGATGGGTAGGTATGGGGGGGTGGGGCTGTGTAGGAGTGGGTGTGGGGAGGCGTCTTTGACTTTAAGACTCTCCCTTCAGGGAAGTTTTGAATTCTCTCTTAAGCATTCACTGATTAGGCTAGGTACATACAACTTAATCTCCCTACTAATTAACTCAGGGCCAGCTGTTTGAAGAACCTTAATTACATCCTCAAAAATCCCTTTACCCCTGCCCTATCACGTGATCCATGGGATTTAAATCCTACTCTAGGCACAAGTCCCACCTCTGCAGAAGGGGGAGAAATCTTGGGGTCCTCTGTAGAGGGCAGCCTGTCACTCTGGCTCTCAGTGTAGTCCTAGGGTGGACCGTCACCTGTGCCTCCGGCCTGCCTTCCTCTGCTCAGCCGCTGTCCTGCGCCAGGAATTCTTTCCAGCCTGTATTGCCGCCATCTATGTCATGTTATCCTCTGAGACCGGCTCAGAGAACCCTGTCATTCCTGGCTTACTTTCCTTCTCAGTCTCAGACTGATGGGGTCTACCTTCCCCACGACCAGCGGCTAGGGGGTCTCAGCCTGAGCCCACTCTGACCCAGACATGGCTGTGTGTTTGAACACATGGAGTCACATGGAAGTTGCTCACTCTGAAGATACCTTCTGGGATTCTCTCTCTCTCTCTCTCTCTCTCTCTCTCTCTCTCTCTCTCTCTCTCCCTCCCCTCCAAACATAACTAATATTAACAAATAAACAAGCACACTGGTGTGCACTCATGTGTCTTTGAATTTCTATAGTCTCATAATCCTATAAACATGAAAAGCCCACCAGACGAGCAGGCATACGCCTACGGCTGGCTTAGCCTGCTGATAACACCCTCTGTTTAGCTTTGTATTTGCAGAGGCTTCTAAAAGGACACTCTTGGAGGTTATTGTGACCAGTAAGTAGTCCCAACGGTAGCTGTGACTGTGATAGTTCCTATTACAGCAGTCATACAACTGGAGGGGCAGAAGAGCCCAGGAATTGCCCAGAGCACAACCCTAGTGTTAGGTGTCTCTGAAACTGGTCCTTCAGGTTGGATCAGGAAAAGGAGACTGACAGACATGTGTATCTTTGTTCCTTCCTTTGCTGGAGAGGCTTTGGAAACTGCCCCAATGTGTAAGACTCTGAGGACTGAGGCTTCTGAGTGCTCTCCCCATCCCTGAAGCCAAGGTTTCCTTCCTGTTCCCTAACTTCAGAGCCCACAGGGCAGCTGCCATTCAACAGAGCTCTGTTGAAGGAGAGATCTTTCCTGTTAGCTGTCTAGGTGGGATAAGTAGGGAGCCAAGCCCGTGGCTTGCAGGATGGCCACAGTATCCCTGATTGGACCCAGGCCTGGAATTGTTGTCAGGATAGCTACAGATGGAGGCTGGGAACCCATTCATGCTGTCCCTGGGCTCCAGTTGGACCTTGACAAGGGTGCTATCCGTCAGAACCCACTGTTGTTACAGGACCTTTGTGTGGCCACATCTGTGAGGTGCATGTGTGCGTGTGATTACTGTGGTATTGGCACACAGCAGATACAAAACCAACTAACCAACCAACCAACCAGACAAACAAAAAACCAAAACAGAGAGCATCATGGGACAGAATGTTTACTGTGAGTCTCCTCCAACTAAAGCAAGCTCAACTGCTACATTTCAATATGCTGTACACATGAAAAATCAATTAATGACATGACCCTGAGACCTTGTTCCTGTCATGTGACAAGATGAATCATATTTGTGTCATATCGTCAAATGAGTAGCAAGTCAAGAGAACTTTCTCTCCCTCCCTCCCTCCCCCCTCACATGCAATAGATATTCATGCACTCCACCTTCTGGATAATGCCTGTTCTTATCACTTTAGTACTTTTTATTTTTAATTATGTACATTCCTGTATATCTATGTGTATGTGCATGAGGGTATAGTTCCCACAGAGGCCAGAAGAGGGCGTTAGATTCTCCTGGAGCTGGAGTTCCAGACAGTTGTGAGCTGAGAACTGAACTTGGGTCTTCTACAAGGTCAGTACACGCTCCTAACTGCTGGGTCATCTCTCTAGGCCCCAGTCCAGCATTCTTTAATGTTTTCTGACTCTTTTTTCACTCTAATAAGCTGGGGGAAATAGAATCAGATGACTCAGAGAGGGAACAGATACTGTGGCAAGGACAAGCCTATGACTCTTTGTCCCTCACATTGAGACAGGCAGGCGGGTACCACTTTAAGTGGACAACAGATAAATAAATTCCAGGGCCTTTATGTGTTACCCGCTAAAGCATGTTTTCAATAGCTTTATCAAAACAAAACCAACCAACCAACCAACCAACCAGACAAACAAAAAACCAAAACAGAGAGCATCACAGGACAGAATGTTTACTGTGAATCTCATCCAACTTAAGCAAGCTCAACTGCTATGTTTCAGTGTGCTGCCCACATGATCTGCAGGGACTGGGGAACGCTACTGAGCAAAAATCTAAATAAGGCCTCACTTTGCCCCTGCTTAGCTAAGGCAAGCCTCACCCATCTCAGAGGTCACACAAAGCAGCAGGGCAGCTGCCACACAGATGGCGCCTCTGACGTGAGGTTCATAACACTTGCCTGCTTACCTTGCAGACACCGGAAGGTCACTATTGCTTAAAGCACCAGAGCAGTGAGATCTGATGGGTAACAGAAGGGCGATGAGCAGCCCAGGCACCTCTGCCTTTCCACTGCTTTGGCCCCTTTGAATCCGACTCTGCTGTGTTCCACTCAGAGAAACATTTTTAGGACCATAACCAAAGTGGGCGTGGTCTGCCTCCTGTGGGAGCAGAGAGGCGTTTCTATGTATCAACTCTATTCTGTTTTTCTTCACAGCTCCAGCACCGGTAGATCCTCAGGTTTTACCAGAAGGCCCAGACTCATCTACCTGGCCAGAATGTGGCCTCAAGAGGGTGGTGTCAGCTGCAAAAGTCACTCTGCTGCTCCTGGGTTAAACTGGCTCCCAATCAGCAGACAACAAAGATTGACTGGGGTGGGTGTGGGTGCGATGGTGGGGGGTGGGGTAAGTGGTGGTGGTGGAGGGTGGTGTCTGCACCGAGGGTGTGTGTGTGTCTGTAGGAGGGTGAGGTGTCTGCACTGGAGAATCTTTAGAAACTGCACTGTGACCTTAACCAAACCCGGAGCGGGGTTAGTCAAAAGCCCACAGTTTGGGGCTACAGAGGTGGTTCAGCATTAAGGATTTGTTCTGGTGCCCCCAAAGTTGGAAGATTTTGTTGGAGACCCCTGCACCCGCTTTCATTATATTTATCCCTAAGTTCTCTTTGCTGCTCATTACATGAAGGGGTCTTTGCTGGACTGGAAGGGCATCTTGTTGTAAGAGGAGCGTTGGGTGAGCCACCCCCACTCCCACCCCCGACCCAGGGCCAAGGGTTTGAAGAGTAATGGGAGATAAGGGTGGATCTCTGAGGAAGCAAAACTCATCTGAGACCTGACAGGGAACCAGCTTCCTAGAGGAACCTGAGTAAAAGGTCAGGTTGGGGAAACATCCAAGAGAGGGACCAGCATTTGCAAAGGTCCTGGGGTGTGGCAGAGCCTGCTCTGTCCAAGCAAGGACGAAGCCAGAAGTGCCATGATGGAATATGGTAGGAGGTGGGTCCTGCCCTGGAGGCTCGGATACAGAGCATTAGGATGTATGGGGACACAGGGGCTGCTGAAGGGGCCTCTGAGGTGACACGGAGGTGCCTGGACTAGGGGTTTCTAGTTGTATGTTTCTGGGGGGACTCAGAGACACTTAGCTGGTCTCTGCAAGTGACTTCCTGGCCACTGTTGTGTCCCTGCATGATGCTGAAAATATTAAAGTTGTTGGGGGAGGGGAGATAAACAGGCCTTCTGGCTGCAGCTGTAGGTCTGGGAGAGTTAACTGTTTCATTATGTAACAGAGTAAAACAGAGTCCAAACTGGGGTGGGGTGAAGGGTGGGGGAGGGGCGGGAGGGGTTACGAAGTGCAAGTGAAAAAGCAACAGGGACACTCTGAATAATTAAGGGGTGACAAGTGGTGGCCGCATTTCAAGGAGGCTCATTCTTCAGCCTGTCACCTCCCCTGGGCCACACCTGCTGAAGATTCTCTTAATTAAACTTTATGTCTATATCCCCGGCCTTCGTTCTTACAAACTCAGTGATGTTGTCTCTGAACAATGCTTTTCTGCTCAGAAGAGCTGGATTTTTATCACCTCCCCCCTCTCACCCAAGGAGGAACTGTCACCTGAGCCTCCTCAGGTCATCCGTCGTCCTCGAAGGATCCATCCTGAAGCATCATCTGAAAATTATGGCTCCCGAGAAAGAATAAAACACACTGTTCCCTGTCAGGACGGGCTTCCCTCCTGCCAAGTCTAGAGCTTGCCTGTTGCCCCTGCTAATGACCTCTGTCCCCAGTGTGGCTCTTTCTTTCTGTCACTTCTGGATCTGTATTGTTGACACCTTTTTTCTAGGTGTCTTTGAAGCCCTGAAAGGCCTCTCAGCTTGGCATGGCCCCCTTCCCTTCCCCAGCTTGCTCTCTTGAGGCCCATGTGTGACTTGACAGCGTTCCTGCCTTGCTGGCCACCTGCCCCACTCTGGGGAAGGACACTCTCAAGTTCAAGGTCCCTGGCAGGTAAACAGCACAATTTCAGATTCACAGACATCCTCTCCCTCCTGCATCAACTGCATCGGGAGAACCGTTGCTCGGTGCTGCTTGCGAAGGAACAGGTGATGTATGAGCCTGTCTGTGGGTGCCAGGTCCTGATCTGTGTCCCTGTGAATAAGAAGCCACTTAAGAGTGTCAGGCGATCAGGGCCTGCCCCTCCTCCTGCCTTTGACCTTGCTTCAGCTTTTGTGGAGTCTTTGTGGGGGTGACAGGACAGAGCCTGTGTAGTCAGATCAGCACCATGGAGGGAGAAGATGGAGATGGTGTGGTCCCTCCTCCCCAGCAGCGCGTTCTGTGTTGTAGTATGAGTGCTGCCCAGGGCTGGGCAAGGGGCCTGGGAACTTGGGTCAGAGACTTCTATCAAAAGATGGAAGTCACCCAGGCAGAGCCTACAGATTCTGCCCCACACGATCCACTCTGCCCCAGTGAATGGCGTCAGTGGTGATGTGGTGTGTCTCCTTTTTGTGGCTTACACTTGCTTTGAGCACTGGTCTGATCCCTGCACCATGCCCCAGTGTTAAACACACAATCCTGGTGACACTGCATAGTGTCATGTACCTGTAGGAGAACCTGGATCCTGGTGCCTCTGAGATTAACCCCAGGGAGAGCAGAACCTCTGTGTGAGGAATGAGTGTAGACAATCTACACCCAGGCTTTGTAGGGTACACCACACTCCAGGACACCACATGTGACGGTGGCCAAGGGAGGCCACTGTTGCTAGCTTCTCTTGACGCCTGTTCCTTACCAGCTTGGTCACTTTCTGGAGTCATTTCCCCTGGTCTCCAGATTGTGACAATCTGGCCCTTTTAGCTGGTGACAGGAATCTCTACCTCACACCCACAAGTTAACTGGCCACATGTTTTCTCTCTGTGTAGAACGGGAAACAGTGAGATACTGCCCAGGCAATTTTGTCCCAGATGTGTGACATGCAGGATTCTTTGACTAGCAACCAGGTAAAGGAGGATAGCTTGGAGCTGACAGACTTCCTACACTAAACAGCCGCACAGTCCTCCCCATCTGCTTTGAAAGGCTCTGGGCAGGACCCTGAGGTTGAGGTCTGCAGCACTGAGTGACAGGGTACCTTGAGAGATACAAAGTCCCAAAGCATGAACAGGCTACCTAGACAGTTCTTCAGGTGAAATGGAGACAGTACCTCCTGGAACTAAGCCCTTCCCACTCCCATCTACCATTCTGGAACCCAAGAATGGTTCTCTGGTTGGTAACGGCCACAGTATGTCTCCCAGAGCCTCTCCTCATGCCAACCATGGGCTTGCTACTGAGGCAGCTGGGCAGTGGGAAGCACAGTACTTGCTGGGTATTGCAGACCCGGGAAGGGTGTGAATAACCTTGAGAAAACCCTTCCTGATCCAGAGCCCTACATGCCTGCAGGGGAGACGACAGAAATCTGATGGGTGAGACCATTTGCCCCAAGCAAAGTAGGTGTGTGTGTGTTTGTGTGTGTGTGTTTGTGTGTGTGTGTTGCATGTATGTGTGCGTGCATGTATGTGTGACGAGTGTGTATATGTGAATGTGTGTGTGAGTACGTATGTGCATGTATGTGTGTGTGCGTGTGTGTGTGATGAGTATGTATGTACGTGAGTCTGTGTGAGTGGGTGTGTGCATATATGTGTGTTGCAGGTGTGTGTGTCTGCAAATGCATACAGGTTGGTTCCTGACAGAGATGTGAGGTGGATGGAGAGGAACAGACCCTGGAGCAGACCCTGACCTGGCCCTGCCTCCTGCGAGGGTACCACTGTCGGTTTGCTCTGACTCTGCATTCACCTGACCAGCTAAGGAGCCTGGACAGGCTCTCTTGGTCACATCTGCTACCCTGGGCTGGCCCTTGCACCAGCAAGGAGGCCCAGGATGCTCCAGGGCTTCTGCTCCTGCCTCTGTATACCCCTCCCCTCTCCTGGTGTCCACACAGACTCCCAGCGGCCTGGGACTGATTTCTTCTTACTTACTAACTGTGGTAGGGTGACATCAGTGGGATGAGAGCCCTGCTGGGCACATGGAGCAGCTGTTTCCATGGAGCCATGGAGCGCCATGCTGGAGGCACACTGAGGACCAAAGGTGACTTGATGACGGTAGTGTTGTGTACCTTGCAAACACACCTCCAGTTAGTTACTCTCAGAACCTACAGAATTTCAATTTTCTAGTAAAAAGATTTCATCATAAAAGAGCTAGCCCCAGAAGTACCATCTTGTGACCTTTCATCTAGAATTTAGAGTCTTAGAGATGGCCCCTGGGACCTGCCTTTTCTGTACAAAGATCCAGCTGTGTCCTGCCTCTCCACTCTGGATCACCTGAGCATTCAGAGCTCACTGTGGGGCAGAGATAGGACCTGTCTGCCAAGATCCACTTCTCAATAAAGCTGACATTTTCTCTGTGTTTCTTCCTCCATGAGTAGGAGTTGCAGGAGTGGTCTCCAGGGGCATGGCCCACCTCTGCTGACCCCATGCCTTCCTGAAGCAGGGACACTGGTGTAGAGCTAGTCTGTCACATGCTCCTTCCTCGTACCCTGAGTTTTTGGGTGAATGAAGAAAAGGAGAGAGGAGAGGGGGTGGTGACTCCTCTAGGGGACGTGCCCCAGGATCCCAGCTTAGGGTGGAGATGCTGTGTCCTGGCCACCATGGCTTCTGTTTTTTCAACCTGGTCTTTCAACCCCGTGAAGAGCCGGCTCTCACACACTGCCATGGTGACTGAGGACCTCAGCCCATCTTTTGGCCTGTGAGAATGCTCCTGGACACCCTACACTCCTTTTCTGGACAATTGTAGGGTGTGGGGTCAGGATGACTGTGGGCCCCAGGCCCCTTCTCCATACAGAAAGAGGATGCACAGAGCTGTGGCTGAGTGGTAGACCAAGAGCCTAGAGTGTGAGCCCTGGACCCCACATTCCGAGGCAGGGCAGGTAAAAGGGGCCCATGAACCAGCTTTTCCAGAACAGACCAAAGCTTCAATTTTCTTAGTCCTGCTTTTAATTTAAAATCATGACTCTCTCTCTCCCTCTCTCTCCTTCTCCTTTTCCTTCCCCTTCCCTTTCTCTTTCTTTCCTTCCTTCTTTGTTTCTTTTTTCCTTTCTTTTTTTCTTTCTATCTTTCCTCTAGTTTTAGTTTTAAGTGAGTTTAAGTGAGGAATACATTAAATTACCTTCTTCAAACATCTCTCGTGTCCCACCCCCCCCACCCCAACTATCATCAGCTTGGGTGTCAGGGAGCCTGAGCTCAGTGGAGCAGAATGAACCCCAGGCCCTTTGCACAAGCCATTTGGAGCTTTGTAACTGGGCTATGAAAGCCCACATTGGCTGTCACCACCAATGTTATTGAGCAGGGATTGAATCTCTAAACTGAGTTTTATTTTCAAAGTGTCATAAATAATAAAGCTGCCGTATGGATAGTAAGAGCTAAACAAATGCAAAATGATTCAGTGGAAAGGAGGCAGATACAGATCGTCCCCAGACAGGCTTCTTTATTAGGAGAATTTAGGGCATTGTGGCCACAGACAGTCATGGAGAGGAAGACTAAACCTTCAGGTCTGGGAAGGAGCCTCATTAGGAGAGACATCAACACTAATAGCATGATGGGGTCCTGCTGTCAGCTCACAGAAGCAAAAGGAATTTCTTATTTGCTATTTATTTATTTATTTATTTATTTATTTATGTATGTATGTATGTATTTGAGGAGTCCCACACCATGTGACTTAGCCTTCACCCCAGGAGTCACAAAACAGGGAAGCACTAGAAAAATGTTGTAATTCAAGATTTTCTTGGGCCTGGGTCTAGAGGTGAGGAGAGGGGTGGGGACAAGCCAGGCTTGAATCTCAAGAGGAAGGGAGACCACAAGCTCTGTCCAGAGAGAGCTTCAGGGACATCAGGGACAGGAGATGGTAGGGGAGCCAGTGCGTGTGGCCTGACGTGTGTGTACCTCAGCCCATCTGTTGGCCTGAGAGAATGTTCCTGGAAACCCTACACTCCTTCCTTTGACAGTTGTCGAGTGTTTGAACAGGGTGACTCCATGTGCAGAGCCTGTGATCTGAGAAGACAGAGGAGGAACACTACAGTCTGTCTTACATGTCTCTACCCAGTGGGTCATATAAGAAGCAGGAACAGACACAAACAATCCTTCTAGAACTCTGCCTCGACCTTGGTCAGGGGCAAGCCTTGTCTCTGAGACTCATGATGCTGGTGCTCTTTCTTACCCTCGGTGGCTCTGCTCTGTAGCCTCTCTGGTCTTACATATTCCCAGGGCCACTGAGCCCTTTGCTCCTCCTGGCCGTGTGCCACCTGGGCTAGAGGCTAACTCAGAACTAACACACGGTTGCAGGTGTGCGCCGGCTACTTGCCTCTCAGACGTGTAGATGCTTCTCTGCAGTGTGAAGGTCAAATGTGTCCTCATAACCGATTATAAAAGTGGCCCCACCTGTCTCCGATTAGTCCTTCCGTTTGAAGATAATAGCCCTGGGAACTGAGGTCAAGGAACTGGAAGGGGAGGGTGACAACTGGCTTGCCCTTGTCACAGAACCCCATGGTGCAACTCTTGTGACACTGGGTCCTTAGGGGACCTAGGGGAGTCCCCTGTTCTTACATGAACCAGTTAGAATTAGGCTCTCCGTCACCTGTAACAAGTCTGATGCTGGCTCTGTGGTAAGTCTCCCATCTGGTCCGCACTGTTTGTCACTACACTGCTGTGGGCTGGAGGGCTGGGTGTCAGGACACCCCCATCCCTACAGTGTTGCTTTTGAAGGTTGAGTGGATAGGAGGCAAAGGTGGAGGTGCTAGCTCACAGTGGCCTCTCAGCGAGCATCAGGCCTGTTGTTGCTGGACCTTCAGGTGTAGGCCAGGTACATCAGAGCGTCTTACCCAGAGCATCCGACCTGGAAAGGGATGTACTCAGAGGACAATGGCCTGTCTGGGGCTCTGCACAGGGACCTGTGGTTCTGTGGGAACCGGGCTGAGGATGGGAGTGAGAAGCAATGGAATCACGAGATGAATCCCAGGAATCAGACTCTGGAGACCAGCATCAGTGCAGATCTGAGTTTATTGAGCAGCACATAAGCTTATATACAGTGTTTGAGCCAATCCCAAGCCCTCAAATCCTGGGCCAATCCATGCTCCAGTGAAAGCCCTGCCTGATGAGGTGTCTCAGAAGGAGGTGTTGGGGGCTGGGGGGAGCTTCATCACCTGTTAGGACATCTGTGAAGACAGGGGAAGCACCCACCACCCTGGCCTCGGTTCCTTTTCACTGTCTCATCCGTGTTCTGGGAGCCATCTTGGATCTAATGCTGTTTACAGCAGATCGGGACTCTTCAAGGAGTCTCAGGAGCCTGTGGGGGCTCGTTCTGCATCCCTTGTTTTCCTTCACAAGGTTGATTGACCTCCACACCCTCCACACGGTTCAGTGCCAAACCTAGGAATTTTCAGGGCTCTCTTCAGAACTCTTCCTTCTGTGTGCCCTTATCACAAAAAATGTTCTCCTCTGTTCCTGGTCCCCAGGTCCCCAGAGCTCCGCCACCCTGTGCCTTGACAATCTTTCTGCACACTTGGATCTGACCCTCTTCAGAACCGCATTGTTCCAAATAATTCCATTCAGCCTCACTAGGAAGAGGCAAGCTCCTTTGCTTTCTCCTTTGACAGCTGAGTGTCTCAGGTCTTCCCCTGCTCCTCAGGCGCTCTGTGACCAGGTGCAAGTGCCTCAGCCTCTCTGATCCTTCTTGGAAGTTTTGCCTCCAAGTATGCCTCCTCTAGTGCGCTCAAACTTCTGAGGATATTAGATTTTCGCAGCAATCCTTCTACTACTCGCTTTTCTAGAAAGCAGGGCGGGTGTTACGGACCCACCAGCACTAGTCAGGTGGTGTAGAAGGCCCTGGGTGCGGGCCAGCTCTGCCTCAGCCTTTGGTCTGCTTCCTGGAGCAGATGGTGCAGGGTTGGCGGTGGGAAACAAGCAGACAGAAGGTGCTCTAAGACACCGGGAAGCCATCCGAGTGTCTCCAGTGTCCCTCAAAGATGCTGACCAGGATTGGCTTTGTGGAGACCTCAGTGAAATCTATATTTTCTGCATAGGGTCATTCAGATTCAGACCCTGCTGTTGTCTCCTCAGGGAATGTCTTCTTGTATCCACCTACAAAGCAGAGCTGGCTTTACCCAGAAGTTCCAGCAACATGAGAAGATCCAAGAGAGCCTGGCTGTGTGGATAAGCTGTGCCTCCCTTCCAAATAGACGCCAGCCATGGCCATGCTCGGCTAACAGACGCAATGCTAGCTTTATGTCAACTTGACGTAAGCTAGAATTATCAGAAAGGTGGGAACCTCAGTTTCGAAAATGATTCTCTAAGAGACAGCTGTAGGGCACTCTTTTGGGGAGGGCCCAGTCCATGGTATGTGGGGCCATCCCTGGGTTGGACCTGATTCTGTAATAAAGCAGGCTGAGCAAGCCATGATGAGCAAGGTAGTAAGCAGCGCCCCTCCATGGCCTCTGCCTCAGCTCCTGCCTCCAGGCTCCTGCCCTGCTGAGTTCCTGTCCTGACTTCCTTCGCTGAGGAACAGTGCTGTGGAAGTGTAAGCCAAATAAACCCTTTCCTCCCCGAGCGCTTTGGTCTTGGTGTTCCGTCACGGCAATAGAAGCCCTGACTAAGACATTGATGCTAGGTCACTACCTCACCCCTAGCTACATCTCAGTCTGTTCCCCCCTTTCTTATATAGTGACATGGCTTCAATTCAGCCTGTAGCCCAGCATGGTCTTGAATTTGACATCGTCCCACCTCAGCCTCCTGAGTGCTGGGAGTCTGGCTTGTGCTTCGAGGGTTCACATCCTACTGGAGGAAAGATAATAGACGAATGAGTACAAGATACTGAATGATTTGTGGGAGTGTGTGTGCACTGCTGCACAGAGGAACCGGGGTTAGAGTAAGATAACTCCCAGGCGTCGGGCCACAGGGTTAGAATGTGATGACGTAGCTAGGGCCAAGTCCAAGTGACAACAGGAATGAGCTGCCTCAGAGTGGTTCCAGAGTCAGAATCTATCATAATTAGCCAGGGAAAGCCAGATTACAGAGGGGCGTGTGTTAGGCAGGTGAGCAGCCTGCGCACTGAAGAGAGAAGAGCTTCTGCTCCCCAAAGGACAGGAGACTCGGGAAAGGCAGAGGGCAAGGCAAGTGCGAAGGCCTAGAATCAGCCCTGAGCCTGGACCCTTTCCTGGGCTGGCAGAAACCAGTCAGGAGGGTATGTGGCAGCCAAGAGGATACCCAGGCCAGCTAGGAGGAGATCGAGTACCTCTTCCGAAGTCTCTCGGTAAAGCAGAAGAAGTGAGTTTGAATATTCATGTGTAGCCCTGTGATAAGATCACGGAAAAAGGAAACTCATAATTAAGTTTTTAAAGGTCATTCCTGTTCGCATTCTCAATCAGGCTGACTACAAGGCTGACGCAGAGCAGAAAAGGCTCTTGACTCACACGAGCAGAGAGGAGACCTCAATTTGAGAGCCAACCACTTGTGAGATCCTTCTCAGAGGTGCTTGACTACTATGCTTCGTGAGAAGGTGGCTGAGTGGCTCTCCCTAAAACAGTCTGCCATGATGTCATCGTTTCCATGGCAACTAAGAATGACCACTTACACTGGGTGTGGTGGCTCAGGTCTACAATTCTAGGGCTTAGAAGTTGGAGGCAGGAGAATCAGGAATTCAAGGCCATCCTCAGCTACATAGTGAGTCTGAGTCTAGCCTGGGCTACATGAGACTTATCTTTGAAAAAACTCCTAAGCCTGACAAAAATTGAGTATCACTCACTACCATAACCATGTGCTTTAGTGAACAGTCCTATATTTTATATACTAGCACCCGGGGCCCGATATGGCTTGAATGTGAAATGTTTAGTTGGAGGAGGTGTAACACTGGGCTGTGGGGATTGTAGACATACCTGCTTCAGGTTTGGCTCTTGGCTTCCTGTTCTACTGAGGTCTGAGGAGTCCCAGCCACAGGCTCGGCCACCGTGAGCTCCACCATGCCTTCCTGTGCCTCTTAATGGTGAACCACAGTCAAATCCTTCCTTTCTTTCTCAGTTGCTTCTGTGTTTTTTTTTGTTTTTTTTTTTTGTTTGTTTGTTTTTTTGGCACAGAGGTGAGCAAAGCTGCTAATACGCCTGGGTCCTTAGCAGCTAGCCACTGTGGTTTAGAAAATATTTATATTTGTGGTTGTAAAAGATCAGCCTATTCTTTAAGAAAGTGGAAGTGTCCTGAGAAAATTAAAACCTGGTGTAACTAGTTCTACCACCACAGGTGATGGTATTTCCTGGTAGCAGTTTTGTCTGTTTCTCCCCATATAGGAATGTGTGCAGAAGCGGGGGATGGGGGCAGAGGTCATGGTGGATACAGCAATAGATCTAACATTTTCATTTTCAGCTGTAGCCCAGGATGACCATTTTCTAGAATATCACAGTTTTTTAAAGATTTATTTGTTTATTTTATGTATGTGAGTACACTGTCGATGTCTTCAGACACACCAGAAGAGGGCATCAGATCCCATTACAGATGGTTGTGAGATGGTTGTGGGTGCTGGGAATTGAACTCAGAACCTCTGGAAGAGCAGTCAGTGCTCTTAACTGGTGAGCCATCCCTGTAAAAACATCATCGGTTTTTAAAGAGACCCGTGTCCTCTGATCCATGATCTCTTTATTCACTCCTGTGTTTTCAACAGTTGTAATGTTTCCAGTTGTGCTTTATAAACAACGCTGTGATAGCAGCAACAAGACCTCAGTGCCGAGTGAGTCTGTGTGTGTGTGTGCGAGCGTGCACACATTCGTGTGTTTTCGTAGCATGTAGAGGCTAGAAGTCACCCTTGGGGGTCATCTCTCAGAAGCTCTCGTCTCCCTTTGTTTTTTGAGACAATGTCTCTCACTGGGATCTGGAACTTCCCGATTAGTCTACCCCAGCTGCCCAGGGATTCCCAGGCATCCTCTCCTGTCTCTGCTTCCCCGGTCCTAGGATTACCGGTGTGTGCTGCCAAGCTCAGCCTCTCCACGGTGCTGGGGAGAGAACTCAGGTCCCCCTGCTTGGGCAGCAAACACTTCCCCGGCTGAGGCACCTCCCCACTCCCTTCTTTCTCTCTTTCTTTATTCCCGAAACAGGGTCTTATAGAGCCCAGACTGTCCAACCTACAGTCTTCCTGTCTCTACTCGCCAACTGCTGAGATTACATGTGTGAGCCACCGTAGCCAGCACGAAGTTTCTGGAATGTGAACTCCAACGGGTGAGTCAGGAGTAAGAACCTCTTGATAAGGAGTCCACCCCACCGCTTCCAGAGCCGGGTCTGTTATCATCCCGAGTGCACGCAGTGTCTCAGAGTCTACCTGGCTTTGCTAAGCTGATCTGATAAACGTTGTAGTTCAGTCCCAGAGATTCCACTGCAGGAAGCAGTCCCTTGCTTTCACTCTCTTGGGAACAAATGGAGACTCGTCTTGAGGCCCTCAAAGTACGGAGTATGACAGACAAGCAGTCATCTCAGCAGAGCGTTCCAGACTCAGTGGCCGCAGCTGCTCTGTGCCAAACCCAAGCATGGCCCTGCTTGGGACCCAGAAGTTGGTTTTTGTCTATCAGCAATTCTGGGATGGACTCTGAGGTGGCAGGTAGCTAGCATGTGGATTCCAGGTATCCCAGACTCACCCTGGCAGTCTCCCACATGTGGGGTGCTGCAGGCCCAGGCACAACAGCACTGTGTCTGTGCCCCCACTGTGTTTCCATCTCATCTCTGGTTCTGTAGCTCCCACCCCATGGTTGTCCCAAGTGTCCCAAACCTATTTCATGGCTCTCAGGAGGCCGATTAGAGCTGTTCCCATTTCTGGGTTAATCGGTTTAAGCCACGGGCATCAGGCTTCGTCCCATATCAGCTGCAGTTTACCATTTTGGTCACAGCCCCCTCATCCCACCCCGGCATCAGTGGGATCCTAGTGGCTGCTCAGTGGGGCTGAGGCCTGTGTCTCTCTGTCTCATTTCAGGGAGCTGATGCGTGACATGACCCTGCAGATGTGGGAATCTAATCTCCTCTGAGATGGCTTTTCCTAGGGACAGAGCTGCCTCTGTGTGTGTGTGTGTGTGTGTGTGTGTGTGTGTGTGTGTGTGAGAGAGAGAGAGAGAGAGAGAGAGAGAGAAAGAGAGAAAGAGAGAAAGAGAGAGAGAGTGAGAGAGAGAGAGAGAAAGAGAGAAAGAGAGTGAGAGAGAGAGAGAGAGAGAGAGAGAGAGAGAGAGAGAAGAGAGAGAGAGGGAGAGAGAGAGAGAGAGACCCAGGCAGGGAGGGATGCTCTCTGCAGCCCATTTGTTAGTCCCAGAGGCCTTGCAGGTGGACATGCAAATTTACCCAACTGCCAACACTCCAGGAGGGCAGAGCCCAAGAGCCCTCAAGGTCACAGTGGGCAGGAGGCTCAGGGCAAGAGAGGGACAGTTGGTGACCTGACTGTTGGCAGGAGATGTTGGGCGGTGGAATCTCAGCCAAGAACTGGAGTCAAGATGCCAGGGCCTGAGCATTGCCTCTGTCTGCTCCATGTCCATCAGGTCTCCATGTCCTGCCTCAGAGGGCTCCCCTTATTCTCAGTGCTTCAGAGGACCTTAACGTCCTTGGGGGCTTCTCGGAGCTCCTCTGCCATCTCATAGTGTTCTAGAACACACATAGGGCACTGGACTTGTGTGCCTTTCCCAGGTCATGGGTGTTGGGTCACTGACCAGGTTCCCAGCTGGCAGGTGATGGATATTAAGTCTCAAGGCAGGAAGAGGGGGGTATGCAGAGGCAGGAGCAGAAGCCCTGGAGCATCCTGGGCCTCCTTGCTGGTGCAAGGGCCAGCCCAGGGTAGCAGATGTGATCAAGAGAGCCTGTCCAGGCTCCTTAGCTGGTCAGGTGAATGCAGAGTCAGAGCAAACCGACAGTGGTACCCTCGCAGGAGGCAGGGCCAGGTCAGGGTCTGCTCCAGGTTCTGCACCTCTCCATCCACCTCACATCTCTGTCAGGAACCAACCTCCCTCCCTTGCTTCAAAAGATAGCATTGATTAGCATGCTGTGTGTGTGCATGCACGTGTACACACACACATGGAAGCATACACACTCACATACACTCATCACATACACACATGTTTATCACACACACATACATGAACACACATGGAAACATACTCACACACACTCATGTACATACACACATATTTATAACACATACACACACACATGCAAAAACATACACACACACACAGATGTACATACATACTCATCACACACACATGCACACATACATGCACACTCACACACCTACGTGCATACACATGCAAACATATACTCACAGTCACACACACTCATGCACATACTCACATACATACTCATGACACACACATGCACACACAAACACATACATGCAAACATACACACTCACACACACACTCATATAATATACACAAATATAGACACACTCATATGCACACACACTCAGCATACACACATGTACACACTCACTCCCGCACACCTGCATACACACTCAGACACACATGGAAACACACATATACAGAAACACACTCATACATGCGCACACATATGTACACAGCCCAAAGCACAAACAAGCTCGCCACGGTACCATCCTTTGTTTGCCCTCATCTTGGCCTTGAACTTCCTCTTCCCATGCTTGCTGCAATAATGAGCATGAACCAACATGGGGGGGGGGGGGGGAAGGGGGGGAGGGGGAGCGAGCCTGGTGGGGGGTGGGGTGGAGACATCAATCTGTCAAATGGCCTTTTCCCTGCGGGAAATGCCACCAGCTGGAAACGGAGTAAGTCTGCCACAGAGCTGGGTACAGCCAGAGGTGAGGGACTGTGGCGCAACTGTTGCCTAGATAGTGCCACATTGACGACGCTCTGGTGAATGATGAACCCAGGGCACAGGGTACTAAATAAGGCTTTCCAGAGGACTGACCCAATGTGTGTGCACGCTTGCACAAGCGTGCATGCATGAGTGTTTATGGCTGGAGATACAGCTCAGTAGCACAGTGCTTGCCTAGATACATGAAGCCCTGGGTTTGATCCCTGGTATCCCAGAAACTTGTGATCTAGCACTTGTGAGATGGGGGGATAGGAGTTCAAGGGTCATCCTTGACTACATAATACGTTTGAAGCTACCATGGGCCAGAGAGCCTGTTTCAGAGAGGGGGGGGGACGGAAGGAGG
>NW_021604638.1:8602566-8620861 GCF_004785775.1 Grammomys surdaster | reverse complement strand
AAGGAAGGAGGGAGGGAGGGGAGGGAGGGAGAGGGAGGGAGAGAGAGAGAGAGAGAGAGGAGAAAAAGGGAGAGGGAGAGAGGGAGCTCTTTTAGAAAATTGGCTCCTGTGGTTATGGAAAGGGCCATGTCCAAAATCTGCGGGTGGGCTGGCAGACTGGAGAGCCAGAGACAAGCCAACGCAGAAGCTCAAATCCAAAGTCAAATCCTGAGGGAGGGAGGCTCAGTATGTTCTTCCAGTCAGGCCTGCAGCTAGTTGGATGGGCCACCCCCAGTCCCCTACCCACTTCCCCGACACAGTATGGAAGGCAATCTGCTTCCTTTAAAGCCCAGCGATGTGATGTTGATCACCCAATGTCTCAGAGCCATTGAAAACAATGTTTAACCATATGTCAGCGCTGTGGTCCAGGCATCTGACACATAGAATTACCCATGCACATGGATATGGGTTGTCAACACTTTGCTATCTAACTATGTGTGTATTGCTGTTGTTGTTGCTGTCGCTGTGTGTGTGTGTATCCATTCTGTTTTGTTTCCTAGTTCAGAGCTTAGCTTGTTGTTTCTTCCTTCCCACATTTCTTGAAAGTGGTATCCTGGGAACAACCCTGCCTCTGTGCACTTGAACTAAACTGCGCCTTACCGTCTCCTGGCCACTGTGATTGGTCTAGTCATGGTCATGTGACTAAAATCAGGCCAATGAGAGAGACTTCTGAGTCTTTTGGGAAACAGTTGTGGGGGAGTAGATAGTAGATTGGGGGCTGCCGCCACCATCCTTCCAGCTCTTGTCTTGTGTTTCACAACAAGGCTAACACGGAGGATGCAAAGTTGGGGCATTAAGTGGGGGCAGGAAGGAATCATGATGACAACACTTGAGACCTCATATCTGCCTGTGCCCTAGTGAGATAAAGATTTCTCATGTCGATGCCCTTAAATACTCTGGGGGCTGGCAAGACGGTTCATTGGCTAATGGTGCTTCCCACCCAAGCCTGGCCACCCCGGTTAACACCTAGACCTCACATAAAAGTAGAAGGAGAAAAATGGGCTCCACAGAGTTGACCTATGACCTCCATACTTCTATCATGGTGTGTGTGCCCGAACCCCATTGAAAACAAAACTAGAATCAAAGTAAAACCTTTGGAGTTTACTCATAAAGCAGAAAGAACCAGACTAATATCCCCGGGACTCATAAAGCTTAAAAATATCACAACGACATAGTAGTACTAGGAACAGAACACAGTTATCACAGATGAAATCGTGTGTGCCTCTGTGCACGTGGCTACCTCTTTGGGTAGATATCAAGATAAAAAGACAGGGATAGAAAGCTCTTGACAGCTCCTAAAACCATAGATGGTGGAGATTAACCTGAGAGCTGAGCTTGAGAAGAAAGGGAACGGAGCTTTCCTCTGTATAAGGTTAGAGTACAGATAATTTCCCATGAGCCTTAGCTGTCGAGCCCTGCTTACAGCCTGCAGGCGATGCCAGGTATCACTGGAGAGCTGCACAGTCCCCCAGCTCATCCAGCACGGTCCCCCAGCTCATCCAGCATGGTCCCCCAGCTCATCCAGGTGGAGACCTGTCCAGGTTTCCTTGGACAAGATTCCCTTGTTGACGAACCTTCACTCAGCATGAGTAGCCTACAAAGAATGTCGATGCCATGGAGATTTTTATGTCAATTTGATCCAAGCTAAAGTCACCTGAGATGAGGGAACCTCAGTTAAGAAAATGCCTCTGAAAGATCAAGCCACAGGCAACCTTGTAGGGCATTTTCATAATTAGTGATTGATGTGGGAGGGTCCAGCCTCTTGTGGGTAGAGCCATCCCTGGGCTGGTGGTCCTGGGTTCTATAGGCTGAGCAAGCCATGGGGAGCAAGCCAGTAACTAGCATCCCTCCACGGCCTCTGCATCAGCTCCTGCCTTGTCTGAGGTCCTATCCTGACTTCCTTCAATGATGAACTAGGGTGTGGAAGTATAAGCCAAAGGGGGGGGGAAATCCCCTCTCCTCCCCAACTTATTTTTTGGTCATGGTGTTTTGTAGCAGCAAGAGAAACCCTAACTAAGTGTGACATATACATGTGTAGAGGGTGTTGGGTGTCCTGTTCTATTAGTCTCTGTCTCATTTCCTTAAGACAACAACTCTCACTGAAACTGGAGTTAACCTGCTGGCCCGAAAGCCCCAGAGATCCTGTCTGCCATCTCCCTACAGCGTCAGGGTTACAGGAGTGTTCCAAAAGACCTGATTTAAAAAAAATTTATTTTTAAAAATTATATGTGTGCATGTGTGTCCGTGCGTGGGTTTGTGCATGTAAGTACTGGTACCCTTGGAGGCCAGGAGAAAGACAGTGTGGAACCCCTGGAGCTAGAGTTTTGAGCCACCAATATATGAGCAGGGAAACAAACTCAGGTCCCCTACAAGAGCACTCTGTGCCTGTAACCACCGAACCATCCTTATAGCCCCATGCTCAGCTTTTATGTGAGTTCTGGGAATCCTAACCCAGGTCCTGATGCTTGCTTGGCACCAATGGTGGCTTTGGAACCCAGCTAAGAAGCAACCACACTGTGATGTGCCCCTGCCAGGCGGTGCCTTCTCTTGGTAGTCACAAGATGTCTGGTTTTGCTCTGTGTCCACACTGTTGCTGCAGTTCCAGCCCTTTCCTGCATGTGCTTTCCTGCTGTGAGGTATCCCATGGGGCACAGGGACAGGAGACGTGTCTTTATTCCGCTGCTGGCTGTTGGGAACAGTCCCACTTTGCATCACGGAGGAGAAGTACCACGAGAACTCTCCTGCATTCCTCCTGTGCACAAGCAAAAGTCCTTCCAACCAGTAGCTTTCACTTTGGGGTGCAGGGTTCAATTTCAGCTCAGGTAAGGAACGTCATTTTTACCATTGCCCCCAACCCCTAATGCACACAGGAGAGATCAGCGTCTCCTACTGCACCCTGGTCACGCACTGTGAGTAGGTATCTTTTCTATCTCATTTTAAAGGTGGCTGGAGGGGGGCTGGAGGATGGCTCAGTGGTTAAGAGCACTGACTGCTTTTCCAGAGGTCCTGAGTTCAACTCCCAGCAACCACATGGTGGCTCACAACCATCTGTAGTGGGATCCGATGTCCTCTTCTGGTCTGTCTGAAGACATTGACAGTGTACTCATGTAAATAAAATAAATAAATCTAAAAAATAAAAATAAATAAAATAAAAGTGGCTGGCCTTTCCACGTGACACTCGGGAAACCCACACTCTGCTATCCCCCAGTCTCCCTCCAGTGGCTGGTGACAGTTCTACCCTCCTCAAAGCTTAGACTATGTCAGTTCCATTGTGCCTTCCCACCTGTTCATTCTGCCTTCTGTGAGGCTCTGGCTCGTCCCTCGGGCCAGCTCTTTTAGAGCCTCTGCTTCTCTTTCTCTTTTCTGAGAGTTTTAGCACTTTCTCTGGACACTCATTCTAGTGCCTGCTTCTATCCCTCCAGGGTCAACCTGATGAGTGTGTAAGACAGAGAGTAAGATGAGTGTGACAGAGAGGAGTAAGGTAGAGGACATGGGACCCAGAGCCTGGAGGAGGCTGGCCCACAGGGGCTGAGTGACACACGGAGGTTAGGGACTGGCTCTAAGCTGAGAGGTAGCAGGACTTTACCAACATGCTTCTGCTGTGGTCGGCTCAGGCGAATTCCATCCTTTGAGAAGACTCGGCCATCCCGGGGTGTGTGTGTTTCAGACCTGGGTTTTGGCATGGTCACATGCACAGCTATGCCTGTGTGACAGCTCCAGGACCTGCTCTGCCCTGCTGTCATCTGGAACATCTCTCACATCCGTTCCCTCCTGTGCCTGGCTGTTTCTGAACCTCATTACACCTGGGCTCGCAGAGAGAGGTTCAGGCAAATGACTCGTGAAGCATCTTTCTAAAGGTTAATGGTGGCTATTGAGGGAAGAGAGGGCCATGAGTGGATGGGCTCTGTGATGGTGTGCTGTTTTCAATTAAGTGAGGATAAAGAGACCAGTCTCTTGGCAGACACCTGACTGGCCTACCAAGGAGCCTGGAGCCAGGACATCCTGGGGCTGGAGTGTCAGCCCTGTAAACTGTTTTGTTTTGTTTTCTCATTGACACTCTGCTCAGTGGAGGAGAGTGGGTCAGGGAGCCCAAGGCCCGAGTCCTGCTTGGCTCCATGGGCAGTGTGGAGATGGGTTATGGGGGTGTTCCAGTCTGGCAAGGTGGCTTCTGGGAGGAAGGGTGTCTGAGCTCTATCTGGGTGTTCAGAGTGCAGGTTGGCCCTGAGGGAAGAAGACATCACTGGAGAGTTCTGCTGTGTCCCTGTCACTCAGTTCTTGCCTTGATTAAGGTGAGCACCACCAGAGTTGTCATCAATCAGAATAAGATAAGATTTGGCCACAATGATAAAGTCGGGGACATGAACAGGTCGTCTCCTCCCTAGGCGTCAGTTTCCCCAACATACATGCCTGCTTATCTATATATGTGCCCCTATCACATCCATACATGCACACATCGACTCACGTTCTGACATAGTTCATGTTGGTTGTCAAGCTGACTAGACCAAGAGTCAACTAAGACAGACATGAGTTCTCATGTGAGGGGCTGTCTAGATTGAGGTCAGCTCTTGAGAATGTGAGTAGGGGATTTTTCCTTGCTTTTATTACTGAAGTGGGAAGACACACCCTAAGAATGGGCAGCACTTTCTGACAGCAGCGCTGTTAAAGGGGGACCGGAGGGAAGATCTTCGCTTGTTGCCTTATTGACTTTGCATCCTGCTGGCAAGTTCAGCTGCTCTGCTATGGTTGCAGCCGCCATTACCATCACTGCGGCTGCATACCTTCACTGATTGCATGACCCAGTTTCTTTGGGTTTCCAATGTGGACCGAACACCAGAGGCTCCCAGAAATCCTCTAGGTTTTCAACACAAGGCTGGGGCTGCAGAGGTGTCTATCTTCTTGAACTGAGCAGACACTCTGCCCCAGACATTGTTGGATCACAGCAAATGGTACGTAAGCCAACCCACTAAATTCCGTTCCAATTGATGCTATTCCTCCAGAGAGTGGTTCTCAACCTGTGGGGTTGTACCCCTGGAGGGGTAGAATGACCCTTTTATAAGGGTTGCATATCCGATACCCTGCATTTCAAATACTTATGTTGCTATTCATAACAGTACCAAAGCTAAAGTTATGAAGTAGCAACAAGCACAATTTTATGATTGGGGGTCATCACAGCACGAGGAACTGTATTCAAGGGTTGAAGCACTAGGAAGGTTGAGAACCAGTGCTCTAGAGAATTCCAATTAATATACCTGTTTTCACATGCTCACACACTCACACACACAGCCATAGCCACACCCGTTACACACATGTCTACTCTTACGTCTGTCAACCCACGCAGACATGCATACACAGCCTGACATACCTCCCATGTGAGCACACACAGGCACACACATACGCTCACATTCATACACTTTCAATATACATGCACACCCATATACATATATACACGCATGCATAGTTGTGCTCATTCGCACACATGCATAATGCACATATACACAGGTGTATATTCTTACACATAGACACATCTCACTAACAGGTGGGCAAAGCTAGGCATAATTAAAATGCCAGGCATGCCTGGGTCTCCCCACAGAGCCCCTAGGACCTGCCCATCATAAGAGAGAGTACAGGTTGACCCTGGTGACCCCCTCACCTCTCCATGGCAACCAGCCTGACACCTGTTTGTTAGGTTAAAAGCCAGGGACTGACACAGTCTCTCATGTTAATTCATGTAGACCGTCTGCTCAGCTGTTCTTTATGCCCTATGAGCTGAGGCAGCGGGCTCATGATTGACAGATGCCTGGTGCGTAGTGTGTGTTGGGAGTGAGTTTGGTACAATTAGGGTGAAGTTGGGGGTTAAATACTGTGAGCACAGCCAATAGCTGTGGCTTATAGTGCTGGTGGCATCAAAGGGCTGATCTCCCAAGGTTATTTAAGACCCAGTGAAGTCTACTGTGTCCGGTAGGAAGTGGGTAAAATATATACTCGACAACTTGCTGGACCATCCCCCAATCAACCCCACCTTAGTTGGGAAGGGGATGGGTGCCGGGTCTGAATGTGTCCCACACAGTGTTCTCTAGTGACTGGGGGTGACTAGGGCCGTGGAAACCCAGGCCTGCTGGCAGGCTCTAAGCTCCATATTTTGTTTTCTCTGGTTGTGGGACACAGTGGGTCTGTGTCCTCAGAATGGTGCCTCTCCTTTAGGGGTCACTTCCAAAGAATGCCAAGTGGCAAGCACCAGAGCTCAGCATTTGATGCTCTGTGGGGTCCGAATCAACCCTCCTTTGTGAGCGATGACAGAGCCATTGGCTGCTGTCCTTTAGCCGGGAGGGGACTTGCTGTGCAGTGGCCCCGGCGGCTTCCTAAGTAAGTACCCGTGAAATCAGCCTGTGCTTTCTAGCTGAGCAGACTTTGATACTGAGGAGGGGCCCTGCCCTGGTCTGCTTCCAACTGGAGAGCAGAGTCCAGAGCAATGGCCAAGCAGCCACTTGTGCCAGCTGCTCAATGGGGCGAGAGATTTCTTGCGAGCCATGGATGCAGTGATTGCCAGTTCCTGACCCTTCTCAGTCACCGGACGCTGGTGCTCATGTGTGGTGGAGGCTCTTTCGGGACCCTGGCTGCTGGAGTCATAGAAGCTCTGTTCCATTTTATTAAATATGCTAGCACCAGAAGGGGACATTAGCTTCCTCTTCCAGGTCATCCTGGAACCCAGGTGACCCAGCATAGGAGGGGTGCAAGCCCTGTTCCCTAAGACATCAGGATAGGGATGTAGGTTGTGCCTCCACTCTCCTTGGCTTTGAAGGGGGAGTCTGGCTTGTACGTGGGGGCTGGTATATGGGACCCCAGGGGCTACCATGGCAGACAGGAATGAATCTTGATGTGTGACTCTCCCTCTGACCTTTCAACCGGTCTACTGCTTGCTCCAAAGTCTTGCTTCTTGGGACCTCAAGGGGAGGAACTGCCGCTGACGATCAAGTGTCTGTCACTCATTCTGTCCCCTCAGTCTCTGCCAGACAAACAGAGCCAATCAACAACTTGTGTAAACTCTGTAACAAGTCACTGTCCCAGCTCTTGCTGGGCCCTGTGGGTCTTGCTCTGGCTCTCAGGCACTTGTGTGGCAGTGACAGCCCAGTTCCGAAAGGCATCTATCTTGCCCTGGGCACTGGCTCTGGGCTGAGAGAATTGGGCTGAGGGGAGGGCTGAGGAGGCCAGCTTTCTTGCCTCGGGTTCCCGTGTGCCTCCACCTCTTACCTGAGTCTTTTATCTCTTCTTGAAAGTCCCTGGGGACAGCTGAGTCCCTTCTAAAGCTGCTTCATCCTGATCACCAAAGCCAGCTCAGCCCCACCCAGCTCTTCTCTGCAGGTTCTGACCCTCCCCCGCCATAGGAATACCTGGCTTGTCACAGGGGGAACTACATATGAGAGCCACACAGTGCACCTGAGACCCACCCTCCTGCTGTCCTGTCCCCTGTAATAAACACAACCCTAGCTGTCCTCAGCAGCCTCTGCACACATGGGGTCAGAAAACCAACCCAGAAGCCCCGGGAGGGGGTGACATGTACTGCACTGAGGACTAGGCTTGGTTATGTCCTTCTTTGAGAGCAGGGTCAGTGGTACAGGCTGCCAGTGTGTGGCTGACCCTGGAAGAACGGATACTGCAGGACAACTGTGCTTCATGCGTCAGTGCGGACATCACACGTGGATGGCTAGGGATTCAATGCATGACTGTGGTCCTCACCTACACAGCCTCATCCGAGCCCACACATACTGTATGCCAGGCACCGAGTGATGCATCTCCATTCTCCTCAACTTCCCAGCAGCTCTATGAGATGGGCACCATGGTGGTCCCTGCTCTGCAGATGAGGAGCCACCGGATACAGAGAGCAAAGCGTTCTAAGGTCACTCTGGTAGAATGCGGGATAGCTGAGGCCTCGGTGGTTTCCTTCCTCCAGCATCAGATTCTGGGAGCATCAATTCCTTGGGGACCATTGTCTCAATGATCTGATAGCCAAACGGAGGGAGGGACACAGTGTGTTTCTTTAGACTATCCTGCCTCCTGCCAGGACAATCACTCTGGCCCTGCTCTTACTCCCCTCTCTGTCAGGAGCTCCATCCCGTGGTCTCTCCTGGGCTCTATAAGTCTTCTTCCTTCAGGAGTCAGAAGAAACATTTCCTGTTTCCCGTGTTCCACCTGAGCATGCCTGACCCTTGCTGTATCACTTCACCTAGTACCACACCCGGAAGTGCTCCAGCCAGCAGTTGCTGCTTGGAGCATCCCATCCTGGGATGAATCCAAAGGCTGCTGACTACAGGACACTAACCCAGTCCCCAATCCATCTATCCCAGCCACAAGGGCCTTCTTGGCTCCAGAGTGTCTCAAAGCATTGGTTGTAGGGTCTAGTCTAGGATGTGCCGGGGCCAGGCATTTCTTTTGGAGGGTCTCTGTCAACACTAGCAATTTGTTCAAAGAATACATACCAAGATGCCCAGTCAAATGACAGGCTAGCAACTTCCTTGAGAAGATGAAGGATCTCAGTCAATCAGAGAATCCTATCTGCATAACTGTCTGTGGTAGCTGGGTTTAACTGTCAACTTGACACAATCTAGAGTCACCTGGAAAATAGTCTCAATGAGGGACTGTCTAGATCACGGTGGCCTGTAGGTGGCATGTCTGTGGGGGGACTGTCTTGATTAGTAGGAAAGCTCACCTGCTGTGGGTGGTGCCATTTGTTGGGGGAAAGGTCCTGGATTTTATCGGATCACTGGCATGTACGCATGCATTTATTTATGGCTCTGCTCTTGACTGGATGCAGTGTGACCAGCTACATCAAGTCACATAGCGTGACAGCTCCTACTGCCTGTGACTTCCTCACAAAGATGGAATTTGTGACCTAAAATTCTGAGCCCAATAAACAATTTCTTCCTTATGCTGATTTTTCAGGGCAATTTTTGAATGCACGACAATAGAAAATGAAATTAAGACAGCGTCCAGTCAGGCAATGTGATTTTTATTTTATTTTATGTGTATGGGTGTTTTTGCCAGCATGTATGTCTGTGCACCATGTGTATGTCTGGTGCCTTCAGAGGCCAGAAAAAGGCGTCAAATCCCCTGGGATCGGAGCTATAGAGGGTTATAAATTACCATGTGGGTGCTGGGAACCAAACCTGGGTCCTTTGGAAGAGCAGTCAGTGCTTTTAACCACAGAGTCATCTGTCTATCCCTAACATGACATTTCTTTGTGATGGCTGGGTAGAAGTTCTTCCCTGGCAGGCTCACAGTGTATACAGAAAAATCAGACCGAGTCAGATGTAAAACAACACGTCCCTATGCAGAGATCGTCAAGGAAGTCATCCACGTACACCGGTCCCTTCTCTTAACATACGGATGGGCACCTCCCTGGCCACCACAGCTGCTGCAGTAGCTGCTTGGGCATGGCAGTGAACACTATCCATCTGTTGACAATAGGGTCCTGCCCCAGAGGATGACAGGGTCCAGGTAAACAAATTACCAGACAGCTTCAGGAGAAGTTGATGCAGGAACAGAAGCAGATGGGAGAGAGGGTGTACTGGGGAAGGATAACTGTCTCACGTTGTAGGATACAGGGGGAGTCTCTCTGAGGAGGTGACTCCTTAAGGGTGAGGAGCAGCTATCATGGGAGATCTGAAGGGCTTATGCTAGGGTAAGAATAGCATGTTTACAAGCTCAGAGGAAGGGACAGGGGAGAGGACTGAGGGACATGTTGGGATGCTAGGGTAGGGATGTGGTGAGAGATACAGTCTGGATATACTTTAGCCACTGTCAAAGTGGGCAGGAAGAGGAGGGAACAGCACTGGTACAGTGCTGTTTAAAGTCTCAGCATCTAGGAGGTGTTATCCCTGGCAGAATACTCAGCCTCCACCCCATCTCCCTGGGCACATGGGCCTCCCTTATCCAGGCCTCTGAGGTTGTAAACTTGCTTAGTTGATCAGGTGATGAACTGAGTTGGGTGGTCATCCCGACCCGAGAGTGCAGGGTCTCTCTTAAGACTCCACAGAAAAACTTGAAATACAAACAAATCGTGATCTCTCCATGGAAACAGACTGGGGAAGAATGTGTTTAAACAGCTTCAGCATGGTGGATAGGGTCATTCCTCACTCCTTTGGTTAGGAGAGCCCGCTACGCTTTCCAGTAATACACTCTCTCACTCATGGGGCGGGCTGGGGGGAGGTATTTCTATGTTGTTTATATTTATGGTTCTTTTGTCTAACCTAACAGAGAACGATTAGAAAACATCCACAGGCTCATAATTGTGCCTACAAACACATCCTTTTCTTTTTCTGTGTTTTGTTCAATGCTGTGAGCCAGCTGTCCCTGTCCCTCGAGGATGGTGGCTGTATTTAGCCACCCAGAGTCCAGTCCTGGCTTCTCTGGTCACTGCTTTGATTTCACCCTAAACAGATACTCCCTCCCTAACTAAAGTCACGGGAGGGTACTGGCTCCACTAGCTTTGAGCCTTGAGCCATCATGACTGGAGCCTTCAAAGCCAGTGTTTTCTCCCCGCCTGCAACCCTTTTCCTTCATGTCAAAGTTTTATAGATGGGTGTGAAGCTCCGTGCTCAAGACTCAGATGTGCTGTAGAGGGAAGAACACTGTTTTTTTGTTTTTTGTTGTTGTTCTTTGTTTTGAGAGAGGTCTTACTGTGTTGTAGATCAGACTGACCTGGAACTCACAGGGATCTGCCTGACTCTGACTCCCAAGTGCAGGGATTAAAGGTGGCTGCCACTCTGCCAGGTTTAAGCAGTGCTAGGGGTAGAACCCAGGTCTTCATGCATGCTAGGCAAGCATTCTACTAACTGTATCCCCGGCCCAATAAATATTATTTTAGTGCATTGGATTAAAAAATCAAAACCAGCGTAATAGAGTCTACAAAACCCAAAACATCAAAAATTTAAAGACTGTATCTATTGTTTTGCCAGGAATCAAAATTTTAGCTGTTTCTAATTTTTTTTAGCGACAAGCCAATTTTATTTGAATTAAAAAAAATTGGCTTTGTATCCTGCAACTTTATTGAGTTTTTTTTATGAAAAAATTGGAGAGTTTCACATATTCACATAAAATAAAAGTACCAATTTTATTTTAAAATTACTATGAAGAGAGTCAAAGCAGAATTTTAAAAATGCTAAGAAATAAAACAAATACACCATAACAAAGCCAAAGGAACCATCTTCTGAACCAGTTTATAGCAGAAACACACTGGTAATTCTTGCCCACTAAGGCAACTGAACCACAGACTAACAATATTGTATCATCCAGGCAGATACTGTGTCTGCATCATCAATGGACAGTCCTGGTTGGCTGACAATAGGAATCCATTCCTCCAGCAGAAAAACCCTTGAGGTGGGGGGAGTGTTAAGTGCAGCTAGCAGAATCCTGCCATCCTCTTTGAGTCAAGTCCATGGATTCTGTCATCTCTCCTCCACCTCCAGGACCCTGCTCATGTCCCCACCATGTTCCAGAAGAACAGAGTAGGACCCAAGAAGGAAACTCCCTTTAGGATCTCCAGGGAGATGAAAAATCGTGTCTTGGCAGGTGTCTTGAGACAGGGAATCCCAGATGTAGAACGTGTGGTGGACGATTCTTTTGGCTTTAAAAAAAAAGATGAAATGGGAGCCATCAAGATGTCAAGATGGCAGTGGTGCTTGCCACCAAGCTTGGTGACCTGCGTTTGATCGCTGGCACCCCCATGATGCAAGGAGAACGCCTGTTCCGGCCTCTCTCCTCCATACACACCCTGTGGCTTGCCAGCTCGTGTACACTCACAGACACAAAATAGATAACAATGTAAAAAAGGAAAAGCAACCCAGCTGTAGAAGGCTTCACCATACACCTAAAGAAGAATGAAATCTCTGCAGGGGGTGAAGTCAAGTCGGCAACAAAGTGACTTAAGAGAAAGCTTTAGAGGAAGAGAGCGTTTTAATTTTTTAAAAGATAAAAGCAAAATAACAACAACAACAACAACAACAGAACATGCCTGGAGAGGGTTGCTGAGGTTAAGGAAATTGCAGTCAAGATGAGAATCACAGGCCCTGAGCTGTCGAGGTTCTGCCCCTGGAGTATGGCATTAGGAGGTAGGCAGTTTACAGATCCAGGTAGAAGGGAGTGGGTTGGGGTTGCAGAAGGTTTGTGATGGAGGTCTGTTCTGCCCACTCACAGGCTGCCATTGGGGCTCCCACAAAGCTCAGGTGTCAGAGGCAGGGGCCTCAGTCTGTGATTCCCGTCTGGTGAGTCCAGGGCTGTGTGCACCCAGACAGGGAAGCAGAGAGACTGCAATTCCTACTGGAGCCATGTTTCCCATAAAATTAAAGTCTATCTGGAAGTAGGGCGTAGTGGCTCTGTCTTGTTATGTAAACACTCAAAAAGCTGAGGCAGAAGGCTTGCTGTGAGCTTGATGCCAGCTGGGACTATGTAGTGGGATCCTGTTTCAAAAAAACCGAACAAACAGACAGACAAACCCTCCTCGTCCAGTTAGATCACATTCAATGGGAATGTTTAAATTGTGTTGACGACTGGAACCTGCTTGGAGTGTTAACCTGGGAGCGGCAGGGACTCCCTCCCTGTGTCTGATTTCAGGTCCAAAATAATTGATCATGGTGTCTTCTGTGTGATTCTGGAGAGCTGGTTTGGAGAAGCTCATCAGGAGACAGAGAATGCTTGGGAAAGAAAACAGGAAATGTTGTCTGTCTGTCTGTCTGATCCACATAGTCGAAGCCAGACCAAACCCAAATGTAATTGTTACTTCATGCATGTCTAGTTTGGTGGACAGAACAGAACAGGGTCTCTCAGTGGCTCAGAGGACAGGCAGGGGACACAGCAGAGTCCAATAGCCAGAGGGGAGCACGGCTGACCCAATCTGAACTGCTGCATTGATTCACCTGGCCGGTGTGTCATATTTTTCAGAACGCTCTCAATATCCCCATTATACACCCACCTCCCTGCCAAATGGAGCATCCTCCCTTTGAAGGTTTGTTTTCTCAGTATCTGTGAGGTGACTGGAGCCTGCTCAGCAGGGTTTGAACTTTGAACACTCTTGTCAAGGAATATGAATAAAAATAGAATCCGCTCACAAGCTCTGAGGCTCATTGGAAATAAACTGTACATCCTGACGATTCTGTTAGGAAGATCACAAATCACAATGGATTGCGTGTGTAGGTGTGTACCTGGGAGCTCACTGTTCACTAGGTGAAGGCAGGAGCACGGAGAGTTGAGACCAACCTCACTGCTTAATAAGACCTTGTCTTGGGCTGGAGAGATGGCTCAGAGGTTAAGAGCACTGACTGCTCTTCCAGAGGTCCTGAGTTCAATTCCCAGCAACCACATGGTGGCTCATAACTATCTGTAATGAGGTGCCCTCTTCTGGTGTGACTGAAGACAGCTACAGTGTACTCACATACATAAAATAAATAAATCTTAAAAAAAAAATAAGACCTTGTCTTAAAGGGAAGAGAGGGAAGGGGAGGGGAAGGGAGGGAGGGAGGGAGGAAAGAGGAGAAAAGGGGAAGGGGGGAGGGGAGAGGAGAGAAGGGAAGACAATGGGAGGGAAGAGAAGGGGAGGGGAGGGGAGAGGAGGAAGGCCAAGGCAGAACCAAATGAGAGGCAGGTGGGAGGTGAGAGAGGAACAAACCTGCAGTCCTACTCTGACCTCCACACGTGTGTGCACAGATGCACGCACACTCATGTGCCACACATATGTAGAATAATCTCCCTGCCCACTGACTTTAACTAAAAAAAACAACTTTGTTTCTGAAGAATGTGGAGGAGAACTCCTTTACAGTCAGCCTTTCTGCAAATTTATTCAGAATTTCCTTTCCTCTTTTAGAAGGAGGAAATGAGGGCTTGAGCTCTCATTTCCAGCTCAGCTGGTAAAGTGCTAGCTACACGGGCAGAAGGTCCTGTGTTTGGATCTCTGTGTGAAAACCTGGTGTGGGTGGGGACCAAGACAGGCAGCTCCTCAGAACTCACTGACGGCCAGGCCGAGCTGCAGTGGTGTGCTTCAGGCAGGGAGAGACTCTGCCTCAAAAACCAAGCTGAGAGCAGTCATAGACACTGGATGCTGACCTCCTGTCTCTGCATATGTAATCTCATATATGTGCACACAGACAACATGAACGCATACATACATGTAAATGCACAAATACACACGAGCGCACGCACAAACATGTACATACATGAATGTATACACACGAATGTGTACACACACACACACACACACACACAGAGGAGAAAATCATCCATTGCACACAATCTCGTCCTTTCCCACGTGACTATTCCTTCTGTCACCTAAGGAGAAAAACTATTATACCGAACTGTATGTAAGACGCCTCTCTATCTGTCCACTGAGGTAGGTTGGGAAATAAAGCGAATTCTGTCTTTAGGGACTCCCAGAATCACACCCTCATACATACCATGTGCCAGACACCCCAGCCTCCTCGGCACTGCCTGCTGCTGTAAGTGCCAAGCTCATTACGCAGCTGTCTGCCCAGGCGCTTGCCTTGTGTGGAGGGGAGGCTGGACGTCACAGACGTCACAGACGGTCAGGCTCCGACCTTGCTGGATCATTAAGATGGTGTCACTGGGATTTGTTGGGAGCAGGAAATGTGGCCTGGTTGGAGGAAGAAAGGCACTCCAAATGGGCGTTTGAAGGACATTTCTAGTGTCCCAGTGTCCTAGCCCCTGCAGTCTGTCCCTCTGCCACATGCTTCAGCCATCACGGTGTTCTGTCTCACTTCAGGCTCACTCAGTCAAGCCAGACAACCTGAAATTCTGAGACAGAATAACCTTTGCATTATGCAACTTGACTTGCTCAGGTAATTTGTAACAGCAATGGAAGGAGATTACCATTTCCTTATCTGCTGCTCTCAGGGAGGGGTTCCCTTAGCTTAACTACCTTATTTCTGTATTATGTGTTCCCCCCCCTCCATCTATCATCTATTCCTCTCCCCACCCCATCCCCTCTCTCTTTCTCTTTTGTTTTTGTTTTTTGAGACAGGATTTCTCTATGTACCCTTGGCTATCCTGGATCTCACTCTGTAGACCAGGCTGTCCTTGAACTTGAACTCACAGAGATCCACCTGCCTCTGCCTCCCGAGTGCTGGAACTAAATGTGTGCACCACCACCGCCTGGCATATTACACATTTCAAACATGTGTGAAGTAGAGATGCCAGTGAGAGGCACCCCTAGGACTCATCCATTTCCAGCTTCAACATTCACGGGGAATCTTGTTTTGTCTACACCGCATTCCATTTGTGCCTTTTCTACTGGATTATCTTGAGCCTACTCCTAGACCTGACATCATTTTATAATACTTCAGTACGTGTCTCTAAAATGCAAGGGTTTCTTTTCAAAGTACAGACAGGAGATCAAGATCTTGTCTGAGAATGATAAGCAGCAATTCCTTAGACGTCATCAAATTTCCTCTCAGAGCTGGAACTCCTCTGATGACTCAAGTACGTCCCCCATCCTGGGAGTTAGAATTATGATTATTATTTTAAATAAGGCCTCAGGTGAGATCTGGGGCTGGGGGATGCTTCCCAATGAGGTTCATTTTGCAGAAGCTCAGTTAGGACAACCTTCTTGTAACTACGCCTCTCCTGCTTCAGCATCTGTGTCACTGTCAACCTGCCTGTTGTCAGGGTTCTGTGCCCATCCCAGTCCCAATTCCATCCCAGTAAACACTCCATAGGGATGGAAATGGCTCTTAGGTCTGTCTGTACTCTGTCCCCACTACAGGTACAGGATCTGCCATATAGTTTTGAGTAAAAAAAAAAATATCTGGTTCTTGTTGAACTAGTAAGGCTTTCCTTAGGCCTATGGCAGTAGATATTTTATCAGTCTGTTTTCTGTAACTGTAACAAAATGCCTGAGGCTAGATAGCGGTAAAGAAAAGAGATGTTTATTTAATTCACACCTTGGAGGATGAAAACTCAAACAGCACAGCTCTGGCTCTGGTGAGGGCTGCTGGGTAGTGTGGCTTAGTGACAGATGGGGGTGGGTGGGCGGGGCGGGGGATACATTTGAGAGGGAGAGACAGGAAGCTGGAGAGAGGAAGTGAGCTAGGGACAACCTCCCACAAGCTCCACCTCTTAAAGGAGCTAGTTACCACATCACACCGGCTCTGTTACGTGAGCACAGATCATGGGTCAGACATCAAGCATTTGTTACAATAGGAAAGTGAGGACGGCTCTACTCCAGTCACCTCAAGACAGGTGAGTTTCACTACTGGGGACTGAAGGTCCCAGGAGGATGTCTCGAGGATTCCAGCAGTGTGGACCTTGGTAGACCAGCAGGGTCCTTGCTGGGGATAGGCCAAGCATGTGTGAGGTGGGGATTCTGGCTGAGATGTGGCTATGCAGGTCTGGTGAGGACAGGGTCAAAGTTGAGGCCTAGTTTTGAAAAAGCCTAGAGGACCTGCTAAAATTTTATGAATGACAGTCGTTGTCCAAGAATAAATTAAATGTTCTTTTGCCCCAAATTAATAGGTTTTTCCTCTCCTGACCCTGTGTGTGGGTGTTGGGGAGGATGTCTTCTGGCATCCTGCTCAACGGAATGAGACTGACAGTCAGACAGACAGACCCTGAACTCCTCCTGTCTCCCATGCCCAGAGTGCTGGGTACGAGGCACACTTACAGACATGTCTGGTTTTTTTCATGGGAGCTGGGAATTCCAACTCAAGTCTTCTTCACACCCACCCCACCCCCTGCACCCCATTAACATTCTTTGTAGACTTTTCTTCTCCCTCTACTGGGGATTGAACCTGTGACCCTATGCATGCTGGTCCACCACCCCAGCTGGTGGAGTACCCCACTCCCAGTCAGTGGAGCACTTCCCCCTACCCCCAGCAGTCCTTTCAGCCTTTCCATGGTATTTCTGTTCATGGTTTGTTTTCTTTCGCTTTGGGTTAGGGCTCTCTGTGAGGGACAGGAACAGATTTGGCCACAGAGGGGCCAGTTTCAACTACTTGTGATGTTTTGGTCACTCCACTTAATGAGCAGCTTCCAGGAAGAAAGCACACATCGCCTGGGTGAGGGGCCAGTCACCTTGATTGGCAGGCCTTCCTGAGTGTTTGGGGGAAAGGTCTTGCTCTCCTGAAAAGAACCGGGCTGTTGTTATCACTGGGGGGTGGAGGAGGGACACGAGAAGCCATGGGCTTCGGGAGCGTGGCTGTCTGCTTTCCCATAGTATTAGCTCTCTGTCCACCCTCCTCCTGCATCTTCTCAGGATGCTCTCCTAGTCCAGAATGAGGTATAGAAACAGAATGATCAGCCTGGGCACCATTAACAACATACTCAAGGACAGAGAAAAAGAACTGACTCATAGGACACTGTTTACAATAGAAAAAGGACAGTAGAATTCTACAGTATTAGTCTGAAAAAAAAAAGTGTCTAAACAGCTTCACTGGGTTGAGGCTCCTGAGAGACACATGATCCTGTGGCTTCAAGAGCAGCAAGACCTCAGAAACTACCTGCTTGAGACCTCCGGAGACACAGGACAGGTGTGGGCTTGGCACCAGAGCATGACACACTCCACAGACATCGAAGAAATGCCCAGCACTGGGGATGGCCTGCTGGGAAAGTGCCTGTCCAGTCGTGTAAGCATGATGACCTGAGTTCAGATCCCCAGAACAGAACAAAAAAGCTGGTGTAGTGTGGTCTGAAATCTCAGTGCTGTCGATGTGGGGACGGGGGATCCCTGGGGGCTCAACAGCCAGACAGCTTAGTCTACTTGAATTGGCTGTAAAATCTCCCCAGATCTCTCATTAGCTACTGAGGTAAATACAATGCCGATACATGGTTATTTGATGTTTGTGAAATAGTTAGGACTTCATCTTTGAGAAACTGGTCCAAACACTGCAGAGATGAATCTCCAACTTGTGGTTTTTAAAGTTCTTCCCTTTACTATTTTTAAAAATTATATTATATGATAATATTAATAATTTTCGTCAAGTATTCAGAAACATTAAACGAACAAACAAACAAACAAACACTACCCCAAAGTTTAGTTTGGATGCTGTGTTTTAGTCCCCATGAGCTGAGTAGCTGTGTCCTGGACTCTGTGGGTCCTAGAAAACCCCTCTGGCGACACTTCCTTCTCTTGTCTGCTCCTCCAGGCTGGTCATCCCTATAGATCACCCCCATAGATCACCCCCATAGATCACCCCCATAGATCACCCCCATAGATCACCCCCATAGATCACCCCCATAGATCACCCCCATAGATCACCCC
>NW_021604638.1:8589550-8602166 GCF_004785775.1 Grammomys surdaster | reverse complement strand
ACCCTCACCACCTCCCCCCCCCCCCTCCACCCCACATTCCTCACCCCATAGATCACCCCCATAGATCACCCCTTTAGATCACCCCCATAGATCACCCCTTTCTTCCCTCTCATAGGCCAAACTCATGGCCATCTTAGGCTGTGGCTTCTGTGTGTCGTCTCTGAAAGCCAAGAACTGTGTGCCCCCCGTTTGCCATTCACCCAGGATCCCTCTGCAATGTCTCCCCGCCCCCCAGGGAGGCTTCTCTGGTCACCTGTGTAAGTGAACTTTCATGTACATCTTGAACCTGTGACCCTATCTGACCTTTCTCTCCAGGTTGTGTCGTTTGTCTGCTGTTGGCTTGCCTTTCTTTGGGTGAGCTCAAGTCTACAATGGCTGTTGTGGCCAGTGCTCTGGGGCAGAGACTGCAGTGCATAGAGACACTCTGTCATGCTCACTGCATGGATGTGGAGCTGCCACCTGAGACCTGCCTCCTGGGCTGGCCTGCGTCATTTCCTCTTCCCATTATGGCCTCGAGGTTGTGTTCAACACGGGATTCCTGAACTTCTCTCTCAGGAGGGATGGGTTAGGTTGGGTTGGGTTGGTCGAGGGCAAAGCCAGGGCACACAATCTCTCCAAGGGGGAAGTGGACATCAAATGCCTGGCTTGTGTCTTTTGGGCTCTTAGGTGCCCTCACACCTGGCTTTGTCATTATTTTGATGCTTTGCTCAAACAATTTCTGGATGAGTGTGGGGCTTAGCGTTTGAAAGCCAGAGCCGGGCACCAGGTATGTGGCGATCCAATGCACTTAGGCTGGGGGCCAGGTTGTGAGGGGGCAAGTCACAGAGTAGGGATAGCGATAGAGAGATTGCCTGGTCTCTACAGAGACCCACATATATCCCACATATATGGAAGCAACAGAGAGGGAAAATCACCTGGACGGAGGGAGCGGTGGATGCAGAGGCTGGAGCCTGACCAGCTTCTGCTGATGGACTAGTCTCATGCAGCCTGGGAAAGCTGGAGAGTGAATGAACTCTGTGGGTGACTCCGTTTTCCACACCAGTTCAGCTGAACTCAACGAATCCAACCCAGCCTGTACAGCCAAACAGGTCGCAACTGACCCAATCCTTCTACCTGACCCACCTGACCCCAATCCACTCCATGCAGCCGCTCCCCACTCCTCACTAACGTAACCCCAATCTAGTCCAGCTGTAGCAGCCCAGCCCTGGGGTATAGGAGAGCTGGTCAAGCTCAAAGCCTTTTACTGATACAGTCTCGAGAAGCCAGCCCTTGACCTCCAGGAGCTCTGGGTCTTTCAGAGAAAGCTGTCATTGGAGGGGTTAGGGGTGGGGAAGAGCAAAGGACACGATTCAAGTGCAGGGCAGCATAAGATGGCCGCTTAACACAGTTCCAGGGAATGTGCGCAGGGTTCGAGATGTAAGGAGAAAGAGGAAAGCTTTTTCTATAGAGACCAGGCAGTCCATCCATCCATCCATCCATCCATCCATCCATCCATCCCTCCATCCGTTCGTCCATCCACTCACTCATTCATTCATCTAACAAGGTACAAAATATGTGTACATTGTTGAGAATGTACTCGTTCTAGGTGCTTGGGGCTAGAGGATGCAGGGGTGTGAGGAGATGGAGCTGTCTCCTGTAAGGCTGTTCCACAGTGGGGAGCAGTGTCAGGTAGGAGAGGTGGACTAGGCCTGTGGCTCAGAGGAAGGCCTTGGTGGGAACAGGTTTATTACACCGGGGAACCCAATAGATCCAATTTCTCATCTTCAGCTGGATGCTGGGAGGGGCCTTCCTTCCACTCCCTGGAAATGTCCCCCAGGAACAAAACCGGAAGATCGTTTAGCTTTATTTGGCTGCAGATGCCCCCCCCCTTTTTTCTTTTAAACGATCCCATCCCTCCCAGGGTGCATCTCTCCTGTTCACTGGCCTTCCTCTTGGCCTGTCCTTATGAACCCCTGAGATGCCATGTCCTCAGGCCGTACAATTTCCTGTGCATTCCTGAAGTGATTTAAACAAGTCCAGGTGCAGCTGTCATCCCACATCAACGCCCACAGAGAAGGAACAGGAGGTACGAAGAAAAAAATGATGTGGCCTCTGTTCAGTCTGGCTGGCACAGGGAGGTAAAGGCGGGGGATTTTGTGGCTGTGGTTGACATTTCATTTGCTGTGTGCCTGGATCAATGAGACCTCGAAACAACAAACTGCCACGTGATGCTTATGGAGACGCCGGGGTCTGCCTGGTGCTGGGAGCTGGGGAACTGTATGTGCACAGGACATTTGTTAAATCTGCATTTATTGAGTACTTACTGTGTGAAGTCATCCCCTGCATTTATTAAGTACTTATTGTGTGAGGTCGTGGCTCCTGACACTCTACTGGCATAAGCTCAGTCTCCTCAGCAGCTCTGAAGGGGGTTCACACTGTCCACAGGTAAGAAATGGAAGGCCAGGTTGCGGGGGTGTGCTGCTGGTCCTCACTGTGGGCTGTCAATCACAGCCTGTGCGTGGTAGCGCATTCTGCATTCGGGGACCCCAGTGTTGGCAGAACAGGGCAGATGGCCTTGAGCAATCTTTATAGCTCCCGGGCTCCACTTCTTCCTGGGTCAGCTCATAGACCCGTGACTTGCAGCCCAGGAGGGTAGGCTTGCAGATGTGGCTTATGCTGACCTCTGTAGCACCGTCTGCTAACACCGTTGTTTCTCCACAGCAGGAGTGTGCATGTGTGTTTGCATGCATGCATGCAAAAATGTTTGGGTGCAAAGGTGAAAGGTCCAGAGGAGAGATGCACGGAGCAAAAGTGTGTTCGCCCACATGGGCATGCATGTTTGTATGTGTCCATAAATGTTTGCACGGAGCTCCTGGGGCCTCATGACCTGGATTTTAATCCCAGGCCAGTCCTGGCTAACCCACAACCTCAAGCCAACGGTACAATTTCTGGGTGCTTCTGTGTCCTCCTTTGTTCCACTGTAGCAATCATTCCCCGCTCCACAGGAATGATTGGAGACGTTTTGGTTCTGGGACCCTCTGAGAAGTGGGGTCTGGCACAGGATCAATGCTGGACCACTGTCACCCATGGCTGTGTCCTGTGCCCTTTTGTGTCCTGAACGCATAGCTCAGTTCCTAGCGTTACTGCAAGGTGTACCTAGTTCCCATGAAGGACAAAGGGAGGACCATCGTGACCCAACCAAGGTGGGAGGCCTTGAGCAGGTGTGTCACCTCCCTGTGCCTCAATTTCCTCCTCTGGGAAATAGGATCAACTATCCACTTGCAGGGAGAGGCAATGGAGAGTGAGCACTTGGAGTGCGCCTCACCCCTCTGGTCTCCACCCGTTTCCCAGCCGCGTCATCCCGTCCTCTGTCCCGTCCTCTGTCCCGGCTGGCCCTACCGGAAGTTCTCTCCCCTGGACCTTTCTTTGTTAGCTCTTCCTTGAATATGTAATGTCCTCAGTCAGGCCCTCCCTGACCACTGTCTCAGGTAGCCCTTGGCCATTCTCTGTGCTGTTGACAGGAAGTAACCTATAGCTGTGGCCTGATACCACTAATTACTGGAGCCCCAGAAACCCCAACATGCCATATTTGGCCGCATGTCCCCACTACACCAATGAAAGAGACCAGAAATGTGTTCAGTGTGGCCACACTGGGAAGTGACCCCCACATCTGTCTGTGGGGTCTTGATGTGAGGTTTAGTGTTCAGGAGATGGATAAGAGGTCCGTGTAGCTCAGCAGGCCTGGTTAAGGACTGAGAAGCCTTGTCCATCATGACCCACCACTGTTCTGGCTCTGGCTTGCCTCCACAGAGGAGTCTGATGAGTTATCCGAACGTGTGGAACCCCTTTCCAGAGGCGAGTCCCTCCTCTGTCTGGCACCAGGGCTCCAGCCTTTCCCTTCCCCCTCAGCATGGGATTTAGGGAGAGAGTTTAATTCTGTGGAGTTCACTGTCCGCATTACCTGATAGCATAGATGTTTCCTTTCAGAATACCTTCTCTCTTGCCAGCACAGTCACGTTGGTTCCATCGCCTGCTTTCATAAATACGGCTTTGCTGAGACATGGCCGCCCTGTGCTCTCTTGTCCCGTCTAACTTCTTTCTTGCTTCAAGGACTCAGGCAGCGGTTGGGAGGTTGATTGTACAGCCAGGCTCTAAAATATCTCCTGCGTGGCTCCTGTTCTATTCTGCTTTCATGCTTGACAGTCACAGGCCTGGGAGGGGCCCCCAGAAATACACAAGAGGGGAGGATTTGAGTTAGGGGTCTGTTTTCTGAGCTGATTTTGGAACGTTCTATGGGAGTCGTTGGGGAAGAGGTAGGGTAGTTGATGTCTGGCAATCCTGTGGTCCTCAGCCGTCATAGACAGGAGGCTGTGTCTTAGGTGTCAATTTTCTAGGCTGCCCCAGGCCAAAGGAGACCCTCAGGAGGGAGGAGCTGGGGTTATGGTGAGAAGCTCATCCAGATGCTCACTGTCCAGGGCATGAGGGCTGTGCCAGCTGCTCCAGCGTGTGGCAGGAGCCAATTTCATGTCTCTAAGGCTCTTTCTGAGCTGTTGGCCCATTTTCTTTCCTCTTTTGAGATAGAGTATCTCATAGCCCAGGCTAGCCATGTAGCTGAAGATAACTGGTGAATGTCTGATTTTCCTGTCTTCCTTGAAAGGATTGCAGGTGTGTGCCACCACTCCTGGTTTCTGTGGCACTGGGGGCTTCATGAATGTTAGTCAAGCACTCTACCAACTGAACCTCTGCCCCAGCCCCAGCCCCAGCCTCAGCCCCCAGCCCCAGCCCCAGCCCCAGCCTCAGCCTCAGCCCCCAGCCCCAGCCCCAGCCCCAGCACCAGCCTCAGCCCCCAGCCCCCAGCCCCAGCCCCAGCCCCAGCCCCAGCCCCAGCCCCAGCCCCAGCCCCAGCCCCAGCCCCCAGCCCCAGTCCCAGCCCCAGCCCCAGCCCCAGCCCCAGCCCCAGCCCCAGTCTCAGCCCCAGTCTAAGTTGTTTGTTCTCCCTTGACTGTCTTCCTGCTAGATTGTGGCCTTGGGACTGCAATGGGGGATGGGCACTGAGAAGAGCTGCCTAGGATGCTGGAGAGTGCATCTTGGTTGTTGTCATGTCCCTGTCTCCTATTTAATTCTGACTAGATGAGGTTCCCCTTCTAGGGATAGCTGAAGGAGCCACGAATTTGAGCAAGAAGCCCAGACTCAGAGATGTAGGTGTCCAGGGTTTGCCTCCTCCTCCTCCAGTTTGGCCTGGGACCAATGTGCAAGTCTTTAAGAGCTGAGGTTGGATGAGGTAATATAAGCCAGGGACTCCAGGGTTCGATTGCATTATTTCCAAGATGAAGGAGCTGGAGTCTGGGAATGTGACCCTGTAACCCAGGATATCAATGTGAGGACATTTGGGGGCCCATTTGCCCCTAGCCTCAGTCTCTAACCCAGTGGTTTTCAATCTTCCTAATGCTGAGACCTTTTAACGTAGCTCCTCAGGTTGTGGTCACCCCCAACCATTAGATTATTTTCGTTGCTATTCATAATTGTAATTTTGTTACTGTTATGAATTGTAACATAAATATCTGTGTTTTTCAATGGTCTTAGGTGACCCCTGTGAAAGGATCCTATGATGGTTTGTATATGCTTGGCTCAGGGAGTGGCACTATTGGAGGTGTAGTTTTGTTGGAGTAGTTGTGTCACTGTGGGTGTGGGCTTTAAGACCCTCACCCTAGCTGACTGGAAGTCAGTATTCTGCTAGCAGCCTTCAGAAAAGATGTAGAAATCTCAGCTCCTCCTGCACCATGCCTACCTGGATGCTGCCATGTTTCCGCCTTGATGATAATGGACTGAACCTCTGAACCTGTAAGCCAGCCCCAATTAAATGTCGTCCTTATAAAAGTTGCCTTGGTTGCCGGGCAGTAATGGCACATGCCTTTAATCCCAGCACTTGGGAGGCAGAGGCAGATGGATTTCTGAATTCATGGCCAGTCTGGTCTACAGCGTGAGTTCCAGGACAGCTAGGAGTACACAAATAAATCCTGTTTCAAAAAACCAAAACCAAAAAAAAAAAAAAAGAAAGAGTTGCCTTGGTCATGGTGTCTGTTCACAGCAGTGAAACCCTGACTAAGACAGGTCATTTGGCCCCCAAGGCATATACTGCAGCCCCACAGGTTGAAATCTGCTACTCTAGCAACACAGACCCTCTTCTTGCAGCCTCAGTGTCTGAGGGGGCCATGGGAGGGAAGCCTGGAGTCCTTCACACTTTGGAGGATACACAGTCTCCACCACACCTCCCCCAACACCCCAATACCCATCATTCTGTGTCTCCCCACTGTGGACAATCCCCCTCTAGCATTGGTGATGCCAGTGGACCATATCACACTTCAAAGTCCCTCATGGAGCCTGCTAGCTAAATGCTGCCCCCAAGACAGACAGCTGCTCCCACGTTAGACTTTTCATGATCGTAGCAAATAGCCAATAGACACAACCTAAGAGAGGAAGGATAGGGTCAGAGGCTTCAACCCACAGTCCTCCGCTCTCCTTATCCTGGGCCTCTCCCTGAGGCAGGCATAATTACAGATAGAAATCAGATGTGTGTGTGCATGCAAACACACACACACACACACACACACACACACACACACACACAGTGGGGGGTGGGGGGAGAGACTAACCTTTAAAGGCACAGAGCCCTGCTTGTCCTAACTCCTAAAGTTTCCAGAACTTTGAGATTCAAGCTGTTGGACCATAACTTCTAGTCATGAGGAACTGAGTAGGTAACAGCCTACGCCATAAAGAGGAAGGTGTGTGTGGCTGGGCCAGAGACAGGACACAGAGTCAGGAGAGCAGAGAGGTCTCCAGGGTCAGTTATCCCTGAGTCTATGGGACACTGGGTTTTACTGTGCGTGGAGAGAAAATGAGCCAGATTGGAAGTGGCAAAGCATTGTGGTCTTGCTGTCTTTAGAGCGTCATGTTGGCCTTCTTTTCCTCTTTGCACTTGTGTGAGTGAGTATTTGGTTAACATGTCCCCTTTCCGATCTTGACCCCAAATGAACTGTCCATGACCATAGCAACCATGTGTGGTGGTGACGTTCTGTGAACACTGGTGACAGAGACAAGGGGGCAGGGAAGGGTTAGTCTTGGCACAAGAGCAGTTCTGTGTCCGCCGTCCACCTATGTCCCCTTTCATGGATGGGAACTCCACATCTGCAGAGACCGTGTCAACTTCTGACCGTTAGCACAGGAACTCTTTTGGATACGGCCATGCTAATCTTGAAAGCGACTGTGCTGTAGAAGAATAAGGAAGGAGGCACAAGCACCCAGCCATCGCCTCTTGGCTTTAAGAGGAGGCCTTTGTGGCTATGGGCATGGTGCCGTCTGTCATCACCAGGGACAGAGATGACTAAGGGACATATTGCACACTTCTGGTGTTGCACAATCAGTGGTTTAGACAGAAACCAGCTCTTGAACTGTGGCCACCTGCCACGTGACCTTAGGAAATAGCACACCCCTCCTGCTCTCCTTCCTCCTCTCCCTCCTCCTCCTCTACTTTCTCCTCTATCTGTTCCTTCACCTCCTCCTTGCTCTCCCTTGCTTCCTGACCCCTTCTTTTCTTCTCCATCTTCCTCCTCCTCTTATCCTTCCCCTTCTCCTTCTTCCCCCATCTTCCTCTTTTCCCTGTTCCTTCTCCTCTTTTCCCTTCCTCCTGTAAACTCCTCCCTGTAAGCTTTCCTCTCTAATGGAGTCTTGCTCTGTGGTTTACTCTGGCCTCAGACGTGTAATCTTCCTGCCTCTACTGTGATTCCCAGATGGGCCAGCACACTTGCCTTAGTCATTCTTCTGAGCCCCGTAGAAACTTCCATCAATGCCGTCCCTCGGAAGCAGCTGCCCTAACCCCGGGCTCCCATGGTGCTCCTCTCTTACCTCTGCCATCTCTGGGCTGGTCAGGGGCTCTGATTGATTAGTCATGTGCACGTGTACCTGCGTGTATTCAGTCGGAATCTTAGACTTTAGGATCAGGAGCCTCATGGAAGAACTTGTTGGGATGACTGGAGGATCCACATTGGCCCCAGAGGTCTTAGTCAGATGTCAGCACCCCATGTTGTTGCTTTAGATAGTGGGGTGTCAATATCTGTGTCCAGAGAGTGATCTGGTCATGTGAACAGCTTTGTGGGCTGAGAGCTTGTATTTGTGTAACTTCTTTAAATGATGTGTGTGTGTGCGCGCGCGCGTGTGCGCGTGCACGCGCATGCGTGGATGCACGCGTGCGTGCGTGCCTGTCTATGTCTGTGTCTATGTGAGTTCACTCATGCCGTGTGACATGTGTAGAGGTCAGAAGGTCAGAAGACAACCCCAGGCATAGGTCCTCAACTGCCTCCTCCTTTGAGGCATGGTCTCTATGTGTTTTGTTGCTCTGTGCTCCAAGCTTATGTCTTCATCTAGGCCATATGGGAAATCACCTACCTACTCCTTCCATGTCTTATTTTCAGATTTATTTTATTTATGTGCTTGAGTGTCTCCCTGAATGTATGTCTGTGTACCACATGCATGCCTGGTACCCATGGATGCCTTGGAAGTAGTTACAACAGATGGTTGTGAGCTGTCACGTAGGTACCAGGAACCAAACACCTAACCCCTGCAAAAGCAGCTAGCACTGTTAACTAACAGCCAAGCGTTGCCTCCAGCCACCGTCCCACCTTCTTGCAGATATGCTGGGGTTGTAGGCCTGTTTCTCTCACAGGTTGTGGGGATTTGAACTCAGGTACTCACACATGCTTGACAAGTCCATCGCCTATTGAGCCATCTCCCTAGCCCTGTGGCTTTCTAGTTTCTAAGTGTGATTCTGGGTCCTCTGGGAGATTGCTCAGCTATCCTTTCTGTCTTAGTCATTTCTGTCTCTGTATGTATTCATCAAAGTGAGTCTGCAGCTAAGAGAACAGCCTGTCCGTGCTGTAAGGATATGGAGCTGCCTACCAAGCAGCAGGGAGGCAGACGGCCAAGAGTGTGCATGTGCCCATAGCTGGGATCCTACAACCAGGTCTGACAGGCAGGCTGAGGCGGCTGTCTCCTGCTGCTCATACACACTCTTCACTGAGTTGTTCAACAAGCATCTATAAGGTACCAGCTATTCCAGGTACCAGGGAGTAAGGATGAACTAGACAGGGGGACCTTGTCCTCATAGGACTTCCTCAACATTTGGCAGGTGTGTGACCAGATGTCTCTGTTGCTGGGACAAACACTAGAGGGGAACAGTTTAAAGATGGCTTTATCTGGCTCACAGGTTCAGAGGTATCGGTCCACCCTGCCAGAGTGGGCAGGGCAGAATAGAACATTCATGGCAGAAAAAAAACCAAAAGGGAGACGAGGAGTCAGTGTGTGTGTGTGTGTGTGTGTGTGTGTGTGTATTGGGGAGTGGGCAGGTGAGGAAAGGTAGGGGTGGGAGGGTGGAGGGCATATCAAATACAAACTCTTGCTTTTGGGTTTTCTTTCTCATTTCCACCACTACTGTTTTTTGTTTGTTTTTGAGACATTTCACTATTTAGTCCTGGCTGGTCTGGAACTTACAGAGATTCGTCTACGTGCCCCTGTTGGGCTGGCTCCTCCCACCCCCCTTCTTTGTGAAATAGTTTAGTTGGGCCTGTGCATTTTTCTGGAATTGTCCCTTCCAAGGAGAATAGGGCCATCTTACTCCAGTGTGAAGAAGCCGATCTGGCTCTCACGCACATGTACTCAGTGAGTTATGTGTCCCTCCGTCCATCAGAGACAGATAAATATCAAAAAACACGTTTGGGCAGGAAGCTTAGTCATGCAGATGGCATGGAGCACAGAGGGCAGAGGAGAGGGCTCATTCACAGTCTGCAGCAGCCTGGAGCCCCGGGGCGCCTGGAGCCCGGAGGGAGCTATGGAAACACTGGGCCAGAGCAGCCTGTGCTCAGCACAGCCACAGAGGCTCCAGACAGGAGCAAACAGCACAGGTTCCCAGGACACTGAGCAACAAGAAGTTAGCCAGAGGCTGACTGGCTCTTAGCGCACACAATGTGGGTCATTCCACATGGAGTCTGGGAGCATCAGCTGATGTTCAATATGGTGACTGGTTCTCACAGGAGGCCGTGGTGGATGGGGGATGGTGATTTAGCAGCCAGGAGAGGTCTCTTGGTTACTGGGAGGGCTGTCACTGTGATTCATGGCTCCTCCGACATCACAGGGTACTTTTTGTGATGCAAAGTCAACCATTGTCTAGACAGACACTGGGGCCAAGGGACACACAGTTGTCCTGTGTGGCCGGTTGAATGTTGAGTGTGACATGGAAGCATCCTGTGCTGGGACTTGATTTTCTCGGGTGTGATACACATAAAAGGGTGTAGTATATAAAAGACTGTCACAAGACAGGGGACAAGTTATGCTCACTGGTCCCTTGAGCAGGAGGACCTAGTACACAACACAAGCCATCAGGAAGTGCTCTGGTTGGAGCAGGTGGAAGGAACAGGTATGCACAAAGGCCTTTAGTGTGACCTTAGAAGAGGTGACATGGTGAGTCAGGGCAAACAAGTTTAGGATTGGCTAACTGATAGTTTCAGAGGGCTCTGGGCTGTCCCTAGCTGTTCCTGACCTTCACAGGGGCGTTTAGGGCAGGTACGCAGTGACCCAGTGCCCAATGAGGAAGGTGGTGAGTATGTTCTCGGCTGGATCTGGTTTGTACTGAGTGAGACACTGCAGGCAAGCAGTCTGGAGGTTGGCCACCCTGGCAAAAACAGGTCTCCAGTGTCAACAAGGACCTTACATGCCGAAACACCAGACTACACAGCCTAAAAGACCTGGTTAAAATACACACAGACAATACACACACACGTACACACACACACACACACACACACACACACGTACACACATACACACATATACACACACACAAAAGCACACACACATGAAAGCACACGCACAAACACATACAGGCATACATGCGTACATACCAACACATGTGCCTGTATAAACAACTGAGTGCCTTCCCCAATCCTGGAAGTAGTCATTGCCTCCTTTTCCCAGAGCAGGTCCTTTGTGCTCTTTGATTGCAAGAACATTTTGGAAGCTTCAGTGATGTAGTTAAAAAAACAAAACAAAACAAAAAACCCAAAAACCCCCCAAGTGTTATAATTATGCACCGTGTGTATATTTTTGCCTTTACATCTTATTTGGAAACTACAAAAATCAAATAGAGGAAGACAAGAGGCTCAGGCAAGCAGCCAGCTTCCTGTGGGCAGAGCCAGCAGGGACTCAAAAAGGAGGGCAGCCTCTTCAATGTCACTGGTTTTTCCACTTGCATGGGGAAAGAGGCCCCAGCACTTGCCTACACAGGTATCCTCAATGACCACCACAGTCCCCTGTGCCTCATCCTGGGATTCTGCAGGCAAAGAACAGCAGGCCTGGTGAGGAAGGAGTCTGCCTTGTGTGAGGCCTGGCTTAGTCAGCCCTGGGTTCTACCTGGGAGATCATGGGTTCCCCTCCCACAGTCCATCCCAGAGACCTCCACATCAGTGAGATACCAGAACATCTGTGTAAAGATCCTGTGATGTCTAAGCGTGGGTGTCAACCTGACACACCCAGGAAGAGGGAATCCCAGTTGAGAAATTACCTCCATCAGATTGTCCCCTGGCCACACCTGTGGGTTATTTCTGGGTTGACAATTGATGTAGACGGACACAGCCCACTGTAGGCGGTACCATCCCTAGGCAGGTGCTTTGGGGCTGTATAAGAAAGCTAACTAAGCATGAGCCAGGAGTGAGACAGTAACCTACCCCAGCACTGCCCCATGGTCTCGGTTTCATTTCCCATTTTAGCATCCTGTTTAGGCTCCCTCTGGATTTCCTCAAAGATGGACTGTAAGCCAAATAAGCCCTTTCCTTCTTCAAGTCACTTTCAGTCAGTGTCTTATCACAACAGCAGAAAAGCCAACTTTCTGCAAACCACTCATTCTCGAAAGAAAAGCCTTCAGCTTCACAATGGGAGAGGGCATGCAACACAACACAGCCTGTTCTAGGACAGTCTTTGTGGAAATGGGGTCCAGCTGCTCAAGCTAGGGAAAGCGTTGCCTCTTCATGGCTGCATCTGCTTAGTTTCCCATTGACCCTGGTGCAGCCAGGCTTGCAGTAATAGGTGATTCAACCAACCAATGCTGAGAAGTGTTAATGACTGCACTTCTTCATCTCTACCTGCTTCCCTGCCTTTCCTGACAGAGTATGACTTTTTCATCTTTTCTTGAGATTCAGCTGTGTGTGAATATGAGTGTCATATGTGGTTGTTTATGCATGTGTGGATGCGTGTGTGTGTAGATCAGAGGACAGCCTTGGTAGCCACTCACCTCCCTTTCTCTTGTTTGCCCGGAGCTTACCAATTTAGGTGAAAGTGACCTTGGGGATTCTGTCTCTGCCTCTCAAGACTGGGATCACAAGCACAAAAGGACACCCTGGATGGGACAGAATTCATGACCTCCTGCTTGAGAGGCAGGTACTTTGTCAGCTCAGCTGTTCCCAGCCCAGGACCTGAAGTTTTTAAGTGCACATAGAGCACTACATTCAGAACAAATCCTGCTCTTCCCAGCTTCCCTTGCAGCTCAATGCAGCTACAGCCTCCCTTGCAGCTCAGTGCAGCTACAGCCTCCCTT
>NW_021604638.1:8544777-8589540 GCF_004785775.1 Grammomys surdaster | reverse complement strand
CAGCTCAGTGCAGCTACAGCCTCCCTTGCAGCTCAGTGCAGCTACAGACTCCCTTGCAGCTCAGTGCAGCTACAGCTTCCCTTGCAGTTCAGTGCAGCTACATTACTCTGTGCAACCTACAGAAAGAGAAGTAATGCCTTGTAGACTTCAGGGAGACTTTTTAAGCAGTGATGTTCTTTGATTCCCCCCTTTCCCCTGGTCTCTTGATTCCTTGTAAGCGGGTTACTGAGCTCCAAGTGGCTCCAGTGGATGGGAACCACTTACTGGGTGAAATAGGAGCCTAGCATTGTGGGGCTGTTCACTCTCAGACAGTTCTATTAGAAGAAAACCACAGCTAGACCAAGGTCCTCATTGCTACAGAAAGAAGCCTTAGCATGCCCTGCAGCCTGACTTACCTAGGGAGGTCACTTTGGGGTCCTTGTGGGTCCCATATTAGAGTAGCACAGGCCATGTTTCCTGTACCTTGACACAGCCTCATCCCTGGAAGCCAAGAAAAGACCCAGGCTTTGAAAAATGCAAATATAAATTTTCTCTAGATTCTCTTTCTCAGCCATGAACAAAATCTTTGTGTGATGACATTGTGATTAAAAGGAGGGTTCAAGGGCTGGAGAGATGGCTTAGAAGATAAGAGCGCTGGCTGTTCTTCCAGAGGTCCTGAGTTCAATTCCCAGCACCCACATGGTATCTCATAACCAACTATAATGGTGCCATATTCTGGTGTTCAGGCATATGTGCAAGCAGAACACTGTATACATAATAAATTAACCAACCAATCACTAATCAATCTTAAAAAAAAAAAGAAAGGAAAAGATGGTTCAATTCTTATTCCACACAGGAAATAGGAAAAAAAAAACCCAAACCTCCAGTGCCTGACCTGAGTCAGGCTCCCTGCTTTTCCTACACTTCCTGTGAGGATGAGAGCTCATGTGTGTGTGCACACCAACACACACTGTTGCTCCTGGACCCCACCTCACTCCCCATGCTCCCCCCAGTCCTCCCCTCACATCCTTTACTTGCCTCTCATCTTACTCAGTTCACCTTAGGGAGGAGGGAGGAGGGAGGAAGGTGGAGGGAGGAGGGAGGAGGGACAGATGGCACCTTGGGCTTTCTGCTGGGGCGGAGGAGGATGTAGAGGGTAGAGGGATGCTGTTTAGGGTTGTAGGGTTGGTCTCTGTGCCTCCTTCACCTGTAGGACTGGGGGCCTTACCTTCCCCGGAGAAGCCTGTCCTCCATGAAACCCCACCTCAATCCCTGAAGCTCCTGCAGCTCCTGCTCTGGATAGGCACAGTTCATGGTCCTAGGGGGTCTCTCTCTCTCCCATCTCTCTCCTCTTCTCCCCCTCTCCCTTTCTTCTCCTTCTCCCTTTCTTCCCCCTCTTCCTTTCTCCCTTCTCTTTCTTTCTCCTCTCTCTCCCCTTCTTTCCCTCTTTCCTCTTCTCCCTCTGTCTCCCCTCTCTCCCCTTCCCCCCTCTCCCTCTGTCCTCCCTCTCTCCCCCTCTTTCCCCTTGTCTCCCTTGTCCTCCTGCCTCCCTCTCTCCTCTCTTTCCTGCCTCTCCTCCTGTCTGCTCATCGCCTCTCTTCCCCTTGTCCTCCCTGTCCCCCTGCCCCCTATCCCCCCTCTCTCCCTGGCTTTCTCATGCCTCTAATCCTGGGTATAAATATAAGAAAGGGCTCCTGTTTGAATCTGCTAGAGCCCAGGTCTCACCCTTTTGGGACAAGAGGGTGGAGTGGTCACTAAAGGCCCAGGCTCCTCACACTTGGTCTGGTCATTAGGGGTTCACATTGGCAAGGACTAACCCTCATGTCTTCCCAGTGGAGCTTTCCAGACAGGAGATGAACAGTTTAGTGAGCATGTGGTTCACAGGATGAACCTTGATCAGTAGAGGCTCACCTGAAGGATGCCGTAGCCTTTTCCCATAAGGAGCACTGACTTGGTGTCCTTGTGGATAGCTATTCAAGGCGTGGGGGACTCCTACAGCAGTCAGGACTGCTGCGTCAGGAGGGGGTCTCCTGTGACCATCAGAGTGGACTTCAGGGGCTATAGCAGCCAGAGGGTAGGGCAGCAGACACTATGGTTTTTCCACCACTGGGGCTCAAAGAGCAGTTCTGTTGGGGAGACTCCAAGAACCATGGAAGTTGCCTTTATGTACAGTGAGCACCTACGTTTAGCATGGATTTCAGCTCCTCTAGAACTGTGTTGAGAAAATAAATGAGAGAGTTAGTTCCCATCCCCCGCCCCCCCCACCGCTCCCCTGTAGGCTGGGAGGACTATCCCCACCCCCACTTCCTCCAGGTCCTGCCTGGTTTAAAGACCTGGGTATCTTGTCAACATAAGTGCGTCTGAGGTGCTCAAGCAATGGGTGGAGCTCCCTGGGAAGAGAGTGTCCTGGCCACGGACGGTGGTCAAGAGGTGAAGGGGATGACTGAACGTGCTGAGTGACTGGTCAGAGTGTTGAAGTCCTCCAGCCTGATCGGTTCGTGGTCCTTTCACCAAAGGCGGGGCTTGTAAGTAGACCCTTGAGAGAAAGACACAGCTCCCCTCCTGCCTCTACCACACAAAGCCTCCTGAGCTGTAGCACACGGAGCGGTCAGTCAGTCAGTGCTGGTGGAAGGACAGTGTCCCTTTAGCTCCATACCAGCCTCCCCACCTCTAATTCATGGTGATCTCTGGTGCTAGAGGCAGGGCTAAGACCCCCTCACATGCAATCAGAGTTACTTGCCTCATTCTCTGAACCATCCTGGCAGTGGCCCTGGACAGGGAGATTCTGTTATTGAGTACTTGGTCACAGTAGCCCTCCCTGTGTGGAGATCAGCTCCACGTCTGAATTTGGTGGAGGAGTTGGCTTGTCATGGCTGACTAGGGACAGTGAAGGGTGAGGGACCCTAAACTTGGGTGCTCTGACTCTGGCTTTCTGGCTAGGCTGTGGTGACAAGGACTACTCTTGAGGGTGTAGCTTACTAGGGCTCCCTGCATGGAGCCCTCCATATAATTCATCAGCATGAGACACTGAGCCGAGAGAGGAGGGCCATTAATAAAGGGGGGTGTTGAGAATCTGTGGGGCTGCTTTTACCCACAAGAAGCTCAACCATCCCAGCTTATGTCTGCTCTTGGGTCCTCAGCAGGTGAAGCCTTTGGTGACAATCTTTCTGGGATAAATGTGAGGTGCAGGTGACATGGAGCTGTGTGTACAACTCGCTCTATCAGCCTGGTTTCTGGGATGGCTGTTTCTGCATCCCCATTTCTATAGATGCAGACACCCACACATTCTGTACCTCTAAGCGGGTAAAATACATCTTTCCTGTTGTTTTCTCTTCTTTCTTTTTCCTTCAGTGCTCCGGTGGAAGGCAGCTCCCCAGAGTGCTGTTTCCCAATAGTACAATGCTGTGAAGGATCAGATAGGAGCCAACACACACACACACACACACACACACACACACACACACACACACACATCAAAGTGACCCCATGCAAAGGGCAAGGACCACTGGAAAACCTCACGGCAGGAGGAAAAAACTGCTGGGAGGGAGAATAGTGTCCCTCCCCTCATAGCTTCGAGGAGTCCCTGCTAGCACCAAGCAACGCCAGTCAGTACCTCATGCTCTATGGAGGTGTTTCCACACCGGGATACCTCCCAAGCCTCCTGGCCCTTGCTAAATTCCAGACTCTGCTCTGGAGGGCCTGGGTGGTTCCTTAGACCATCTTTTAAACGAGTGAGATGGGAAAGCCATTATCCAGAAATGAGGCTTTGTGAGGGCACCTGGTGTTCTCACTGCAGTCTGAGATACTGGCCACTGGTGGATGACCTTTCCCTCAGGGAAATGGCCTCTTGGGTGACTGAGCTCTTGGGTGAGCGACCTCTCAGTCAGTGATTGCCTCAGTAAGTGACAATGTCAGGTATGAAATGCCCTTGGGTAGGAGCCCTCTCCAGGGCCATCTGGCAGGCACATGGTGAAGCCAAGATTTAAACACAGGTCTCTTCATGCCTAAAGTCCCCAGCCTAACACCGTGGTGACTTCAGCTGCCCGGATGAGTTTTCCAATAAAATTCTAGTGTATTTCATCATGTCTCAGTAATTAATCTTGGTTGTAAAATCATGAAAAATTAATTATGAGATCTATTCCCCTTCGGGAACCCTGAGCTATGAACACTGACCTTGTGTTAGTCTGTCCTGATTGAGCAGAAGTGAGAGACTGTCACCAATGCCTGGCTCTGGAAGGAGGGTCAATGCCAAGCATCCATCACGAGAGCTCTTACCGCTAATAGCTCAGCAGAAACCAGAAAGCATTTACAGTGGCCTCAGACTGCAGCTGTTTTCTAGGTTCCAGCATAATCTTTGCCAGAGAGCAACACAGGCCTGCAGTGTTTGCTGTCACCTGGGAAGGGAGGCTACCAGGTGCCACTCAAGATGGACTGTTTCCCTGTGTGGGGACCCTGAGCCAGGCCAGCTCAGCCTTGGACAGACCCACCACCTCCAAAGCAAGTTGTCACACGCATCGATCATGACAGGTGCCGGCACGGAGCAGAGCTCATGAACACATATCTGACCCTCCCTCTGGCTGTCTCATCCCCCAGAGTCCTGTTCTGGGTTCTCTCTCATGCTGCCTCTCCCCACCTCTAAGACAAGGAGATGCAAGCACTGATGTGCGTCCTCCTGGCCCCAAAGCCTGGCCATGTGAGGCGCATGCGCGGTAGAATTTTTCAGCGGGTGGGACCAAGTAAATAGAATTTCCAAAAAGCTCTCTACTTTAGCAGAGAAAACCCTTAACGCTGGGTGGCCCCAAACTGGAGTTGAGCTAGCAAGCAGGCTCTGCTGCTGGGGCGGGAGGGTTTCTCAAAGAATGGTTAATCTACCCATGTGGAAGTTCACTGTGGGGTGGGAGCACCGTGGGGTGGGAGCATCATAGAGCGGGAGTACTGTGGGGCAGGAGCACTGTGGGATGGGAGCACTGTGGGTGGGTTCATTTCGGTACGGACTGAACTCTGCTCTCCCATGAGAAGCCCAGGATTGTCTCATCACGGCCGAGCTCTTTTGTGTTCTGTTAACCTGAGACATGGACAGCCTCCCTTCCCTCCCTGCCATGGAGGCTATTATTTCTTCAGGGCCTCCCTGTCCCATGGGTCACCTTAGGTGCTGGACACAGCGTGACTTCAGAATGGCCTTGGAGGTCTTTATTCTAATTGTAGTGTTCAGACATAAAGGGCAGGTTGGCTTTGGGACGGTGCAGATCCACAGGTACAGTCTGGGAGACTTGGGCTCTAATCCACCGGTCATGTTGTGTGACACCCGAGCCAGAAGCAGGTGGCCGATGGCCATAAAGGACGGGGAACTCTGTAAACAGCCTTTTGAAGGCTCCAGCCCTCCAGGATCAGGCAGGATGATCTCCTCACATTCTCCTCCTCCTCTTTCAGGTCGTCCTCCCACAATGGCTGAGTGCTACAGCCCGCCCACCCTGCTCACACAGGGGCAGCACCTTCCCCTTACTTTTGAACCACTGGGGACCGCTCTGTGGGAAATAGTGTGTGCTCACTGGATCAGGCTAATCACAGCCTGTTCCTGGGGCTGGGGGTGGGGTCACCCCCAGGGACTGCTGGGTAGGGAGGTGGAGACAGACCCGGTGAATGGTTGGTTGCCTGCCATCCTCCCACAGGTGCCCAAGGCAGGGAAGTCACTCAGCTGTCATCTTCAGCCAAATGGGAGGAATCATAACACTCTTCCCACAGTTTTGCTGAGTTGTCCTGAGAGGAAAAGGAGGCAGGAGGCTCAGCAATCTGGGAGCCGAGCACAGTGGGTGGAGGGCCAGTGTGGTCATTGCTGTAACTATTTTAGTTCACTAAGAGTTGTTTTATTTCAATCAAAGGAAGGGAAAATTCTGTTCCTTCATTGTGAAACAGTTATTGCATGACACTGACTTAGCTGAAATTAGTTTTTGTTATACAAGTGTACTCCCCTGTAGTGAAACCTGAGCTAGGAGCACAGAGTCAAATCTCTGCTGGTTGAGCAGGAGCCCTGCCCAAGGTTGTTTCTGTCCCTTTCACCATCTGAATAGTTACTCAGACAAGACACATAAATACTGATTCCTTCAACAAAGGTCCACCAACTCCCATTGGGTTCCTGGTTGGCTCAGTGTCTCTGGCAGAGCATCTGTGGGGTGACCCAAAGCAAGGTAAGGGAAGAGGATCTGGGGGCAAGTCAGGGAAGCCACCTGGGATTTCAGCAGAAGTGGTGTGGTGAGGGCGGGAGGGTGGCACTAGTTCCCTGTGGGGGTAGCAGGAACCATGGTCTGAACCAGAAGGAGCCAAGACATGGCTGTGGACTGTGTACATCGGGTGTGCATATGGGAAGCAACAAGTGTTGGGGTTCAGAGTGCACTCCACAGGCCAGATCAGCAGCTGGACCTATGATTCACAAGGCTTTTGGACAATCTATGTGTGTCTAAAATTGCATCTGAATACATCACACACACACGCACACGTACACACACACGCGCATACACCACACACACGGGGCAGCAGGACTTTCAAGGGGCCTCGCTCTGTGCTCACAGGTCTCTGGCGCGCATGCGTGCATATTGATCTCCCGATTCCGCGCTTTGCAGTTTCCAGAGGCAGGGCTGTGGACTCTGTTCAGGTTGTACAATATTGATTTCACAGCAAAGGGACTGGGATTTTACGCTCCTTGATCGAAATAAAATGTCAGGTGCATTAATACCCATTGCAGATGCGGGGTAGGAACAGCTGTGACTGTGACTGGAACAAGGATTTGTCTGTCATCCCTCACCGGGGTCAGCGAAGAGTGCTGGTCCCGAACCATTGACGGGACATTGCCTGATAACACACCTCACCCTCCATAGACCTGACTTACAGATGGACCTACAGGCAGATATAACCCAGAGCCTGCATCTACTCAGGATGGCCCTTTCCACCTTCACCAAGACTGCAGCAACGCACCAGGGGGGAGGGGGCGTGGCCAGAGCGGGAGCGAAGCCAGGATGAGGGGGACAAGATCTGTTTAGGAGACTAGACTACATTGGAGGCTACATCAGAAGTCGTAGCATTGGGGACTGAAGGGAACAGGTTGGTTTGGGTGGTTTGGGGCCTGGAATGGGGAGGTGCCTTAGCTGCAATAGGAAGGAACACAAGGAAGAGGCAAGATAAGCAGGGAGAAGGACTAAGAGTAGAAGATGGGACCCTACAGGGTAGGGGCCCAGGGCAGGTGAGGCTAGTGGGGAGGGGTCATGGGGGCCATCTGCTGAGTCTACAGAAGCTCCGCTCCAGGCAAGGGTTTCTCTATAGAGAGTCCTAATACTTTTCATTTGTATTTTAATTAACTTACACACACACACACACACACACACACACACACACACGTGCGCACACGCACCAGTATGCATGTGACAGGAAGTTGGTGGGAATCAGTTTTCTCCTTCCACCGTTGAGTCGCAGGGGTTGAGCTCAGTCCCCAGTCTAGGCAGCAAGCACCCTCACCCAGTGGGCTCCCTTGCCAGCTCTCATTGTTGTTTTAACCAGACACACCAACACAGGCCTTTAAACCCCTGGCTGAGAGGAAGGCTTCAGCTTGGAGACTCACTCTTCTGCCCGTGAGGGTCTGTCCTGTTGTGTGAGTTGTAGCCTGTAACAAGTGGCACACCCACAGACTAGGAATAGCAAGAGGCATGCCAGGTCAAGAGAGACGGAACAGTCGCTTTGATGACATTCTGATCCTGTTTTATGATATGTGGCCCACACATTTTCATTTACAGAGATCCAGAAAGCAGTCAGCTGCAGCGGCCCGTAGAACTGTAAACTTTCAAACACACTGTCTACCATTCCACAGTGAGCCTGAACCGTTAGGTCCCATCCTGCCCATCTTCCTGTGCCCACACATGCCCTGGTCCACTGTGTCTGGGTGACAGCTGGGGGGCATGCCCCAAGCCTTTCTCCCTTCTTCCCTTCACCGCTCAGCAAATCCTGCAGGGATGGCAGCAACAGGCCCCTCGTCTCTTCCACCCAACGGCTCAGGCCTCTGATCTCACTTCTGGTCTTCTAGACCAGCCTGTGCTGCACACCCAACCATGGTCTCAAACTCAACTTTCCCTATCCCTCTCAAAATGGTGCCCTACTGTTCTCTCTCCTCACAGCCTTCTGCCCCCACAACCCCACAACCCCACAACCCCACAACCCCACAACCCCACAACCCCACAATCCCACAACCCCACAACCCAGAAGCTTCTCAGCTTCTCCCACCTCACCTGCAAAGCTACTCTCGGCTGCAAGGTTACTCTGGGAACCCACCCACTGCTCTGCTTCTCCTATTCTGTATCTTCATCCTCAGAACCATCCATCCATCTGCATTGGATGCACTTTGTAGTCACCATTGGGTCTGTCACTGTCCTTAAACCCTGTGTCAGTGCCAGAACTACAGGGGTTCAGAATGCATGATCAGTGCCCTGCACATAATTGGCCAGAATTTGTCCCAGATGAGTCTTGCTGCTTCTCTGTGTGTTGTACGTGTGAATGTGCACATACATGTACATGAACATGTGTGTGGAGGCTGGAGGTCAACACTGAGTGCCTTCCACCTGGCTCTTCCCCTTGATTTTGAGGCAGGGTCTCTCACTTAACTGGAGCGCCCTGATTTGGCTAGGCTGATTGCCAGTGAGCCTCAGGGACCCTCCTGTCTCTGCCTCCCCTGATGGCACATGCAGCTTTTATGGAGGTGCTGGAAATCCAAACTCAGGCCCTACTAATGGTGCAGGCGTGTCTCCAGACCCTATTCTGTGGCACTCATGAATGAGAAAATCATGGGCAAAAGTGTTCTCTGGAGGAGGAGTAGAGACTGGGTGTGTGGCAGAATAAGATTTAGCTTTATGAAAACATGCAGGGATAGCTACAGAGTGCTATGATTGTACAGTATCTCTGCAGCGTTAAAATTTCACAAGGGTCAAGGAAGAACAAAATGCTAAACGCCTTCCTTCCAGGGTGATGCTGAAACAAGGGCAGAGAAACCTGGGATTAGTAGAAACAAACAGATACGAAAGCCTGTTATCCCCCATTGCTGGGAGGTAGGAGACAAATCAAGATATTTAAACACATGTAAGACAGCGGTAGTGTCTTCCCGCTGGAGGAGAGAATAGAAGAGATGGCTCAGCGCTCTGAGGAAACATCTTCTCTCTCCCTGCCGAGGGACGGACTTACAAAGGATGATATTTACATTTTCTCCAAGCCTTTAATTTTCTCATTTATCATTTGTCAGAGCCCGAGGCCCTTCCTTAGCACATGGTGTTTGCCAGCAGCTAATGATCCCTTTACCAAACATCACAGTCCAGCCAGGAGCTTGTTAATGTTGCTAAGGCGGATGATTTAATGCTGTACTGTCACAGGCAGGTCTCTGGACCCTGGATCACAGGAATGCTGCAACTCTGGGGCCCCGTGCTTCCTGGGGGCTCCCCCAACACCAGGGAACCATGGAAACCACTCCAGTCCCAGATATGGAGATAGCTAAGCACTGAGGTTGGCTTTGGAAGCCAGGCAGAGGCTTCTAGAACTCCATCCAGTGGTCACAGACTGGATGGCATCTTGCCACCCCACAGGTAACACCTGAGAACTGGTGCCACTAAAGGAGTAAGCAGAGGCCTGGGCAGGACTCCAGGGCTCCTGCCTAACTTTCCTTCCTTGGTGCAAGCTCTTCTTCTTGTCCTCTGAGGCTCAGCAAAGCTGGATTTCACAAGACAGATTCTGTCCAGCCTAGGAACCAGAGCCACCACACAGAGGGCTTCTGGGTCCAGCTGAGTCCCTAGATCCTGAGACACAGAGGCAGTGGAAGGGCCAACTCCTTTGTATCCTTCATTATAAAACAGTTTAGAGATCTGCCATTGATGTCAACCAGAATCCCAGGACACAGTTTTAAATGAAAAAAAAAAAGGTGTTTTTTTTTGTGTTATATTTTGTGTGTGTGTGTGTGTGTATGTGTGTGTGTGTGTGTGTGTGTGTGTGTGGTGTGTTCACATGGATGTATGGAGGTCAGAAGACAACTTGCAGGTGTTGGTTCTCAACTTATACCATGTGAGTCTTAGGAATTCAACCTCAGGCTGGCAGGCTTGGCAGGGCCGTCAGGAAGCACCTTTGCCCCCAGAGGTATCTCATCCTGCTCAGAAATTCATCTTTTAAGTAAAAATGCACATGTGTCCAGGGTTCTGCAACAGAAAGAAGGCACTCTGCACTTGGGGACTGGGGACCATGGAGGAGTTGGGGAAAGGCTTTTTAAAAAAGCAGCTCCTGCAACTTTTCAAGGTGGAGTTTGGGGAGAGGTTCTTCCTGGAGGCAGAGCTCACACCTAGGAACCTGGGTGGTGTCCATGGTAGAGAGTTCTGATATTCTGCCCTTCTCTGTGTGTCTCAGGACACAGACTAGGAGAGGTGCCTTGGGGATGCAGTCAGGAAGGAAGAAGGAGAAGAGAGGAGGAGGGGAGCCACGGGTTGGACAGCTTTCTGGCCTTTTGCCCAACCCAGCCTTTCTCTCTTGCATTCCAGGTCTCGAGGCTTGGTCTCCTCTATGCTTGCTCCATGCTGGCTTTGGCAGCCAATTGGACCCAAGGCTCCTACAAGCGTACTTTGTGTCCTAGGTGCTATGGTAACTCTCATGGGGTTGATGTCCTCAAGCTGGCTTTACCTATCCTGGGATTCAACTTTTCAGCACCTGGCTACTAGCCGAGTGACCTGTACTGGCTGAGAGAGCTCAGGTGTGGGGCCTGTGGCTGCACAGGTGACTGTCTCTGCAGAGTTGTGATAATGGTCCACTTTCTTGCTCTGGAACACCTGTCTACTCATTGACATGGTTCATTTTCATCCACCCTCACGTTTCCCAGATCTCCTCCCTGCTACAGTGGTCTCCTTAGATGACTGTAGTGGCATCATCATCCAGGACCTTGCTGAGCCTCCCCGGGGTGTCTCTTATGGCTCTGATGAGCACATGAGACCCAGGTTATTACCATTTGGGCTTTCTACCAGAGAAGCGTGAGCTTGGGAGATGGCTGAAGTCACATGGGTGACAGAAGAGATGGTGGACTTTGACCTGTGCAGATTTCTAGGTTGACATGAAAACAGTAGATCCCAGGCAAGCCAAGCTCCAAGTCAATGCATTCCAGACAACTCTCAGGAAGCACTGACAGCCGGAGAGGACTGGGTCCCTTACAATCTGGCAGAGGGGTCACAATCAGGTCATTTCCTTTTTCCATTGTTGGGGAGGCTGGAGTCAGTATGATAACATCTGGCCTGCACCTGGTTCACTTCAGGCTCTTCTGCCCAGTGCCTCTAGACTGGGCTTCTTGCAAATATACTGGGATTCCAAGGATACACAGGACTTTGAGCTATGACCTACTCCGGATGTCATGGATGCTTATAGTGACCTCTGACCTCAGGAAGGCAGTGGGCTTTGGTAGAGAACAGGTCAGAATCAGGTCCCCATATGAGAAACAATAAAAAGTTGTGTGTGAGTGCAGCTGAGGAGAAGCGGGGATCCAGGAGCTTAATTATGGGGTCTGTGTGTGACCCAGGTCATGGTGAGCGAAATTCAGGGCTTGACCCTTGGAGGTCAGACTGTAGCCTAGCACAGGGCCCTGAAATATGTGTCTATGTGCTGAAGCAAAGAGTGTTAACCACTGAGGGTTTAGAGCCCATTTCTCATGTAGCCAAGGGCATCTGTGAGCACCTTGTGCTGGGTGCCCTGTGTCTGGAGGGGAACTCCAGGAGGAGGACTCTGTGGGAGAAAACCATCATGACTTCTGCACTGCTGGTCCTTCATGAGTGTTTTCTAGGCAGACATTTGGTGTCTCCTACCTGCTGCTCTGTTAGCTTTGCTATCCTTGCCTGGCGTTACCTTTCCCGGGATAATGGGCGTGGATAGTGACAGAGCTGGGGCCTTGGTGAAGCTCTAAGGACACAGGGTTTGTTGGCCACGGTGCTTCCCAAGCTTTATGGGACCGTGAAAGGATAGCTTGGTTTCTGGTGGAGCACTGGCTAGAGATGGCCGGAGACCCAACAGGTATCCCTACAAGGGACGGCATGCATTTTGCCACACTCCCAGACTCCAGTCTCCTGACACGAGGCCGAAGACCTCCATTGATCTGTGCCTTTCAGTCACACAGGGCAATGCCCTTACAGCCTCTTCCAAAGAGAGATTTGTGTCACCTAGCACAGGTAGAGGGCGTGACTACAGGCTACAGAGCCTCAAGAGATCTCCATATATGAGATACCTAAAGGCCAGAGGGCGTAGCCAATTAAGCATTCCTTCCCAGACCCTCCTCCCTCTTCCCTCCCTATTTAACCTCAGGCCTACCCTGAGGTCCGGAGGGGGCCGAGTACAGCTTTGGCCACTTTCCACAATGACAATAAACTTTTTAAAACCATGGACTTCCTCGTGTCTTTGGGGCCCCCCCGCTGTGGGGAACCATGGAGAAGGCCTTTGACTACCAAGTCGATGCTTAATCTCCCGTAGAAGACTTCTCTATGTTCCTGCCATTGAGCCCTGCCAACTCAAGCTAGCCGACCCAGTGATGACCCAGCCAAGTGAGTCCCGGTAACCAAGAGTCTCTCACCCCCGCGGGGCGGAGCTGGAGCTTCTCTCCCTCTGGTCCCACTTGGCTGTGGGCCAGTCCAGCCCATATGCCCACTCTGTCTCAGTTCTTCCGTGGCTCCCAGTGGAATCTGGGAGCACAAGGACAAAGACCACCAGTCTCCTGGTCAGCCACTTCGGCCCAGAGACCCCCACTCAGGAACTCTGCCCCCACAGGACTTTAGGCTGAGACCTCTCCGTGCCCAGATGGGACCCGAGGCTTCTCAGCCCAGTGTCCACCTGGCACTGTGTGAAGTAAACTCAGTCAAATTCCCACTCTTCTGCTCCCCAAAGCAGTGGTTCCAGCCACCTGGGGTGTCAGACATGTGGGAACCACAATTCAGCCCAACGGAACCCATGCCCACACACTGGCACCACAGCCCAACGGAACCCACGCCCACGCACTGGCACCACAGCCCCGAGAAGCTCCTGTCATAAAGCATCATTTCTAGAGGAGCAGAGGCCAGTGGAGCCCGCACTGATGCTGTCACGTGTTCTCAGCTAAACCCAGGCCTATGCCACCGAATGCTCTACCTTATCTGTCACCTTGCTGAAATCACAGCTTTGATTCTTTCCCTAGGAGACATTAAACTACATAAGTGACTATTAAAATTATTATAAAACGACTAATTAAATAAAAAATAGCCTCCTCATATTTATTGGTATATAATTTCAACACACAGCCCAGGGAGCCTCAACACCAACAGTGTAGAAGGCCAGAGGCTACACCTCTCTCTTTGACACTTTCAGCTTCCAGCATAGGAAGTCCTGCCTGTGGGCAGCTGGAGCGTGTATGTGTCAGGCCGACATGTCTTTCTCTGCAAAGCCGGGCAAGCATTAGAGCTAATACTTTTCTTGTGTAGCTTTTCTCTATCCCAGTTAATAACTCCCTTGTCCTTTCACTTGCAAACATGTTGACAGGTAGGTCTTCCTAAACCCCTTCATGACTTTCATCAACTGCAGTGTTTTCCAGCTGTGTTGACCATGACCCAGTAGAACAAACCCATTTTGTAGAGGGGGGCTGTCGTTGGGGCTGCATGACAAAAGAGCCTGGCTTCCATCTTGGGAACCCCAAAGCAATATTTGGTCTTGGTCACTTTTATGTTGATGTGATAAAATACCATGACCAAAGCCACTTATGGAATAAAGAATTTATTTTACATTTCCTGAGGGTTGGAGTCCATAATGGTGGAGATAGCCTGGCAGCAAGCTGCAGGTGGCAGGAACAGAAAGCTAAGAGCTTGAACCATAAGCCTGAAGAAGAGAGGGCAAACTGGAAATGCTGGAGGCTTTTAAGGCTCAAAGTCTTCCCCCAGTGACAGACTTCCTCCAGCAAGGCTGGACCTCGTAAACCTCCCAAGCAATGCAACCATTTGGGAACCAAGGGTTCACCTGTCCAATACAGTGGGGATATTTCTTATTCAAATCACTACAACACACACACACACACACACACACACACACGCACACACACACGCACACACACACACATGTATATAAGTATGTACATATGTCTATAATAATGAAGCCCTACAAATGCACATACAAACACAAGCACATCACATACACGTGAATACAAAACGTAACAAAACGACTCTCCCCATCACTTCGAATGCTGCTTTTGAATGTTGTCTTAGGGTTTGAATTACTATTGAAGAGACACCATGACCACAGCAACTCTTCTAAAAGAAAAGATTTCATTGGTGCTGGGTTACAGCTTCAGAGATTTAGTCCGTTGTCATTATGGATGGAAACATGACAGCATGCAGACAGACATGGTGCTGGAGCAGCAGCTGAGAGTTCTACATCTTGATCCAAAGGCAGTGGAAGGAGACTGTGTGCCACACTGGGTGTAGCTTGAGCATAGGAGATCTCAAAGCCCGCCCCCCACAGTGACTCACTTAATCCAACAAGGCCACACCTCCTAATAGTGTCACTCCTAATGGCCAAGCATACACACACACACACGCACACACACACACACATGTATACACATACACACACACACACACATGGCAGCCATTCTTCTTCAAACCATCACGGATGCTTTCTATTCAGTCCTAGTATTTCATTTTCTGGTCGTGGGCACTGACCGGGTTCAGTTTGGGAAGCTGGCCCTGCCTCACCCAGGCGTTGGCTCCCAGCTCCCTGGTCTCAGCTGCTCTGTCCTGCCACCAGCCAGCTGGACGCTCCTCTTTGTCTCGCTTGTTGTTGCTCAGCTTTCCGACGATGCCGATCATGTCTTGGGCCACGCGCCATTACTTCCCGTTGCTTTTTTTGCCGACAAACATCTTAAACAACTCTACTGTATTTCTCTCCGCTATTTTTGCAGCAACAGAAAAATCAAAGTGGGAAGACACAGGAAGAAAGGGAGGAAGGCAATGGGAGAGCAAGGACTATCTGGATTTTCACACAGGCCTGGTTCTACACAAACCCAGCGGAGCCTGATGGGTAGTCATGTCCAGCTGTGTGCACCCTAGAGGCAGCCGGGTGATGTATGGGAATGTGCACCCAGGCTCAAAACCAGAGTCTCTCTCTGGCTTCTGTTTTGGTTTTAATGTGAATTATCCCTTGCAGGTTCACATGCAGAATGTTTGACCTCTCATTGGTGACGCTGTTTTAGGAGGTGCTGGAAGGTGCAGGAGGCGGAGCCTAGCTGGAGCGGGTAGGTATCTGGGAGCAGGTCTTAGATGGAATGTATCTTTTCCTTGGCCCCACTTTTTTGTTTCCTGCTTCCTGCTTCCTATTCACCACGATGTGAAGAAATTGCTCCGTCCCATGGCCTGGCTGCCACAAACACACCTGCTGAGGTTCAGCGGAAGTCTGTGGAGTCAAGCAACTCTCTTCAGCTAAGTTAGTATAAATCCTTCCTGCCTTTGCTGATTCTGCCAGACTCTGTCAGCAATGCAAAAGCAGCTCATGTAGTTCTCCTGACCTCTGCGGGGAATGAAAAGCCTGTTTGGAGGCCATCACGTACACGCTAGGAGGTATGGCTGTATGTACCTGTGACCTCATCTACTCACTGGCTGAGCACCCCGTCTCCAGTATGAAAATAAAACCAGACCTTGCCAAGTGTCCTCTGAATGCCAAGGTGGCTCTGGAGGAACCATTGCTCTCAAGGTGGCTGGCCCGTGCTCCATGTAGTGTTAGCACCCTTCCGTGTCACACAGGGAACTTTCAGCTCCCAATCTCAGCCTCCAGGAGGAGTCCCCGAGAAGCTACACCTCACCAGGCGGGTCATTGTGAGAGTCATAGCTTCACTGAGCAGCAGCCTCAGGCCTCTAGGTCACCCCTCCCCCTCCAACTCCACACCATTGTTGGGAATGGCAAACCCCGTGGTGTCCCGAATTGCACCTGCCCACATTTAATGGACTCACAGAAAAGCAAAGTAAAAGCAAGCCTTGACTCACAGAGCTGGTATCGGGATGGGCACCTGTGACACACGGGCACACACTGCCAGTCCTCTTTCAGCATCGACGCCTGACACAGCAGCTCCAGAAACAGGGCACACGGATGATCTAGGGACTGACCGGCCGTTGACAGAGACTGGGGTCGTAAGGAAAGCCTGAGACATATGAAGGAGCTTGTCCTGCAGATGGAACTGGCGGTTCCCTGCACAGCTGCATCTGCCCTTGCTCCGGCTCGGGCCTATCCTCGTCTGTGACACAGCGTTACACAATTGCCAGCACCTTCAGCCAGCCTACTGACTCTACCTAGAGGACATGAGCAGAGACTTTGACATGAGCTAAGCTTTGGCTGCAGTGACAGACTTTCAACTTCAGACTAGCAAAAATACAAAGGCCCCTGTGCCGGTGAGCCAGGGCCCTGGAGTATCTACCGTTTTCCTCCTGTGAGGGCTGTGTCTGAGTGTGTCCAGATACTGTCCCTGCAGTTCACGTATTTGTCATGGCAACAGCGTGTGTACATTCCCACGGGGTCCGTCCATTCTCGTCTGGCCTGTGTTTCTGAATATGTTTGCTTTGCCTTTCTCTTATCAGACGACCAAGGCCCACTGATGTCCGATCTGGAGAAAGCCCGTGAGGACTGTCAACGAGGTGTCTCATATAGCTGATTTCCTAATCTCTCTGTCTGTCAAACAAGAGTCAGCCTTTTCCTAGGGATAAAATGTATAAGTTGTCTGTGTACTCTTGATTGTCTGGTGCTTTTATGCACTCTGGAATTTTCTCTGGAGAGCATCCGTTTGTGGGGTGTATCACTAGAAAACATCATAACCATCATCACCACTGTCATCATTATCAATGTCATCATCACCATCGCCATCACTACCACCGTCATCGTCATCATGTACATCTTCAGGATAGGAAGCTTCCGGAGAAAGATTTGCTTGGTGTACGTGAACCAGGAGCAAAGAGAGAGAGAGAGAACCAGTCAGCTTTGCATTGTGGCAACAGAATACAGAATACAGGGATGCAGTTGACACAATCAACTACAAAAGAGGAAAACCTTATTTTGGCTCCCAGGTCTGGAGGTTTCTGTGGCTAACTGCCTTACTGCTTTGGGGCCTGTGGCAAGGAAACCATCATGGTAGGGAGCACATGGAGGAGGAAGCTGTTTGCCTCCGGATGTCTAGGAAGAGAGAGGAGGAAGAGGGCTGGAACCTCAATGTCCTTCTCAAGAGCACGCCTCCCCATCACCAGAGGGCTTCCAACAGGGCTACACCTATTATGTATATATGGTGAAAAAGAGTCTTGTTGAGATGTGTAGTGTTGTGTCCTTGTAATCCCAGCCCTTGGGAGGTTTCACTTCCGAGGATGAAGAGATCAAGCCCAGCCTCTCTCAGCTATGTACTAATTTCAAGGCTAGACTGAACTGTGAAAGGTCGTTTCTTTAGAAAACCAAACTCATGCAGACACACACACACACACACACAAATAAATAAATGATCTTGTAGAAATTAGCCAAGAATATACTAGCTCGTTCCTTAGGACAGAGACCAGCGACATTCAACCCTGAAACTGCAGGAATTGGTGAGCATCACTCCTGTCTGGTGCTTGAGAAGGGGAAAGAAGTGTCCCCCTTGGGACACATTCTCCACTAGAGGCTCTGAGGAGGCCTTGTGTTCTCTCATCCTCTTGGGTGAGACGGAAGTAGAGCTCCTGGCATGTCCTGAAACACACTGCCTTGTACTGAGCTACAACACAGGAGAAGGAGGAAGAGGAAGAAGAGGAGAAGGAAGAAGAGGGAGAGGAGGAGAGAATGGAGGAGGGGAGGAGGAGAAAGGAGAGGAGGAGAGAGAAGAGGAGGGAGGGGAGAAAGACGGAGAGGAGGAAGAAGAAGAGGAGGAAGAAGAGAAGGAGGAGGAAGAAGAAGAGGAAGAGGAAGAGGAGGAGGAAGAGAAGGAGGAGGAGGAAGAGGAGGAGGAAGAAGAAGAGGAGGAAGAAGAGAAGGAGGAAGAAGAAGAGGAGGAGGAAGAGGAAGAGGAGGAGGAAGAGGAGGAAGAGGAAGAGGAGGAGGAAGAGGAGGAGGAAGAAGAAGAGGAGGAGGAAGAGAAGGAGGAGGAGGAGGAAGAGGTGGAGGAAGAAGAAGAGGAGGAAGAGGAAAAGGAGGAAGAGGAGGAAGAGGAGGAAGAGGAGGAAGAGGAAGAGGAGGAGGAGGAAGAGGAGGAGGGGAACTTTGCCTTACATCTCAGTTTGTACTATTTAGCATCCGAATGGCTCAGAGAATTCCTGTGTGGACTGGTCAGATCCAGCCATATCCTGTACCTGGTTCACTCTTGAGAAAGGCAATGTTAGGTGCTGATCCCAGAAGTCTCTGGGATTCAGTTTTGGATCTGAGTGTGGCTTATGGGGGGCAAGAAGACCTTGCTAACATGCAGGCTCCGCGTCAGTAGGCTGTGAGCCGGGCCTCGCAGGTGGGGTCATCTCTGCCTTCCAGCCAGCTATGAACCGGAGGCACTGGAGATTCCTGGTTGAGGATGCCCACTGCAGGGTTATTTATAATAACCAATGAGGCAAAGAAAAACAACAGAACACAAGATGAGAGGAGACGGCCAGAACCCAGCAGCAGAGGTAGAATATTCCAGAGCCAGGGGTTGTTTTCTGAAGGTTGCTTTCTCCATAAAGAATACATCTATGTCCTGTGGAGGAAAACTCGACACAGACCCTGAAGAACACTCATCCACTTCTTCTTTTATAACCAGGGGAGACTTTTCATTCCTACGTTAAACATATTGGAGATAGAGGTTATTTTTCTTTATCTTCGAGAAATGTTTTCTCAACTCTGTTGCTTTTAAAGTCAGGAACCAGATGACTAACACTGAGAGTAAAAGCTGGGAGAGAAGAGCAGTGGTCTCTGAGGATGAAGTGCAGCTGTCTGCCCAAGGGGACACTGAGTCCCACGGAGTCAGAGCCCTCCATGGGAGGCCCCAGGGCACGGACCCTATGTCCTTTCTGTCTTAGTGGCGCCAGAACGCAATAAGGATTCCGTCAATAATTGATAACGGTGAAGAAGACCCTGAATGGAGTCCCCTTGACTGCAAGCAGCTGCCACCTCCTCAGGGTGTTCTTAGAGCATTTCTTTCCTTTTTATTTTTTATTTTTTTCTGTCATAATGGATGAAATGAAAGCTTCAGAGAGCTGTCTCCTGCTGAGAGCCAGAGAGGAGGAAAAGAAGCAGACAGGCGCAGCCCTGCAGGGTGCCACGGGAGGCTGGGCTTGGTCCTCTCCCCATCTCCCACTCCCCACCCCCACCCCTAGGACCTGAAAGTCCCTACCTCTCCCAGGCAAGAGTAAAGTAGCAGGAGAGTCAGGCACCAAAATGTCACCGTGCATGGGGAGGCAGATCTGGAGCCTGGGTCACGTCTCTGCTCCTACGACATCACCAGCAGATGTTCACGGAGGCCTGGCCCGTCAGCCTATGCTCTGGGTGAAGAGACAGGAGGGAGCCAAAGAATGCCCTTGCTTGCTACTTTCTATGCTGAAGATCAGGCTGTGGCCAACAAAAACAAAAAACAAACAAAAAAAAAAACCATAGTTGCAGGATCTTTGGGAGGTGATCTAAAGGATAGTGGAGGTCAAGGTCAAGGTCAAGGTCATAGAGTAGTTGTGGGGAGTCTGTCTGAGAGGGTTAGTGAGCCCTGGAAAGACTAGGGTGGGCAGAGGGCAAATTTGGTGTAAAAACCCTGGGAGAGGAGAGACCCTGGCAATCCTTGTTTAGGAGGAACTGCACGTGTGACTGGAGATTTGTGAACCAGGCACAGGGAAGGGAGGTGAGGGTACAAAAGTGAACCCCTAAACTACATGCCACAGGCTCTCACATAAGAGAGGCCACGAAGTGAGACACTAGGAGACAGACCCAGGTCAAGTGGCCCCCATCTTCAGATGAACATGGCTGAGAGTCCCTGTCCTCTGAGCTCCTGTCGGTAATGTTAGGCTACGGACCTGCTGAATGGGAACCTTGGGGCCCAGCTGGAGCTTCGAGACACCCTCCTCTGGTGGTCCCAAAGCTCTGTGGAGTTTTGGGGACAAGCAGAGCAGGGCTGAGGCTTCAGTTGTTACAGTGCTCAGAGGTTGAGGGGAGAACCGTATATGGACAAGATCTTGCTATGTAGCTGTGTCTGGGCTGGAATTTGCTATGTAGACCAGGATGGCCCCAAACTCACTGAGATCCCGCCTGTCTGCCTCTGTCTCCAGAGTGCAGGGATTAAAGGCGTGCGCCACCACGCTGGGCTTCACTTCCTCCTCCTTGGTAACCAGACTTGTTGGTTGGATGTGGGTTAGCTTCCCATCACAGTTGACAAACACTTAATATTAACAAGCCAAAGGAGGAGAGGTTGGCCATGGCTCACAGGTCTGAGTACCGTCTGCTTCCTGCCTGGGGAGGAGGAACTGGAGCAGAAGAGAGAGGGGATGGCAGTGAGAACTGCTTACCTCCTGGTCGCAGGGTTGTGTGTGTGAGGCGCTTGGTGGGGGGGGGGGGGGGGACAAGAGGCCAGAAACAAGACACACCCATCACAGACCTGACATAGGAGAGGGTTTTAGAGTTTAGCTAGAAGTCTCACGTGCCTCCTCCGCAGGCAGGACCCACTCTGTGACAGCCTGAGTTCTATAACAGAGAAGGGACAAAGGCCAGAAGAGTAACCACGCCCACCCCAGCCAAGCCACACCCTCTTCTTCCCTCATCTTCCCCTGCACTGTGGTCCCCACTCCCAGAAGGCTCTACACACATCTATCAATAGCACAACGGGTCTAGCTCCTGTGACTCCATAGCTTTGGATGATCCAACACTTCCCTCTCCACCTGTGTGGCCTACCCCACCCCAGAATCCCGGCCTCTGCACCTCCGACATCTTAGGTTCAGCACATGCTATGTTCCCTGGTCTCTATCTAGGAGGTACCAGGGCTATTCCATCCCCTGTTCTCCACGGAGTGTCGCCCACACCTTGGGGACAGCGCTGTACAGTGTGCATCTCTCACCTTTCAAGCCTCTGCCGCCCATGAGGTTGGCCGTATATCTGGTTGTAAAGCTAAGTGCTTGGGGCCAGCGGGGCCTCATGGACCAAGGTGTGATTGACAGCTGTAGATCACAGCACAGTTCTCAGTGAAGCTCCCCAGCAGTAACAAGCACCCCTACTTTCATCTCTAGCCTGCTTCCTTGTACATGAGAGTGTGTGTAAGGTGCAGCACCTGGGAAACTGAGGCCTTCAACTTCCTCCGTAGTGAAGATGACCTTGAATTTCTGCCGATCCTGAGTGCTGGGGTTACAGGAAGGGACCGCCATGTCCGGTTTAGTGAGTTCTTTGGACTGAGCCCACAGCTCCATGCCTGTTAGACAAGCACTCTACCAAACGAGCCCCAGTCCAAAGTCTTAATTAGAATTCTGAATTAGTAAACGTCCTACTTACCGTCTGCGGTGGTGTGCCCTGTGTCATACTGGCACCGTTCAGACTGCAGCAGAGTTGTTGGCAAGGATGGAGACTCACAGTGAGCTGGTTCATTTGCTTGAGCTGAATCCCCGTCTTTCTCATAGTTGATCACATCTAAGAGGGCTTCACACAAAGAAGTTAAAAAAAATACTTTTCAAATGGCTTAATGTTTCATCAGCCAAGAGGCTTCCTTACAGAGGAGACGATAAAGCAGCTATTAAAGTGTTCTCTCGGTACCCTACGCTGCCGGCCTGGAGAGGTATTTCTCTCAAGCATCTGAGAGAATGAGGTTCAGCTCAGCTTTTAAACTCTGGGCTCAGTTTGGAACCCCGTGATGTCTATAATGTGGACACTGGGATCCCAGAAGGTTGGGGCCAATTTAAAAAAAAATCTCTATGGAAATTTATGTTCAGTACAGATCGTGGCAGAGGCCCTGAGGTTGGATGAGGCAGCATGAACTTTGGGGAGACATGAAGACGCAGGGCCAAGCAGGCAACTTGCATGTGACTCCTTCCAGAGACAGCCCTCACAGACAAATGGAGCCATGCTGGGGGAAGGTGCCTAAGTCTGGCAGGGACTGGGGGTTCCTCACAACTGATGGTTCTATCTGCTAACTACAAGCGTGTGGGGACAGCATGGAGACTGTTTACAGCCCTTAGGGAATCTGACTGTGCCCCTTTGGCTCTCACACAGAGCAGCCACTAAGGAAATTTGCAGAGACACTTGGGCATTTAACAGTGGTCCCCAAGGGCTGTGACCATAGTAAACAGCTGTGGATGAGGAAGGGAAATTAGCACTCAGCTTTCACCCACATACATCTTCTGGGGATCTGCAGTGACCTTCTGAAGCACAGGCTGACACTGGTGTATTAAGATGCCATTGAAAGTCCCCTAAGGATGCAAAGGTAGCATGAGGGGACTCTAGGAAGCAGCCTCAAGTTAGCTGAGTGTGGTGTATAGACCTGAACCTCCCTTGTGTTTCCCAGAGGCTGAGGCAGTGGACTTCAAATTCAGGACAGCCTGGACCACAGAGTGAGTGCAAGGTCAGCCTGGGGAACTTAGACCCTGTCTCAAAAGGAAAAGTTAAAAGAGACTTGGGTATATGGTTTATACCCAAGTGGGAGAGTGCTTGCTAAGCAAGCACATGGGTTCTCAGTTAAGAGGTAACAAAGGAAGAGTCTGAAGTAAGGACCCCTGAGTGCAAGTGTACCCACTCACCTGCCTCCCAGGGGCTTCCAGAGTGGCAGGTATGACTGCAGATGTCCCTGGGTGCCAAGGGGAATTCAGCCTTTGATACTTACAGAACCAAGCTAGAACCAAGCTAGGAAATTTTGCAGAGGTGGGGTAAGTGGAGTCACCTCTCCTGCTGGACTATCAGTATGGTCACATTCTTTTCCAGGCAAGGAGTGTGGGAACTGACAGAATATCACCCGCTAATCACCTCAGGCCTCGGAATTACAGTGAAACTCTAAGACAGGACCACTTCATCAAGATGCCCATGCTGATGAGAAAGCTCACATTTGGAAGTTCTATATTGGGTACCAGTGACTCCCGAACACTACCCTCAGGACCTAAATAACCAACAAGCTTCAAAGGGAGATGTCAGGGAACTTTAGATGCCTTGGGTACACAGTTTTCGTTGTTCTGGACACTTGAAGTTTGAGACAAACTGATCATTGGGACCCATGGACCCCACTGTAAAAAGTAATGTTCCTCATCTGTTTCCTTCATTACTCTAAGGACTCCCCCTCCACATCCTGCCAACACACACACACACACACACACACACACACACACACACACACACAGGAGTGGCAGGGAAGGAAAGAAAAGAGCATTTTCTTTGGACTCTAGAATAAGTCTTACTTTATTTCTTATTTTTGTGCGTATGTCTGTTCATGAGTTTGCATGTGGCTGCCTGAGGAAGCTAGAACAGGACATCAGATCCTGTGGAATGGAAGTTACAAGCAGTGGTGAGCCACCAGCTGTGGGTGCTGGGAACCGAATCTAGGTCCTCTACAGAAGTAACAAGTGCACTTAACCACTGAGCCATCTATCCAGGCCCCAGAGTGAGTCCGAATCACTCTTGGAAGCTTGTCAACCAAGGCTTCCAAGGAATGTCAAGGCAGGGCTCTCACCTGAACTTGCCCTACATTGGGTAGATGCCGTGGTGACTTGTGTGAGTTGATCCCCTCACTGTCTCAGGTGCCTGAATGCTTGGTCCCTGGTAGATGCTGCTGTCCGGGGAGGCTTAGGTTGTATCGCCTGCTTGGAGGAAGTGTGTCACTTGAGGTGGGCTTAGAGACATTTCTAGTTCATTCTCGATGCTTTGTGAGCCCTTAGCTTCTTGACCCTGCCAACGTTTCTTTGTTCCACCATCACAAACTCTCTCTCTCTGGAACTGTGTGCCCCAACAATACTCTTCTTCTACACGTTGCCTTGGTTATGTGATTTATTACTGTGGTAGGAAAGCGACTAATACCGGTGTTGTGTTGAGTAGCGACTTTCCCCCACCCAAGACTTGCCTTTCCATCCCTTCTGCTTTCTTAATGTTGTCTTTAATGAACAGAGATCTGAGTTTCCATGAGCTCAAACTGTTCATCTTTTCCTCACGCTGAGAGCACAGTGTCTCTGCCTCCCTCTGCATTTGGTTTGGAAGCCTCCGCTAATCCATCAGGGGAGGTCCCAAACACTTACTTTCAAGCCTAACCAGCTTGAAGGGTGTGGGGGTGGGGTCCCAAGATTCACACTTGAATCTTCTGGTTCCAAGAAGCATCCTCTTGCTTTGTCTTTCTCTACCTGTCTGGAGTTGCAAGTGGTAGAAACTCTGCTTTTGAGATTAAAAAGAGAAGTTATTGGCTCATGCAAGAACAAAGCCCAAAGTATCTCTGACTTCAGGCACGAGTGGGTCTAGGTATTCACATGATGTAGTTAAGTTTCTCTTTGTCTCACCCTCTGCTACCCCCCTAAGCTGGCTTCATCAAGAGAAAGGCTCGGTCTGTAAGCACCAGCTGTAGCAGTCTGTCATCCAAGGATGGTGTGCTAGGGTTCTCTAGAGGAACAGAATCAATTGAATATGTATTATAAAGGGGAATTTATTGCACTGCCTTACACAATGGGGCAGGATAGTCTAAAACTGCCTGTGAGCCTTTGGGAGAGGCCGAGAATGCTGAAATGGTTCAGTTAGAGACACTGGGTGCAGTAATAGGATCAGGTCAGTGGTGGGGGCTCGACCAGTCCAGGACAGTTCTTCATCCCGTCAAGTCAACGATTAAGACCATCCATCACCCATAGCTCCAATAACATGTCATCTCACGGGCTCATGACCTTAACATTCCTGCTGCTGAGAAGTAGGACAGTGTCTTCTTAACTCTGAGCAGGTGCGTGACTCACTAGAAACCACAGGGGTGACAATGACATCACTGTACTGTCTGAGGCCAGAATCAGAAAAGGCAGGGTTGCTATTGATTCATCCTTGGAGACTGGCCCTGGGAGCCTGAGCTGGCTTGTCAGAGGCCCCAGTCTCCAGGCCATCATGGAGTAAGGAAGCCAACCCAGGCAACAGGAAGAAACTCCATGTGGGTGTCCAGTGGACAGCTTGAGTTGAGGTTCCAGCTGGCTGCTACCTGCCAGTGCAGATTGAACAAAGCGTCTCCAAGTGACGACTGTCTAGGAAGTCCCAGGCATTGAGGTGCAGATGAACCACCTCATTCTGCTCCATTTGACTTCCTAACCACAGAGCTCCTGGAACAGTGAGCCCGTTTGGGCATTTTTACTTTGTAACCCTTTGTTCTGTACTTAGCAGGAAGCACATTGGATGTGTTACCCAGCAGCCTGTAGCCAGGCTAACAGAGGTCTTCCCTATTGCTCACAGGCAGGAAAGTCCCTGAGCCAGGCTGGGTTGTGTTCCACTCCAGGCCACTCATTAGCAGTGCTGATCTGGTCCTGAAAGCTGCTGTGTATATTTGGGAGCTAGAGAGGTGCCTTCGGGTTATCACTGCAGTGATGAAACACCTCGACCAAAGACAACCTTGCGAGGAAAGGGTTGATTTTGTTCACAGTTCCATGTAACAGGTCATCATCAAAGCAACGAGGGCAGAAACCTGGAGGCAGAAGTTGATGTAAAGGCCATGGAGGGGTGCTGCTTACTGGCTTGCCCCTCGTGGCTTGCTCGGCCTGCTTTCTTATAGCACCCAGTACCAGCCCAGGAGTGGTACTATCAGCAATGGACTGGCCCTTCCCTATCAATCACTAACTAAGAAGATGCCCTATATCCAGATCTGATGAGGCCATTTTCCTAATAGAGTCTCCCTCCTTTCAGGCGACTCTAGCATGCGTCAAGTTGACATAAAACTATCCAGGACAAGAGACTAGAATGACGCAGACAGGCGACAGACAGACATACGGGCCTGAAGGAGAGTAGGCAGAAAAGTAACTGCCCCTGTGACACTGTCCTGTGACAAAAATCATACTTTTACAAGGGATGAAAGCACCCTCGCCACGCCTCTCAGAGTCCGCATATACAATGGACTCTGGGAGCTCTGTGCCTTGCATGGCCGTCACAACTCTCCCTCATGACCCTACGATCCTGCCTGCCGATCCCCAGAGCCCATCAGTGGGAGGATTGAAACCCAGCAAAAAGTAGACTTTCCAGATGACTCCAGAAGGAGTATAAGGTCAGAGTGCTCAAGATCTGCCCCAAGCCCAGTACACCAAGACCCAGGGGACAGCCAGCCACAGAGGCCATAATGGACATCAGGACAACTATGTCACCTGTGGCCTTTGTACTCGTCTGGTCAGTCCTTGTCCCTGTGTGTGAGGAGACCCTACAGGCCTGGCTTTCAGTAGCTGTGTAGAAAGGTCAGCTCCTATCAGGCTCCTCAAGGGACCCATTACCCTCCCCAGAGCCAGGATTCAAGCCCCCCACACTCCAGCTTTGAGAGGATGTATCTAGGGCAGCTTAGGGGATCTGCCAATGTAGGACAACCCCCAGTTCCTCTCAGCAGCAACAATCCTTTCCAGATACGCCAATGCCCAGTGATAACCCGTAAGAGGCATGTCTTCTCAGGCTGATGCAGAGCCCAGCTCCTGCTGGTGCCTTGCCAGGAGAGAAAGCCCTGAGCTTACAGCATTGGCCCTAAGGCCTCGGCTGGTTAAGTCACTTCCAAGCCTCACAGGCGTTGGGATGACACGGGGCTTTGCTCATAATCTGCTCATTGGGCACCCAGGCACGATCCTGTTCTGTCATTTTCTGTGGTTGCCTTTGGTAATTACTTTCAGTTTGGTACAAAGAAAGCAGGCACAGGAGGACACAGGCTGGTCGGAGCCAGTCTCTTGGTCAAGCATTCCTGATCAGGGGCGGGGGTTGGGTGACTAAGAAGCTGGGCCTCTGTGTTTCCAGATCCCACTTGGGAGAGTCGATGATCCAATAGTTCTAACAGTTGCTGAGGCCTGCCAAGGGAGAGGCCGTGTCCCAGGACAGTGACTTTTTTGTTGTAGTCTTCCATTTGTAGAAAGAAAGTCCAGCGATGGCTACTCAGGATGTGGTTGCCTGTGGGATGTAGGGGAAATGCCAGTTCTACATGAGATTCTACAAGTGTGGTCAAGGCTGATTTTACAGTGAAAGCAGCAGGGGAAGGAGCCTTGGGAAGGAAGACAAGGCAGGGAGTGGCCCAAGTAGGTCCGTGACGCAAAGGTGCTGCAGGCTCAGGAAACAGGAGACCATCAGTGTGCTTAACAGAGCATTCTGACAGAACTGGTGACAGGAGAAGGTGGTGTGTGTGGGTGTGTGTGAGTGTGTGTGAGTGTGTGTGAGTGTGTGTGTGTGAGTGTGTGAGTGTGTGTGTGTGAGTGTGTGTGTGTGTGTGTGTGTGTGTGTGCATATGGCTGATAACACAGACCAAAAGGATTTGGAAATGTCTTCAGAAACTGAGACTTTAGCAAGGAAAGGATGCGACATGGCTGTTCTTTGGGGAGACACTCTATCCATGATATGGAGGGTGACCCAGAAGATGGGGAGTCCAGTATAACTCTTGAACCTGGAGGGTGGCAGCAGAGGAGGAAGCAATGGTTCAGTGTCCAGTAGCATTTCAGAGAGGAAAGGATGGAGACCTGTCTGAGTCTAGCATTAACTTGCATGGATGGGGTCACTAGGCACTGCATGGGAGCCCCAAAGGTTCCCTTAGAAGTGGCCCCATTGGGCTGACCTCAGTTGCTTAGGGGTACCCACACAGCCTCACAGCACTGGAGCCCAGGGAAGTGGCATCCCCAAGCTAGTGCAGCACTAAGATCATAGGAGGCTGAGTTCCTGGGACAGAGAAGACAGATGTGACTTGATGTGGCCCTTACATTTAGGACAGAAGGACAATAAAGGTCGAGGAGGCTAGGGGATGTCAGCAAGGGGGGCAGCAGGAGACAGGGCAACTGGCAGCTAAGGGGAGTGGAGGAGGTTAGAAAGCTTGGAGGGTCTACAGGGTGCAAAGAAGGGCTGTCCTTGGGGGCGGTGGTCACACATACAGTTTAAGAAGGCAACTGAGGGTTTATGCAATCATAAATCAATTAAAGCTCTTTGGAGAAGCGCACTTGACAGGAGCTCTGTGTAGCCAGCATCAGACTGAACACTGAGCCTGAGCTCAAGTTCAAATAGAAGCAATGACACGTCTTACCCATGGGCTGCAGAGACATAAGCCATGTTACCTCCCAGACACTAAGCCCCAGGGAACAGGAGGCCAGTTCCTCGAAAGCTTTCCATGGTGGTAGCAAATCACCACAGGCTGGCTGAGGTAAATAGTAGAAATCTTTTTCCTCAGGTTCCAGAGGGGGAAGTCAAGATCATACTGGGTTGGTTTCTTCTGAGCCTTTCGTCTTTGGCTTGGGGGTCACGTCTTCCCCGTGTTATTATCTGCAGCCATCTGGCTGGGGATTCCTTTTCTATATCCAGATTGAAATTCTCAATATAGGCAAACAGTAGCTTCCAGGCTCCTGGGTACTAAGGGCCCAGTGACTGGATTAAGATCAGGGGTGGAGGGGCTGGAGAGATGGCTCAGCGATTAAGAGCACTGACTGCACTTCTGGAGATTGTGAGTTCAAATTCCAGCAACCACATGGAGGCTCACAACTGTACATAATGAGATCTGATCCTCTCTTACGGGATATCTGCAGACAGCTACAGGGTACTTACTTATAATAAATAAATTTTAAAAACTTTTGGGCTGGAGCGAGGGGGAGAAAGGAAGGGGAAAAAAGAAGAGGAGGAGGATAAGGAGGGGTAGGGGGAGGGAAGGGGAAGGAGGGGGAGGAGGGGAAGAGGGGAGGAGGGGAAGAGGAGAAGGAGGAGGAGGAGAAAGGAAGAGCAGGAAGAGGATTGGGGGGGGGAGGTTATGGCTGGGATCCTGAGAACTAAAAGCTTGTGAGTCCAAGTTGTAGACCAGAGACTCAGCTGCAGGCTTTCTACTCTGGGTCTAGACGTCAATGACCAGTAATCCAGGACTCATGGGAATAGCTTCTGGCTGGTGTTATGCTCAAACCTGGGGTGCTGGGGACCTTAGTGAGTGTTACAACTGCCAGGCCCTGGTTGTCGGGAACTCATCAGTTCTCTGACCTCTTCTGGCTACCGTTTCTGCAGACCGCTGGTCTTCAGCCCTCTCAGCTGTTTCTCTGTTTTGTTTCTTCTCTAACATCCCATTGTCATCTCTACCGTCCCTCCCCCAGGTGCCTCTGGAGCCCTCTGCTGCCCTCCTGCCACCATAGATGCTGGAGTTCATCGATGCTGTGGCTCCTCTTCTGATGTAGCTGCCACTGCCACCAATTCTTGTTACCAGCGCAGCCCAGTCTACCCTGACGAGGATCACAGGCAGGCAAAAGACACCCAAGAGCATTGTTGTGGCCCTAATGTTGTGACCCCAGGAAGGTGGCATAGAAGAGGATCTCCTGGCCAGCCTGAAAGACAAGCTGACTGGTATGTGTGCGTGCGTGCGTGCGTGCGTGCGTGCGTGTGTGTGTGTGTGTGTATGTGTAATGTGGCCATTGTGAGTATCACCAGTTACAGCTCAACTTCTAGAATACTGGTCGGTTTTGACATTCAACTTGACCCAACCTAGAACCACTTGGGAAGAGAATATTTTCATAAATAAAAAAATTAGTGTTAGATTTATGTATTTTGTTATGCATGGGAGTGTTTTACCTGCATGTTTTTTGGTTTTTGGTTTGTTTGTTTTGTGAACCACGTGTGTACTTAGGGCCTACCAAGGTCAGAAGAGAGCATGAGATCTGCTGGAACTCGAGTCGCAGATGGTGAGCCACCATGTGGCTGCTGAGAATGAAACCAGAGTCCTTTGCAAGAACTGTAGGAACTCTTAATCACTCAGCCATCTCTCCAGCCCTAGAGGAAGAGAGACTTCTGAGGAATTACCCACATCAGGCTGGCCTGTAAGGGACTGTCTTGATTCTTAATTGGGGTGGGAGGAGGTGGGAGGTACCATTTCATGGGCTGGCCCTGACTGTATGAAAGCAGATAGAGCTAGCTGAGGACTGAGCATAGGCAAGCTCTGCTCCTGACCATGGAAGTGGCCCTTTATTGTCTCTACCTTTGCCCCCTTCCGATGATGGCCTGTGCCCTGGGACTGTAAGCAAATTAATCCTTCCTCTACTATGTTGCTTTTGGTCAGACAGCTTTATCCCCACTACAGGAATAAAACTAGAGCCAGCCCCTCCTCCTCGAGGCTTTTACTCAGTCTCTGGGGGAAGGGTCTTGCTTTCCAGAATGACTGTAGACAGACTCTGTACACTCATAGCAGCCGGAGGAGGCACTCCTGAAACAGTTGACATTAACTCTTCTCAGTTCCCCCGGACTGACTGGTGGAGGGTGGAGTTTCCGAGTACTGGAGCAGGCTGAGGTGAACTGAAAGGCTCTAGCTGGGCAAACAGTGCCAACAGGTTTCTCCCCTTGCTAAAATCCATTAGATTGCTTCCTAAAGCCATTAGATTGCCAACAGGTTTCTCCCCTTGCTAAAAGCCATTAGGTTGCTTCCCTAGAGATACCCATCCAGGTATATTTCCTTATTTGGCCACTTTCTCCTCCCGAGGCTGACTACCAACCGCCATTTGCCTATGGGTCATACCTGTGTGCTCTCTAGCCAGAGACAGTCATTTGTCCTCAGAAACAAATATCCCCTTCCCATCTCCCTTTTTCTTCTCTCCTTCATCTCCTAGCTCCTGTCTTTGTCTCTTATTCCTGTGTCCCTTTTTTTTTAAGATTTATTTATTTTTATATTTATATGAATACTCTGTAGCTGTCTTCAAACACACCAGAAGAGGGCATCAGGTCCCATTATGGATGGTTGTGAACCACCATGTGGTTGCTGGGAATTGAACTCAGGACCTCTGGAAGAGCAGCCAGTGCTCTTAACCGCTAAGCCATTTCTCCAGCCCTCCTGTGTCCCTCTGGGTCAAATACATCTCTTTGTTGTTAAAAACTTGGTCTTGATGTGTCCTGTACAGACTCCAGTCCTTTCAGGAACAAGGCCTCCTATGACTGCAGTTATGTCTTCAATGGCTGTGGGTGGTTCTTGGGCTCAGTAGTGCTTTTCTTTCTAGATAGTCCTTCACCAAAGGCTGCTAAGTCTACAGGAAGAGCCTGTCTGATGGCCTATCCTGACAGTGTCATTCAGTCACAGAAAAGTACCAAAGGGTTCAGAAAAATAAAGTGTTTGTCTGCCATGCTTAGCAACATTAATCATCTTTGACCCTGTATTTAGAAGGTCTTAAGGATTTCCCAGAATCCCTGAGGGAGTGGGATTCTCTGTTGACTTTCACCTCTCATGGCCTTTTTTGGCTTACATCTGTGGCCCAGTACTTTCTTGGAAAGATCTTGTCCGTACAGGACCAGGGCCCACTCTAATAATGTCACTGAACTTTGAAAAAGAAGGTGACCCTGTCGCCAAATACAGTCACAGTAAGGAGTACTCAAGAGTCAGGTCTCTGAAGCCTAACCCACAACATTTTTTTTTCCATAAAAATAAGTGTTTACTTAAAATTGTGATCTTATTATTAAAGATAAGGTTTTATTTTTCTTTGGCAGAACCTCACATATCCCAGACTGCTTTGAACTTGCTATGTGTCTGGGGATGACCGTGAAGTTCTCTGATCCTCTTGCATCCACCTTCTTCCCTCTGGGATCACAGGCATGTACCGCCACACAGGGTCTTATTCGTTACTAAGAAATCAAGCCTGCAACATTGTGCATGGTAGTCCAGTACTCTACCACTAAAGAGACATCTCCACCCCTCCTCTTTGCTGTTGATGATTTTTAAGAAGATTTATTTTATTTTTAATTATCTGTGTGTGTTGTGCGTGGGGGTTTGTACATGCATAGGATTACCTGCCAAGGCCAGAAGAGACGGTTGCATCCCTTGGAGATAGCGGGACATGTAGTTGTGAGCAGCTGCCAGACACGGAACCAAGCCGGGGTCCCCTGAAGGAGCATCACACTCTTCACTGCTAAGCCAGTCTTCCCAGCCACTCCTCCGGTTTGGTTTGGTTTTGGAGACAGGGTCTTTCTCCCAGCTTTCCCCACGCTGTGCTGGGATGCCCATGCATGAGCCCTCACGCCTGGCATTTTTCCTTTCCTTCAACAATCTTAGTTCACACCAAGATCTGTAACCTCCTGGCTCTGAATCCTAGAGCCATCAATCAACCTGCCAGGCAAAATTTTTTCTTCAGCCATCCTGTTCTCAGACTCGAGGAATAACAGACAGTAGACGGGACAAAGACAGTTTCCGGCCCAGTGCCAGTTTCGAAGGACAAACCCCCGCCGGCCTCTATCACGGAGACAGGTCTGGCCGAGGACTTGGCCTCGTTCTCTTCAGGGATGTCCCATAGGGCTCACAGAGCCTCCCTAGACTTCATTTCACTCACGTGTAATTGGAAATCAGGCCGCTCCCGTTCCAGTGACTCAGCACTAAAGAAAGCCATCAATTTCTCATTTAAAACGAACCGCAAAATGCAAAAAAAGAATTCAGCGTGGCGGGGGCTCGGGGGGGGGGGCGAGTGAGTGGCAAGCACATTTTGCAAACTTAAGGAGCATTTTGGAGTGAAATCATCCTTAGAAAGCTGGAAGCTCGGGGAGAAAAATCTGCCAAATCGGTTAAAAAAAAAAACCCAAACCCATTATGTATATCTTGATATTCTTTGGGGATATTTTATCAAAGGATCTGTTCCGAGGGTTGTTATTTTGGGGCTCTATCTGATACCAGCTGACTGCTTCTACTTAGCATTTCACTGACTTTCAAAATCACAGCACCAAATTACCGTCTCTAACTAAAGCAGAGACTCATCTTCAGGGAGAGTCTGATTAATAAATTCACATCGTTATCCTCTGGTTTTTCGCCTCAGATGACGGATGGAAGTGACGGAGGAGTTATTTATTCTTCTCGGAGAAAGAGGAAAATGGAGAAAAAAAAAAACCTGTGAGCCGGCTTCATCTCTGCCCTCCTGGATGCTGCTCACTGCACGGTGGTCTGGCTCACTGTGGTGGCTGTGAACATGGCTGGTCTGCTCTGGAAAGAAGCATGACCATGTGGGGTCTCATGCTCCACCTCGCAGGTGTGAGGGCGGCCACCCACTGAGCCCACATGGAAGAGCAGAGCGGGGAGGGTACCCGTGCAGGTGCCTGGACGTGAGGAAGGTCCTGAAGCCCTGACTCCCTCAGAGGGAGAGTCACTCTCCGTTGTGCCTCCAGACAGGGATTGCATTTTTAAAATAAAGATTTCTTTTTAATATTTTAAATTATGCTTATGTCTATGTGGTGGTAAGTGCCGGTGCCCACGGAGGCCAGAAGAGGGTATCAGGAACCCTGGGGCAGGGGGTTCAAGGTGTTTGTGATGTGAACTGTTCAGTGTGGGTGCTGGGACTCACGCTCAGGTCCTCTGCAGAAGCAGCATGTACTTTCTTTGATAACTTCAGGGGTCAACAGACTCATGACCCCTCCTGGCCCAATGTATTCCCCCTGGGTTGAGACAGGGCACTTCCATAGAGATCTCCATGGCAACCACTTCTTCACCCTTCAGAGATACCCTGACCTATGACATGACCCCCACTGTTGGGTGGGCAGCATCTCTCTGGGTTCACAGGCTTTTGGCCAGTTAGGATTCTCAAATAAGGATTTTAAGAGATTACCCACCAGCAAGATTAAAATTATAATTCTACACACTAAGTGTATAATCATACACACAGTGTATATAATTATGATGTGACAATACTTTCTCTTTTTAAAATAATTACACATATGAGTGTTTGCCTGCATGTGTGTCTGCGCACCACATGAGTTTCTGGTGGCTGAAGGAGGCATTAGATCCCCTGGAAATGGGGTGACAGAGGGTTGTGAGCTGCCCTGTGGGTATTGGGAATCGAACCTGGGTCCTCTGGAAGGGCAGTCAGCTTCTTAACTGCTAGGCCACCTCTCCAGCCCTGACAGATAATATGTTCTATCTTTAACCAGTGATGACGACCATGACAACAAAGAAAGCATATGGACAATAAATCAACCAGTGGGATTTTGGAATTCATTTTTCAACCAGTCAAGATTTCAAGCCGTAAACGGCTCTTTATTATGGAAATGCCGCAGGCTGCCTTTAGAGGAGGGTAGGAACATGGGGCTGAAATGGCCCTGGTTAATGGGGAACACTTTGTAAAGAGCCCGTGCGAGGTCTGACATATTCTCAATTTTATATGTTCGAAGTGAGGAGAAGAGTGGCTCGCCCGCAGGGAATGCGGATATGAATTCCCAGGGGGTGTTTACTTAAATGGGGCCGCTTAGAAGTGGGAATCCATCCAAATTCTGCCTGTTGTCTTGGAGCCTGTGAAGCGCAGTCAAAGGAGGGCGGGTGCCACCTCTGTGAACCCTTGTGTATCCACCGCTGCTTTCCTCTTCATCACACTGCAGTGCAAAGCCCACCCCAAAGCTCTTGGAAGATTGTGCTATGGAAGCAAAAGCAGGCAGCTGCTACCGCGGAGATGAATGGGACCTGGAAAACTCCAGCAGTTCTGTGGAAGAGAGCAGTATGTACTGACATCTGAGCATGTCTCTGGGGGAGTGTCCCTTACAAACTTCCATTATGAGTTTCAGTTGAAGTGGGCTCAGGCAGGGTAGAACCTGTTTCCACTGTGTGTCCTGGGGTGCTGGAGGCTGAAGTTCTGCATTGTCTGGGTGTGGGGTCTGCCCCCAAGCACAGTCTGAACTGAGGATCTGTGGTCAAATGGATGTGGGAATGATTCTGGGCATAGGAGAATAGAGAAGCAGAGATAATCCCAGGATGCATTTGGAGCCCCTGACTCTGTGTGAGTCTGATAGGCCTCTAACCTAGAGATGGAATCTGTGTCCACTCCCCATCTCACTGACTCTGGGACTTCAAGAGCATAAACTGAGTGAGGAGAGGTCTTTGAGTCTTTGAGTTGAACCCCGAGTCGCTACAGGAGGAGCCTGATCACCCTGAGGTGGCCATGCTGGGAGGGAGCTCCAGCCACACGGGGGAGAGCCTCTCAGATCTCTGTTCACGGTCCTAGTGGGGTTGATTTCTGAGCTTTTCAGGCAGACTTCACACACATGAAGAAAGTCCCCAGGCAAGCCAACCCACGGTGCCCTGACTTCCGGGTTCTCGGATTTTCCTAGTGGAAACTGCAGATTCTATGCAGCCATGTCTGACCTGAGACCTGATCCAAAGAAGCAGATCCAGCTGGATCTTGTCAATATCACTAAAATTTGAGTTGGAACGGATTTTATTTTCATCTAGCAACAGAGGATGGGTATTGTGGGTGGCCATCCTGGGCTACCTGAAACTATCTTTAGACACAGGGTGAGATAGAGGCCATCCTGGGCTACCTGAAACTATCTTTAGACACAGGGTAAGACAGAGGCCATCCTGGGCTACCTGAAACTATCTTTAGACACATGGTGAGATAGAGGCCATCCTGGGCTATGTGAAAGAGTCTATGTTTGAAGACTTTGGCTATGAAACCCCACAGAGATCGCCCTTACTGATAAAAGCCCAAGGCTGTTTCTCCTTGCCTGGACTGGGTGTTCATCATGTTGCTTTTCTGCCTTATGCTGCCTTACTGTGCACTGTGTACTGGCTGGTACATGGAAATTGTATAATCTTAGGGTTGAAACTCACAGGCCTCTGGGGCTACAGAGATGACTCAGTCAGTAAAGTGCTGTCTGTACAAGCAGGAGGACCTGAGTTCAGATCCCTGGAAACCATGTAAAAAGCTAAGTGTGGTGGTGTGTGCCTGTCATCCCAGCGCTGAGGAGGCAGGTACAGGAGGGTCTCTGGGGCTTGCTGGCCAGCCAGCTTAGTCAAATAAGCAAGCTTCAGATTCAGTGAGAGACCCTGTCTCAAGAAATAAGGTAGAAAGTAAAAGAGGGAAGACACCCAACTTCTTCTTGCCTCCACACACATGTGCCCAGATGTGCACACACAAACATGTACTGTTAATTCACTGGGTGAAAAAAGACCACTACTACGAGTTTTGAGCCAAATTTGATGCAAGATTTATTAAATACTGGCCAGGATCATACCCAAGACCTGTGCTCAGAATATGGCACCAGATTACATTAGTCAGGGGCTTATAAGGACAAAACTCACAGTGCTACACACTTCCTGCCTTCGTCCAATCAGAGGTAAGTATGCATCCTGATGCGTCACCTGTCTACATACCTCCTGTCATGCTCAAGCATGTCAGTTGGGGCAACCAAGCTTGTTTACAGAAGTGCAAATATGCAGTTTGTTTTCTTGCATGAACAATCTTCTCCAGCATTCCAGGAAGCTATCTGTCCTTGAGCAAGTGGGACTTACAGGTTAGAGACATTTGCTTCCTAGATCTCTTAAATACAGTAGTTGAAACCTAAAACATAATGCTATCCATCACAGTACAAACACATATGCTCTTACAAATATGTACAAACACATATGAACATGCAAACATGTACAAATCCATATGCTATTTTTTGAAAGACAGAGGGACACATGAGTCTTTGTGAGTATTCAAAAGGAAAAGATACATCAAAATTCAAAGCATCTTAACTTCATTTGGAGACTTCAGAGAAGCCCTGTTTGCTGCAGACTTTCTTCTTGCATCCAGCCTTTTCTTTCATACCATGGACTCAGAAGCTTTACCTTAAATGGTCTGTCTTTAAATTTCCTCTTTACTAGCTTCAATTCCCATGACCCCCATTGTCTACTGCAAAGTCATAAGAACTTGATATGGTCAAGGTCACCAGCTATGCTTAGAAGATTTTTTTTTAAACCATCTTGGCCTTGGAAAGATCCAGAACCTGAAAGCATGGACTGTTGTGCAGCCCCTTGGTGTTTTTGAGTTTCTTTAAGGAAAGGTGACTTAGAGGCTGGAGTCGCTTGTGTCTTTATTTCCTTCGTAGTTGGAAGCCTCACAAAGAAACCATATGAAAGGGAAAACTAATTTCTCTGTGCTTTCTTGTCAGGCTGTAAATAAGTGAGCTGAAGCTACTGGTGCTTCTGCCCTTGGTGTGTGCATGGCCTCTGCTCTAGAGACATCCCAACATACTGTGTACCATGGATTACAGTGTTGGAGAGGGAAGATCTTTTGGCAGAGGCCTGGGTTCCAACCAAGGCTTTCTAGAAGCCAAAATAACAGGTGCGGGATCAGAACATATCAAAAGATCTCATCTTATTAACATGAGATGCAAAATTCACCAAAGCTACACATGGATTTCAGGGGACCCACAATTCTCACAGGAAGATAGATGCTGTAGGAAAAGCTAATCTCAGTGTATAATGCACATTTGTCACTGTGATTCTCCCTCAAACTCTGTGTGTGTGTATGTGAGTGTGTGTGAGTGTGTGTGAGTGTATGTGAGTGTGTGTGTGAGTGTGTATGTATGTGAGTGTGTGAGTGTATGTGTATGTGAGTGTGTGTGAGTGTGTGTGAGTGTATGTGTATGTGAGTGTGTGTGTGTGAGTGTGTGTGAGTGTATGTGAGTGTGTGTGTATGTGAGTGTGTGTGAGTGTGTGTGTGAGTGTATGTGAGTGTATGTGAGTGTGTGTGTATGTGTGTGTGTATGTGTGTGTATGTGTATGAATAGGTGAATGCAGGTGGATAGGGACAGGTAGTGCTAGTAAAAGACCCCCAGGGAAGCTTCCTGGATAGTGTTCCTTGTCTTGGATTGAGACAAGATCTGGGGGCTTGTGGGTTCTGGAGAAGATAGCATAAAGAAGAGGAACGTGGCCTGTCAGGTCGTGCTCTGCTAAGGAGCAAGAGGAGAGAGATGAATAAGGGGACGGAGGTGGCTAAGATTGGATAGAGATGGGACCAGAGTGTCAACTGAAGAAAGCAGAGTCGCCAAGACCCAACCAGCAGAGACTCCCCTCAGAAGGAATGGAGTGGGGCCTTGCTGACTCCCCCACCTCAGCCTCCTTCCCTGCAGCTACATTGTCACATGATTGAAGCTGCCCGACTCTTCTCTTGTCTCCAAGGATGAAGGACAGTGACACAGCGGTGTCCACTCTGATGCTGTCTTCACGCTGAGACCTTGATATTCAATGTGAAATCTGCATTGATGAAATTTTCGTTACCGAGACATCTTCCCTTTCATGGCCTTGTTAGTCTGTGGCTTTGAGGATCCGCCGGTTTGGGTTTGGTTACCCAGTGAATGGAGGGTGGAGTGTTATTAAACATTTAGATGAGCAACGGTATGTCAGGACCGCCCTATCCCGTCACAGTCAGAGCGTGAGGGGTTCAGCTAATGACCGCAAGGGGGGCAGGGCTGGGAGCCAACTACAGTGTTCTCTGTAGTCGGAGGGAGCTTGCATCTTCTGCCTGCAGCAGTGAGGAGCTGCTTGGTTACAGGGCACACAAAAGAAGTCGAGTCGTCCACCCACTTTCCATCCACCAGCCTGCCTGTGTGTTTGAGCAGACCCTACCTTCTTCCGCACCTCACACGTAGTAGCATAAGGCAGGTTAACCAGATGGACATTTAGACATGGTGGCTGTGGGCTGAATCAGGGTAAAGGAGGATCATATGTTACAAGCTGGTTTGTGTTTAACAACTGTTTTTCTAGGCATGTGACAGCAGAGTCTATGTGTCTCATGTATACATAGCTGTCATATTTCCCACATATCCCATGAGACAGGTGATGTCATTACTGCTTCCACTTTTGAGATATGCTGGAGAACCTACAAAGGGTCTTCTGCTAAGGGGGAATAAAGGCAGGATTTGGACTCACGACTCCAGAGCCTCTGATGTAAGCGTTGGCACCCAGCTCTTATTAAAGGCACAGCATTTAGAAAGCATCTGTCCATGTATGTTTTTCACATCAAAGAAGCTGTTAAAGCGATTGCCTTGCTGATGATCTCCCAAATTCCCACACACCACAAGCAGCCCAGCCTTTCACAAGGGAGAGCAGGGTCAACCTCCTGGTCTACTCAGCTCTCCAGTCCCCAGAGGTCCCATCGCTGCAGCTGATTGTCACCCAACTCTGATATTCAAGAAGCTTGTCTTTTGTCATTTGCCTTTGCTCCCTAACCAGAGGCTTTCTTAATCTCTGTCCAGGACTGCAGTGGTGGCATTTAAAAAAACTAATTTGTGTTTTGAGACAAGGTTTCACGTAACCCAGGTTTACCTCAAGTTTCTTTGTAAGAGGGGATGACTTGATTTCTGATTCTCCTGCATTCCCCTCCTGAGTGCTGAACCATCTGGCCAGATTATAGGAGATGCCTGGGATTGAACACAGGACTTTGTGCATACTAGACAGGCACTCTCCTGATGGAGCAACATCCCCAGCCCTCAGTCCTGCAGGTTTTGGACTCATGAGAGATCAGCAGCTGAAATAATTCTGCACTCATCAGGGTGGAGATAAGGTCAGTCTGCCAACCCCAGATCTCCGTGTGTTGCCGCCTCATTGAAACCTAAGAAGGGCCCCATGTACATGTTGATCTGATGGAATAGCTTCTGGCAAACAAGTAAAGCCAGAGAGAGTTAGAAAGGTAAGAACACACACATACAAACTCAGACAGGGGTCGGGGGTATTTTTCAAAAGCCTAACTCAAAAGGTAACCCAGGCAATGGGGACTTGAGTTTTGTGCTCCAGAGAAGAAGCAAGTCAAGCAGAGGTGGCTCCATTCATTCTGTTCTTTGAGTGATGTGTGGATGCCACTCAGCCAGTTGAGAGTTGTGTGCTAGGCTCAGGAGCTAGGGGGAGACCAAAGCTGACATTCAAAGCCAGGGGCAAGAGGGAAAGAGAAGTCCTGGAAGCTGAGTCAGTCCGGACCATCACTTGGTGCCAGAGAACTTTGAGAGTGCATGCACAGAGCACAATGCTCGGGGACTGAGCTGAACTAGGCATGGGTCACTCATATCATAGATGTCATTACAATAGAAGTTGGAGATCAAGGCTCAGCCACACAAAATTCCAGAAAACACACAAGGCCTTCTATTGAGTCCCTTAGGAGGTTGTACCACAAGAAGAACAAACTGACATAAACTCTGCTCTGTGAAGGTGAAGGTCGGCCTTAAAATGTTTTAACCCTGGATTTGAACAGGTGCCTACCTCTGCCATAAATGACTCTGTGAAAAGACTGTGATTTCCAGAGCCTCCAGCTCTTACGAGCAGGTTACCAGACCTCACAAGGGAAAGCAACCAGATGTCAAGTGGTGGAAAAGCAGGCAACCAGAGGCCCTGGGGTGCTTGGTCCCTGAAGTGGCTAGTGACAAATTTCCAACATCAATTAGCAATTTATTTTTAAAAAAAAAAATGAAAAGCTGAGGTACATTATCAGATGAATTGAATTTGAAAATAGAGCCAAACAGCGCTGAATTAAAAAGCAAGTCCCAACGGAAGCTGAACGAGGCTGGCACAGATTGTTTAGTCAAGGCGTACGTAAGTTTGCTAAAAGGACCCAGGCTGAGGTGGTACGGAACAAAAACCTCAAGAAAAAAAAGCACACTAGGATGTGAGGGGTACTGTGGAGAAATCAAGAATGCGTAATTAAAATTCTCACAGGAAGGACTGGAGGGGGCACAGCCATTAAGAACATTTGCTGGTCTTGCTGAGCAAAGCCAGCCATGCCCAGCAAAGGAAGAAACAGTCGGGGAACGACTGACTTATCAATAGGAACAATGAAAGTAGGAGGAAATGGAATGGCAGTTATTAAAGCTCTGAATGCGTGCCATGCACAGGGCCAGCAGCCGTGAGTCGTGTTCCCATCAGAAACACTGCAGAAGAAATGGACATGTTTCCAAAGAAGCAGAAATCAAGAGACCACTCTGCACTGAGATGCACACCCAGAGGAGTCGGTCAGGCAGGAGAGACGTGAGCTCAAAAGAACCAACCTGCAGGCACACACGAAAGAAGGGAGACCGCTGCTAGAGATATGTGTACATCTGATGAGAAGTCCGACACTCCAGTCCTTCAGTGCTCTAGCATCTGCTGGGTTAAATCTCAGGGTAGCAGGACACAAGCCTCCAGAGGGCTGGTAAGGACTGCTCCAGGGTTTCCACGCAGATATACCACCCAGGAAGTGACACCATTTGAACTCAGGCAGATCCTGCAGTGGGAGAGAGACCCTTCCTATATGTACAGAAAACACAACAAAGAGATCAACACCAGCAACCTAACTGAAATTCGCCACGTAGAATAATTACAAAGTAGTCGGTAACAGAAAGCAAGGCGAAAGGACAGAGGAGGGTTACACAAACGGCTACCGGTGATGACACAGCCTCAAATTCTCGAATAATCACATAAAACGTTAACAAAGGCAAGTCTCATTTTTCTCTATGGGGGAACGGGACTGGGCCTCATACTCTGCCAACTAGTTCACAGGATGTGCTATGCAATGTTTGACTCCCTGGAACCAACACCAACAGTGTAGGAATGGGGTGTGAGGAGCCTGCAATTTGAACAGGTCCAGGGCATTTTTGGAAAGACAGCAGCTACTTGTATGGAAGGGAGAGGGACAGACACTAGGGACCAGAGATTAGCATATTCATCTACTTGTGGTGTGAAGAGCAGATTTAGCAAGGGGCCATGGTAAGTTAACAAATCAATGCATCCCAAACAACTAAGTGTCAAATGACCTCTTGCCCTTCTGCAGTCAGCTCTGGTGGAGGCCCTGGCTGTCCTTCTGCACCTGAACTCTGTAGCTCTTGGCAACCAGGGCTCAGACCAGCTGGAGTCAGGGATGCACAGCCAGGGCAGGATCCGTCCTCACACCCTGTGTTTATTCAGTTCTGCAGCTCAAGCAAAGAACGTTCAAGGCAGGGCTGAGGCAGTGGGAGAAGGAGCCAATGCTGCCTGTGGATCTGAAGGCTCCAGCTCACCCAGGATGCCTGGCCCCTGAGGCCCTGCGGGGGCCAAGCCCTACCAGACATAGAAGGCACATGGTGGTCTGCCACAGGAGGTTGCTGGAGTGCTCCATACCCTCAGCAGTTAAAGGAAAACAGATTTCCAAGAAAAAGGGGTGCCAGGACCTGTGGGGACTGAGTTACTTCTGTAACAGCTGAGTGACTGGCTCTGCTTCCAGATCCCCAGGACTGCTCCAATGAGTTCACCTCAGGCAAACGCCTTCTGTCTGGGGAGCAATGGCCTGGCCCACCTCACACTGTGCAGGTGACAGACCCAGGGGTCAGAGTGTCTCCTGGGAGCCTGTCTGGGTTGGAGGAGCATTGAGAGAGCTCTCAATGCAGTGGCCCCAGGTCTGGAGTCTTATCCAGAGAGGAGCTGGGGATGATGAACCTGCCACAGTAACGTCACTCCAATGGACTGATAAAAGAAACTGTGAATAACAGGTCCTGTTTCTGTCCTGCCCATTTTGGATTTTTATAACATTCGTCTATGATATCTCCAACAGGAGATGTACTTCCCAGACTTCCACGATCCTTACAAAAATTAAAATGGAAAGATGCAGCACTGGGAACACCATTACGGTCTCATGAGGACAGGGAACTGGGAAAGGCTGGCCGCTCCAGAGGGAAGGAGCTCAGCTCCAACCAGGACCAGGGCTGAGAGCACAAGCGGGAAGCTGGGAGTCAGGAGACTGCAGAGCCTGCTGGGGGTCAAGGGTGAGGTCAGGGCGAGGTCACTGCAGACCTGAAGAGTGGCAGAGGCCTTTCTCAGTAAGCCGTGGGAGGAGAAAGTGAGACAGAGAAGAGGGCGCTGTGGGATCCCAGACTCGGGACACTGAGTCCCCAACATGGAGGGAAATCTCTAGGTCTAGCTCTGAAGCAGAGGTGGGAGCAGTCCTCCTCCCTTCCCCAGGGTGTTGCTAAGGAAGATGGAAAGTCATCCTTACCTGAGTGGATGGGTTGAGAGGAGGGTCACAGGCAGGGAGAGAACTCAGGTCTGGCTAGTGACAGGGACAGACTGAAGCTGGATGTTGGAATAACATGAAAGAAAGCGTAGTTCTCTAGTGCCAGCCGGCTTTGTGAGGATAATCGATAAATAGCAATTGAGGACCAGGGAGATGGCTCAGAGAGAAAAGTTGCCTTGGAAACTTGAGTTTGAATCCCTAGATCCCACACGGAAGCCAGGTGTGGTAGCAGTGTCTGTAACTTGGAGTTCCTGTGGGAAGAGATGGGAATGGAGACAGGAGAGTCCCTGGAAGCTTGCTGGCCAGCTAGCCTGTGGTCCACAGCTGAGAACAACTAAGAGGCCCAGTCTCAAACAAGATGCAAGGCCAGGGATAGCAACAGAGGTTGCCACATATGCTACCCTTCTCTCCCTTGGGATGTATATATGTGTATGTATATACATACATGCATACATACGTACGTATGTACATACAGTATGTGTGTGTAAGATGTGCAAGGTGGTAGTTTGCTGACTGCCTGTGTTGAGACTCAGTAACCATGATCAAACACATGAACAGACTCCTCACCCTCCTATAATTCATTTTCCTTTGGCAGCAAGAACGTGGCAGAACTGCATGCCCTCTTGGCAAACCACAAGTCTAAGCACTTCAGTATGGGAATGCAGTCCACTGTCATGAGCTGTGGAAAACACGCTGCACATAAGGTCCCCAGAGTGTGGTCACCTATCACAGAAAAGCTTTACTGTCTAGCCTAGCTCCCTGAGTTTTTTGTGAGTGAGAACTTGTGTGGCTGGCTCAAGTCAGGGGTGAGGAGTAAGGTAGAGACACTGGGCTGAGAACCAACTCTTTGGACCTGGTTTCACGGGAGCCATTAGGAGCCAGACAGGTCGGAGACAGGCAGACAGATAGGGAAAGGGTCATAGATAGACAGGGAAGATGGCAAACTTCCAGCTTTCTTGCCTTCTCCACCTGAGGTAAAAGCCTGGTGGGTGTTTTCTCCTGCTGACAGGACCCCTTCTGCTGACTGGCCCAGGCTAGTCAGGTATGCTCAAGGCCTATTCTAAACAAGGTTACCTGAAGCTGTAGGCCTCCGAGCTTCTTTGTGCAAGTGGACCAGCCTCAAATTAGGAAAAGAAACCCATCTCAGGCCACCAAAGCCACTTAAAATCACCAGCCTCCCAGGGCTTAGCTGTGTGTTCTTTCTCACCTGTCATTGTCCTCGTTACCCGGCTGTGTCTCGAGCTCTTTCTCTGCTTTTTAATTCTTTCACCAGTAGAGAAATGAACCCCCAAGATCCTTGGCCAGTAGCAATAGCAACTCTAGCAACTCCGCCATAGGATGAGAGCTAGAGAAGGGACCATTCAGCGAGATAATCGTATTACATAGAAACATAGAGTTCCAAATCCACAGAAACACCGTGAACTACAGGAACTAAAATGGTTGGTTTGGGAGAGGGTAGGGTGAGAACTGAGTTTTTTAAAAATATTAAGTCATAGAATTCTAAAGTTCGGTTGACTTTGATTAAAAGTTATAATTAAATAATGACAGAATGCATTTTTCATGTTTGTTTTTTTTAAATCTAGAAATAAAAACACATTTCTGTTTTTGCTAATGGCTTTTTTCCCCCTTGGGGGTATTTTATTTTGAGATTTGTCTTGATATATAAAGTTTTGAATTCTCTTTATGACAGACTGGTTTTTTTGTGATTATCCCCTGGGGTTGCTTACTCATTTGTATGTGAGGTGTGTGCACTGTTCTCATGCCTCTCGATAGTATGAATGAGGCTACAGTAAGCATCTTTGTACCTGTGCATGTGTGTGCATGCATGAGTGTACTGTGTGTGTGTGTATGCATGAGTGTACTGTGTGCATGCATGCATGAGTGTACTGTGTGTGTGTGCATGCATGAGTGTACTGTGTGTGTGCATGCATGAGTG
>NW_021604638.1:8535500-8544767 GCF_004785775.1 Grammomys surdaster | reverse complement strand
TGAGTGTACTGTGTGTGTGCATGCATGAGTGTACTGTGTGTGTGCATACATGAGTGTAGTATGTATGCATGTATGAGCATACTCTGTGTGTGTGCATGCATGAGTGTACTGTGTGTGTGTATGTGCATGCATGAGTGTACTGTGTATGTGCATGCATGAGTGTACTGTGTGTGTGCATGAGTATAGTGTGTGTGCATTCATGAATGTAGTATGTATGTGCATGCATGAGTATAGTACATGTGTGCATGCATGAGTTTAATGTGTCTATGCACGAGTGTAGTGTGCATGAGTATAGTGTGTGTGTGTGTGCATGCATGAGTGTAGTGTGTGTGCATGCATGAGTGTAGTATGTATGTATGTGTGTGCATGAGCGTAGTGTGTGTGTATGTGTGTGTATGTGGGGGTGTGCATGTGTTGTGTGGGGGCATACATATATATGTGTGCACGTGGGAGTATATGTGTTCCCCTAAAGTACATAAGATTCAGGCAGATCCAAATACTGTTTTTAATAAATAAAGCCAAGTACTAAGCATTTTGTAAAACAACATAATTAATAACAAAATACATTTTTAAAAAAATCTAACTCCAGGGATTGGAGAGAAAGCTCAGAGTACTGATGCTGTTCCAGAGGACCCAGGCTCAGTTCCCAGCACCCAGATGATAATTCACAACCCTCTGTAACTCCAGTTCCAGGGGATCTGATGTCTTCTGGCCTTTGCTGGCACTGAACACATGTGGTGCACAGGCAAGCATGTGGGCAGAACACTCATACCTATAAAAATAATTTTTGTAAAAAAGAATCTGACTGAGGATAGAATTCCCTGCACCCACCTGCCCTGTGTTTTGGTGAGAGTCTCAGAACACACACACACAACTCTAGCCCAGTGTGCTTCTAGTACAAACACAGCCCGGCTTCTCTGTTTTCCAGCACTGGCTGTGATACCAGCAACATGGGGCAGAGAATATAAACTTGTTCTTGAAAACTCAAAGCTGAGACAGAGATAGTTAAAATATGGGACCGCCACGGCCATGGAACCAATCGCCATGGAACGCCAGGTCTGAGCATCCTTCTGGTCCATCTGAGATGCGGGGACTCAAGAGAATCCTTCTGGTCCGTCCGAGATGTAGGGACTCAAGCTTTCCTCTCAGCAGACCCATCCAGATGTCTCCAAGACAGGCCACCATTCACACTTCTCTCTTCCTAATCTGTGGGTCCTCAGAAAATGTTCACTTCTCCTCTATGGCCCTAACTACCATCTAATTCATGCAAATGGTTCATCTTATTCTTCTCTGGCCACTCTGCCACAATTGTCCCATCCCTCACCATCCCCCAACTCACAGTGGGCCAACAGTTTTTCATTCTGAATAAATCCAGTGGCCTTACAAGGCTTTGCTGGATGCCACCCCTCATTCCCAGCCACCTGCCCTGGAGTCAAGACACCTCTGACCCAAACAGCATTAGACAGAGGGCTTTCTTCTCGCCAAGTAGTCACACAAGTGCCATCATATCTGGTACCTTGGGCATTGCTATTCTAGGACAAGGAGTGTGCTGAGAGGCTGGCTTGCTTGGTGGCTTCATGCCCAGAGTTTGCTTGGGGGCTTCATGCTCGGTTGTCCAGCAGCAGACTTATATATACATGGTGCAGGATACCCTCACTGCATGATTCACTGCAAGGGAAACACAGTGACAGAGACTCTCTCCCTCTCTCATCCTTGGGTGAAGAAGGACTTTGCTGACTGGTTCCTTCACAGACAGCCCCAGGAAGGAGACAGTCTCAGTGGACCTGCACTCTCAGGCCATGCCCAGCTCAGGGCTCAGAGGTGTGCTCTAAAGTGCCAGGATTTGGTGGGAGAGCTGAAACGGGGTCCCACCAGCATCACAGGGCTGGCTAGCTTTGTGGGAACACAGGGGGATTCCTGATCGGCTGGCTGGGAGGAAGACTGTCACCTGGCTTTCAGGTTTGTCCCCAGAGACTGGAACAAAGATGGGAAGTTGAGGAGCCACTGAGCCTCCATGTAGGGTGCTCTGTGCTCCTGGCTGTCTTTTAAAGCTTGTTCCTTAGAAGGGGACATTTTGTATTGAGTTTGAGCAATACATCCATCTATATTTTCCCCAAGCTTTCTACATACATATATCCATATAAAAGACTTGACTTGGCCTTGCCTACCCAGGAGACAATGTTCCTTCTAAAAGCCATAGGCTCCCAAATGGAAAACCCAGTGCTCAGTGTGAGACACCTCCTTTCCAGTTTGGTCATTGCTGGGTGTCCCAGAGACTTTCAAAACAGGAGAGGCCTTTGCCACTGCTCTTGGAACTCACCAGAACTCATTGGTTAAGACCCTGTTTCTGAAGACACCACACACTTTGATCACAGTACATGGAGAAATATGAATCAGTTATTTCTGGCTCTGGGTGATTTGCTAGTTATTGGCCCAACCAGCTCACATATTCCACCCTTAGACCTGGCGAGCCGCTGCTTCTGGCTTTATTGCATGGGTTCTGGGTATGGAATCACATCCCCACACTTATAGAGCAAGCATAAAGACTGAACCATCTCTCCAAACCGAGCCACAGGTCTCTTTAATGACCTCATCGCCCACCTCTTTCTGTCAAGGCAGGGGTCCCTGTGAAGGCTAATAAGGCCTCCCTTCCTCTCAGACTATTTCCGCCTTTCTCAGTGGGAGACATACAATCCCTCTTTCCTCTCCTGAACCCATTAGTGGCTTATCCAGCTCAGAGCCACAGGAAGGCCCAAAATCCTCATGTTCCGGCACAGGTTCAGCCACGGAAATGATCTGAGGCTCGCGGCTTCAGAATGACCCTGAGGTCTGTCTATGCAGCCTGACCAAGCAAAGCACATCGGGTACGTTAATGATCCATTGATTGCTTCTGAGGAAAGTAACCTTTGTTCTCTACAGTGACAGCTCGGCCACCATCCAATCAGTCACACCAGCCATTAAGAGTCCTGCCTATTCACAGGCCTGCTCCGTCATTGAGGGGTCGTTGAGGGGGAAAGATGTCAACATGGCAGTATGCAGACATCCTGGACAAAAGGCTGCAGGCTTGATGACTCTCAGGACTCTAGCGGCATGTGGCATGCCACAGTCCCCTGCTAGGATAAATATTGGGAACAAAATGCAAAGTGACACTGGTGTTCTGACCGATGGACACCTGCACACTGATTGTCAGGCCTTTTATTGCACATCCACACACGTATGTGTTTGTGACCAGCGATATAAGCTCTGAGTAGAGAGGGAGGAGGCAGAGGTCCCAGATGGCCCTCTTCTCCACAGCGGCTGTCTGTGGGGTCTTTCACTTTAAGGTCCTCTGTGCTCAACACCTTCACGCTGGCCACAAATTATGACCGCACCTAATCCCACAAAAACACAGGGCAGGGGCAATGGTGGCAATCACCCCAAGTTTTTTATTAAGTGGGAAGTAATAAAATTACAAACCCATGTTCCTTGTTTGAGCTCAGCTATGTCAGAAGTTTTTAATGTGATCTTCTTTCACAGAAAGTTGATTTCTTTAAAAATCATTAAGGTGTAACTGTACATGGCGGCAGGTGGGTCTAGTCACCCGGGGAGGAAGCCTGAGTCTTCAGATCCGCTGGGAACTGCAGTTTACAGTTATCCAATGTGGGAACTGAACTCAAGTCCTCAGGAAGAGGAGGAAGGGGTCCTAACCACTGAGCCATCTCCCCAGTCCCAGTGAAAAGATGATTTTAACTCTTCAAGAGGGAAGCCATAATTGCATATGTGTGTAGATGTGCATGTGTGTACATGTGTGTGGAGGTCCAAGGTTGGTAACGATGTTTTATCAGTTGCTCTCCAGGGAGCCCCAGCGACCCTCCTGTCTCTGCCTCCTCAGCACTGGAGCCACAGTGTGTACCACTGAGCCTGGCTTGCACAGTGGTGCTGGGACTTGAACTCATGTCCTTGGGCTTGTCCAACAAACACTTTACTAACTGTGCTGCCTCTCCAGCCCCCAAACCACTTCTCTTCTGTAGAATACATCTTTTGTTTGCCAAATCTAAGTTTCTAAATGCTCACCCATATTAAAGCCATGTAGAAAAGGCCACGTTCATCTCGTGCAGTCTGTCCATGAAGCACTTGGTTCTTCCCTTAACACGTTCCAGGCATCTTAATACCGCATCCACTCATGCCTTACAGATCCAGCTCTGGGATGGAGCTCGGCTCTCGGCTATCAACACAGGGAGAGCCGTTTGCTGTCTCTTCCCCCTTGCAGAAGCCGCCTGCTCTACTTGGTGCATGACCTCATCTGCCATCTTTATTATCAGTCTCCACAAGAGAGCTGCATAACTGGGTGTTCTCTGTCTGTCTGTCTGTCTGTCTGTCTGTCTGTCTGTCCGTCTGTCCGTCTGTCTTTGTCTGTCTCTCTTTGTGTGTCTGTCTGTCTATCAGTGTGCCCATCTGTCCATTTGTCTCTCTCTTTGTCTCTACCTGTCTCTGTATGTCTCTCTCTCTCTGTGTCTGTCTGTGTGTCTGTGTCTGTCTGTCTCTGCCTGTCTTTCTCTGTATGTATGTCTATCTGTCTGTCTGTGTCTGACTTTGTCTATATGTGTGTCTGTCTGTGTTTGTCTCTATATTTATCTGTCTGCCTGTCTCTCTCTGTGTCTATCAGTCTGTCTCTCTGTGTGTGTCTATCTCTCTGTCTGTCTCTGGGTGAGTGTGTCTATCTGTCTGTGTGTGTCTCTGTCTGACCGTGTCTGTCTGTGTCTGTGTGTCTATCCATGTTTGTCTCTCTCTGTATCTATCAGGCTCTTCTCCATGCCTGCTGTGACTCCTTCCCTCCTATTAAGACCCTTGGGATGTCACCAGAGCCATCTGAATACCCAGGATCACCTTCTCATTTCAAAGTCCTTCATTTAATCCTGCTCACAGAGTCTCTTTTGTCCAGTGAAGTCCAAGTTCCAGGGCTCTGGGGACTAGGAGCTAGACATTGTATTGGCTTTATATTCAACCCAGTAAGAAAATTCCATATTGGTCAGAACAAAAAGCAAAAAAGACCAGGCTGAGTCAGGCTGCAGGAACAAACAGGGGCTTCCACAGGAAGAGGGTCTCTCGCTATCCTCACTCAGGGACATGGATTGAGAGTGGCTTTCTTCCTGTTCCCACAGGAGCACAGCCAGGACACTCACACACAGCTTGACTCTCTTCTGCCCCGTGTGACACACAGGAGGTAGGAGAGTGACAGTCCCCATCATCACCCTTGGGACTGTGGATCGGGTTCCAGGAGACATTTCCATGGAGCACAGAGGTATCAAAGCCCCACCAGTGTGTCTGGTAGTCCCAGGTCTCTGTGTGTCTGTGCGCTGTGGACTCTCAGACTACAGTGCTTCTTCCTGACCCAGCCTTGTGCAGGGCACAGCTGGAGAGGCGACAGCTGATTTCAACCTATGTCTTGGTCCCAGCCACAGCCCTGATTTTCCTACATGGCCATCCTCCCCAGGCAGGTTCCTCTGTCACTTTATAAAGGGACAGGCTGAGCGCACTGGTCACCTCTGCTCTATTTGTTTTCCAGGCTCTGCTTCATCAACCATTGGGCATCCGAGTTAATTCTCTTTACTGCTGTTAACTTGGCCTTCCAATTACCCAAAAACGTCCTGACCGAGCAGCTCCCAGCACAGGACCTGTCTCCACTGCCACTTGGTGCTGTGTGTCTCAGCCCTGACAGACAGTGCTAGTAGCTTCCCTTGTTATCTCCAAAATGAAAACCACTCTGTGACCAGAGAGACTCCCGGAGGCCCCTGGAGCTGCAGTGGCAAAGAATACAATCTAAATCTGGTACCCACGGAGCTGAGAAGACCGCGACACGAGAGACTGGGAGATGTGGTAAGCATCCGGTGATCCTGCGGCAGGACTGAACTTGCTTTGAACAGCAGCGAGATCAGTGTACTCACAGTTGAGAGAAGGAAGGAAAGGAAAAGGTTGAAGGGCAGCGAGGAAAAGTTCAGAGGGGTCATGTGGTCCCTGCTGGTCTGTTCCAACAGAGAGTATTTCACTGCTGTTGCTGAGTAAAAACGACCACAGCCAACCTGAAGCCATGTTTGTTACCTCGGAGGATTTGTGCTACGGGGCTACTATGGCCTCTTCCCTTGTGTGTCTAGGAGGCGATGTTGGGAATCTCCTTCCTTGCTTGAAGGGCAAGGTTTGTATTGGGCAGCTCACTCCTGCCTGCCTGTAGCTCCGGCTCCACAGAATTCAGTGTCCTCTCTTGGCCTCTGGGATCACTACATTTGTGAGCACATACCCACATGCATACATATGAATAAGAGCCAAAAGAAATCAGCGGCAACAATTTGTAGGAGAATAACCAACCAGCAGGCCAGGAACCCTACACCTAGCTGGTCCTGGCTGCAATTAGCCGCAAGACAGATGAGCCTGAACAGGTCTATTAGGCAGAGGCGGGTATGACATTGTCACACAGAGCAATAAAGGTGTGAGACAGAGAGGAAACATCTGTTCTTCAGAAATAGCTGGAGTTACAAGCCTTCTCTAGTCGATGTTATCACCGTGAAATCCGATATTCTGGGGAAGGGAATGGAGGTTACTAAGTGCTAGAGGGCAGGCTGCCTTCACCTCGTTGGAGCCACTGCTGCTCCTGGGTGGGGGAGGGGGGCCCTTCAGAATGTGCACTGGCCTGCAGGGTGTGGGCCCTCAGGGAGAGGATGGCTAGATTTTCCACACATGAAAACTAAAACACAGAAACCAAACACGTGAGCCTGGGAGTGAGCCTAACTCATCCAGTGCTATGGAGTCCTCTGGCCAGGATGAGATCCCGCAGGAGATCTGGGATCTCCCTCCTGTTTAGAAAATAGTGCTTTGTTTCCAGTAGGGACGAAAGGTGTTGAGAGTCATCCCAAGGTCCATGTCAAGAATGGGTCTCATCCAGGACAAGCATTTGGGGAAGACATCTCCACCTCTCAATCCCTATAGATATCTCTCTCTCTCTCTCTCTCTCTCTCTTTCTCTCTCTGTGTGTATGTGTGTGTATATGTGTTGTGTATATGCACATGTGAGTATGGTGTGTGTGTGTGATGTATATATGTGTGTGTGTGTGTTTGTGTGTGTTCCAATGTGCACATGCTTGTCCAGAGCTAGATCAACCTCAGCAGTCATTCTTTAAGACCCCTCAAGCTTTCTTCTCCAGACAGGGTCTCTTGCTGACCCGGGGCTGGTTCGACTGCTCTGTTTCTCCATGTGATGCCAACACCACCTTATAATGATGCAGCAAACAGACCCTCAGCAGATGCCCCAGACCCCTGGCTTCAACCTCAGGGTCTCAGGGATTTTGTTATAGTAACAGAAAACAGACTGACAGCACTTCCAAGTCAAGGCCCAATGGTTTCCTCCTTTGAAAGGACCGGTATTGACACAAGACACTCAAGTCTAAGTTCTCGGCACAAAGTGGGTTTATTTGCTCCAAAGGGACAAAGGGCCAGGGAAAAAGAGAAAAAGACAGGAAACATGGGATGACAGAGAAAGGGAAGGAACAAAGGAGAGGTGAGGGTGTATGCATGTACATGTGCTTGTGTGTGCGTGTATGTGTGCACACGAGTACATGTGTGTGCATGTGTATGTGTGTGAGTATGTGCATGTGGGGGTAGGGCAAAGACCTTGAGTGTTGTCCTAAAGGGACCACAAACTGCCTCTGGATAGGTGTGCAGACAGACATGGTTCATAGGCAACGGCGGTTTATAAAGGTAAAAGGAGGAAACCTTGAGTTAGGATGAGGTGTCTAATTTTAATTGGGCATGTTAATTAGGCGAGCCAAAGGGGACTTTCGATTGCTGGACTTCACTTCTTTGAAAGCCGGACCTTGGTAGTTAGGCTCAGGAGGAGGGAATAGCCAAATAAGAGAATGGACCTTAGAGGCTAGCTTTAGGCATGTAATCTTATTTTAGGAAGGAATACGGAACGAGGGGAGGGCAAGGTCTGTCAGAGCCACACTTGCCATGCTCAGGCCGGCTAGAGCCCCTTCATCCCTCGTCCACCTCCCCCACTCCCGTGGCTCTGAGTTGTTATTTAGAGGAACCCAGAGTCCACAGTTTGTGAAACCTGCTCCTTTTTCTTCCAGCTGGAATCAGGCCTTGTTTATTTCTGCTTCTTCATTGTCCAACTGAGTTCCAAACGGAAGCCTAGGGTTGGCATGGGACTGATTACATGTGCTAAGAGCGACTTTGAGGTGTGGGGACACGTTTAGACACATGTTAAGGGAAAACAGTGTCAAGTTTGAAACAGGAATATGGATGGTTATGAGAAACAGAAGTTAGAGACAGATCAACAAGCACTCCTAAGGGATTTTGGACTCTTGGATGGTACAAGACTTTGACTTATAGGTAAAGTGTCCCTAATCTGAAAATCCCAAATATTCCAGAAGCCAAACAGGAACTTGTGTAGGCATGTGTGTGAGTACATATGTGTGTGTGTGTGCATGCATTTGCATGTGTATGTGTGATCCTGCATGTGTGCATATGCATGCACGTGTGTGTGTGTGTGCATGTGTGCAAGTATGTGCATGTGCAGGTGGGGGCAGAGACCTTGAGTGTTATTCTTCAGTGCCATCCACTTCTCTGAGACAGGATCTCTCTAAATCAGGACTCACTGAGTATCAAGGCTCTTGGCCAGCAGGCCCCAGGCACCCGCCTATGTTTGACTCTGCAGTGCTGGAATTACCCGTTGACATCCTTGGCTTTCTTTATGTGGGTTCTGGGGATCAAATCCAGCTCCCCATAAAAGCCTCGCAGGCCACGGAGTCCCTTCTCTTCATACAGAAGAAAAACCAGGAACCCATAGTCCCCGAATCCTCCCAGTCAGGGCTGCATCTAGGCAGAGACAGTGCCAATGGGATGGGGTTTCCTTCAGGAGAGAACTGGAGAGGGTTTTGCTGAGGCGGGGGCTCTCAGAATCATAAATCAACTGGGTAAGGCCCAGGCAAGTCTACTGCTCCCCACATGTTTAGCTTTTCATAAAACTAAGCAGAACTTTGAGGTTCACCAGAACCTGTTGCTGAGGACTCTGGAAGCACCCACTGGACTCTGTAAACGGTACCCCAGCTTTAATTATCCACTGTCTCCACTGAGCCCTTTGATATCTACCCTGGCCTGCTGCTTAACAAGCAGAGGAAAGCTATCTGAAGATTTACTTTGCATCTGTGTTACCAAAATAGCTTTGAGACCTCCAGGACTTAGCACCCCACCCACCTTCCACCCTTTCCCTCACCCACCCTCACCCTCACCCACC
>NW_021604638.1:8526530-8535400 GCF_004785775.1 Grammomys surdaster | reverse complement strand
TCACCCACCCTCACCCTCACCCACCCTCACCCTCACCCACCCTCACCTTCACCCACCCTCACCCTCATCTACCTGGGGAAACTCATTTAGATACATATTCCAAGGTTTATAATCATGAAGTTACTCCAGAGATAACCTTTCTTGTTATTGGCGTCAAAGAAGGATTTGTCTGTGTGGCAATATGAAGACCACACAGTATCAAAGATGTTTGCACGGACGTGAAAACACATCTCAAGTTTCTTGACTCCTGCTTTGGCTAAAGTTGCAGACCCTTCATACCTCCCTGAATAACTCAGGTGTTTGCTCTCTCTCATGGTACCTAAGTCTGGGAACTTCGGTTCCCAGACAGCCCTGGAACAGAATGGTGGTTCCAGGAGCAACTCAGAGACCTTGAGCTGCTCCCTTTATCCCGCCCACTCCCTTGTCTCTGTTCTCACATTTACAACATGGCTGCCAGAGCTCCAGCCAACAGGACAGGTAGTCACAGATCTATCCGCCTGCTGAGATGGTCTCTTTTAAAGAGTTTTCCTGAAAGTTTCATGTACAACCTTATGTTCTGAGACTCTGGAAATGTTTTTGAAGTTGTGATAATAACCACTCGGCAAGTTACAGCAGAATTCACTTAGCCCTGAAGGGTTGACAGGCAGGTGTCTCTGACGCACCCTTTTCCTTACAGAGAGTTTTCTCTCAAGAACCAGCAGCCCTTTGCCTTCCTTTTATTGGTGTCCCCATTCTAAATAAAAAAAGTCGTGGGCTGGGGATCTGCCTTAGTGGTTAGAATGCTCATCTTGTAAGCCGGGAGTCTCAGAGAAAAGCAGGGTGTGGTGCTTTGTGTGTGCCTGCAAGCCCAGTGCTGGAGAGACAAAGACAGGAGGATCCCTGGGGTTTACTAGCTGGCCCATCTAGCTGAATCAGAGAGCTCCAGGTTGAGTGAGAGACCCTGTCTCATGAACTAAGGGGAAGAGTGACGGAGGAAGACACTGGTCTCTGCACCCACAGGTGCACACACACAAACCTGGCCACACAGAAACATTTCGTGTACATAGATCCTCCTGTGTGTGCACTTCCATCAAAGAAGGAACAAGATGACCCCCTCCCAAAGAAGCCAAGACCATGATCCAGCAGCAGAGCCCACCTCTGTCCGACTCTCTTCTCTGTCCCTTGAATATTAATAAGAATTAATTATGGTCTGAGTTGCTGTGACCCTACCCTCTTCTCTGGGAGCCGAGAGCCATTGTCAACACTGTATGGGACCTGAACCTTGGAGCTCCTGAGGCGTGACAACTCCTTCTGCTTTCAAATATCACATTTCCATGTGTTCTGAACAGTGAGTCCTTCATGTATACGGTTAATTGCATAAATAAACATTTTCTTCCTCACCTGAATTGAGCTAAACACTCCAGTGAACTACACTTGCTCACTGCAACGCCAACAAAGTCCACACTTAGGTGAAATTTTACTTTAAAAAACAATAATTACAAAGCCTCAGGGAATCAGCTTATTCAAGTACGGATCATACATATTTTCTCCAAAGATTCCTTTGAATAAAAATGACTATCTAATTCTTTTCCAAAGAATTTCTGATTGAAAATGATCATTGGATTTCAAAAGTCAAATTTAAACCAAATAAGTTTTTGTGCATGTGGGTGTAAATGTGTGTGCGTGTGTACAGTACACGTGTGTGTGTGTGTGTGTGTGTGTGTGTGTGTGTGTGTGTAGGCTGGACACCAGTGTTGAGCACTACCTTATGACTAAGGCATAAGTGAGTTTGCAATTTTAAATATATAGGTGAATGCCTGCAGGTATGTTATGTGCTTGGTGCCCTTGTACCCAGAAGAGTGTTGGATCCCCTGCTACTGGAATCACACATAGCCGTGAGCCACCATGTGTGTGCTGGGAATTGAACTCAGGACCTCTGGAAGAGCAGCCAGTGCTTTTAACCACAAGCCACTGAGCCATCTCTCCAGCTCCTACCTTGTTTGCTGAGCCTGGAGCTTATTGCTTTGTCTAGATCAGCTGGCCAGTGAGCCCCAAGATTCCATCTTTATCCACCTCCCCAGCACTGGGACTAAGGTGTTGCTTCCTGCCCAGCATCTTATGTGGGTATCAGGGATCCCAACTCAGTTCCTCACGCCTGTAGGACACTTTGTCCACTGCACCATCTTCCTGGCCCCAGAACCAGATACATTTTAGAACTATGTTATTTTAAAAATTGATCATATAGCCAAATCAGCTTGTTGTGGGGCCCAAGTCTGCAATGGTAAACACATGTCTTAGTTACCTTCCTATTGCTGTGACAAAACAGCGTGACCAAAGCAACTAAAAGAAAGCATTCACCTTATGATTTCAGAGAGGTAGAGTCCATGATGGCAGAGGGAAGAGTCAGTTGAGAGCTCACAACACATATTTACAACCTTGAGGCAGAGAGAGAGAGAGGGAGAGAGAGAGAGAGAGAGAGAGAGAGAATAGCATGGGTATTTTGAAACCCTAAAGTCTGTCCCAGTGACACGCCTCCTCCAACTAGGCCACACCTCCTAATCTTTTCTAAGCAATTTCACCAACTGTGGACCAAGTACCCAAACATATGAGCTATATTCTACTTCTATATTCTCTTACAAACCACCACACCATAAGTATAGACTGATGTATCATCATGGGTCTAAACTGTACCCCATCACAATCAGGGCACATAGCAGTTGTACTACCTTTGATTTGTTTCGAGACACGGTTTCTCTTCTTCCACCTTTATATGTATTCCAGGGATTAAACCGAGCTGCCCAGGTTTGAGCTGCAAGTGTCTTTACCCACTGAGCCATGTCAATGGCTTGTGTTTTTACTTTACCCATAGGGGACAGGGGTCTGGGTTGTCTCCATGGTGTGGTGAGTCTGCGCGACCAGACTGTGGGCACTCACAGGCAGGGCTGTGTGGACATGTGTTTTCCTTTCTCTTGGCTTACAGCTGCAGGGCTGGGGTGCTCTCCTAGAAGATATACGGGCGTACTTTGTTACTAAGAGTAGTGACCGTTGGAGAAGGACAGTTACTGCGAGTCTGCAAGCTGAGCCCAGACTCCTTTAAAAACCACAATACAATGAGATTAATTCTGTCACTTCACATCTGTAGGCTTCCTACATCCTCACATCTCCTCACAGCATGCTCTTTATGGAACAAAAGCCACCAGGACTCGTTAGATTTCTGAGCTGTGGTTAAGGCACATCCCCCTGCCTCCTACCCAGGGCACAGTCTCCCACTTGTCTTCTCCTTAAGAGACTTGAGATGCTCTCAACGTGGCTGAGATCTGCAGCTCAAACAATCGCAAACGTCAATGAGTGCCTGAGTCCTGTGGTTGCATGTCCCTACTGTCACCCCACACTTCTGCTTCCAACCCCCTTTGACATGCTGTGACTGTCCATCTCCAGTGACAGCATCTGGATAGGGTCTCTTCATCAGACTAGGTGTCAGGGTGCAGCTCCTGGTGGCCAGAGTCAGCATCTGTCTCCTCTGATAGTACTGAGATGTTGGTCTGGAGGGGCTCAACAATCAGCACCCTGTAATATGAGTTTAGAGCAGTGGTTTTCAATCTGGGGGTCACGACCCCCAGACCATGTTGACCAACACTTTCACAGGGGTCACATATCAGAGATCCTGAATATCAGACATTTCATTACCGTTCACAACAGTGGTGAAATGACAGTTATGAAGTAGCAACACAATAGCGTTATAGTTGGGGGTCACCACAACGTGTATTAAAGTCACAGTATCAGGAAGGTCGAGAACCACTGCTCTAGAGAGAGATATGATTGATAGCATTAGCTACTCTCCTTATTGCTGGTGCAAATGGCAAAAGCAAGTTTGAGAAAGAAGGGACTTTTTTGGAGTTTATAGGTTGAAGGGACAGCCCACCACAGTGGGGAAGGCTCAGAGGCAGGTGCCTGAGGAGGCAAGTCATATCGCATACACAGTCAGGATGCAGAAGGGCTGAGTACTGGTACTACTGGGTCGGTGCTGCTCACATCCAGGATGGGTCCTCCCACTGCTATTGGCTCAGTTTAGGATCTCACTTAAAGTTATGCTCAAAGGCTTGTCTCCTGGGTTATTCTAGAGCCTTCCAAGTTGACAGTTGATGTTGACCTCCACACAGGCCTTCACTGTGTTTATCTGTTAGATTTTGCAGAGGAGAATGTTGGTATGCTAGTAAGGATGGACAAGTGTGTGCTGAGGTAACAAACAGGACCCAAATCTCCATAGTTTAATGAAGTCAAGAGAAAAACAAAAAAACTAAAAGAAGGAAAACATGCCCTTTAGTGGTGTATGAGTGTATAGTATGTGTGTGTGTCTTATTAAGACCAGTGGTCTATGCTGGGTGTTGCAGGATATTTGATCACACTGTGTTATTTACTGTGTTTACTGAGATTGTGCTATCTACTGAAAAATAAAATCTAGTTTCTAGTTGTGGTGTGGCTCAGTCCTTAGCACACACCTTTAATCCTTCTGGATGGAAAGCAGACACACTTTTAGTACATACCTTTAATCTATTCCTTTGGCTGGAATACAGACATACGCTTAGTATATACCTTTAATACCAAACAATGAAGGTAAAGTTTATTTGTAGAAGGAAGCACCCATGTTCGAAAGTGACGTCTAAGTGAGTGGTAGACAAAGTGATGAATCAGAGAAAGATTTGACAGAATAGGATATGCCCAACTCTCATGAGAAGAGAGAGGAAAGGGAAGCCACTTGAGGGGCAGTGCAGAGAGAGGAGGCAGTTTTATGGAGAGAGCTTTACAGAGACAGGTTGAAGAGAGAACAAGCTAGAGATAGGTGAAGACAGAATGAGCCAGAGAATGAAAAGAGCCAGAAGATTAGAGCAGATTGCCAAAGTTGATATGAGGCCAAGCAGAGCAATTCAGTCAGAGACGAAGAGAGAAGCCAGACTGAATCAGTCATCTTGGAGGGGAGTTTCAGCCAGAACAGCTGAGTTGAGTCAGCCAGCCAGAGTTCAGAAAGAGCTAGAAAGGGTGAGCTTATTTAGCAGTAAGTCTCAGAGGCTGAAACATTCCATGCAGGCCTAGATTGGATTATATAGAGACTAGAGGCTTCTAGGCCTAGGCCTAGGTTAGCAGACAGAGTCAGTAAGCTTCCAAGATGAAAATCACATCAGGTGAATAAAAAATACTTTTACAGCTGGGTGCCTTTTTTCATTCTCCACTTTATTTTTGAGGCGGGGTCTCTCACCAGACCTGGAGCTCATCTAATTCTCTAAGACTATCTGACCAGTGAACTCTAGGAATCCTCCTGTCTCTCTCACCAGCGCTAGGATTGCAGTTAGGAGTCGCCACGACGTTCACATGGTATGTGGGATGTGAGCTCAGGTCCTCGTGTTTGTGATGACTGAGAGTGATCCCCCACTTCCACCCTACACCTTACATTATTCTGTATATTCATTCTATTTACATTCATTCTATACAGTGGGTTTGTGGGAGGCTCTTGTACACCAATAGATCAATGATCTAGTCTGATGGAGGAGGCACAGTGCCTCAGTGATCTAGTCTGATAGTGGTGGCACTGTCTTGACACATGTTCCAAAGACCAGCACGACAGAGTGGAAAGAATCCCACTGAGTCTTCTTGGAAGTAATACCTGCCACTTTCTTTTGATTTATTTCTGAGAGTGGTCATCTGTCTGCAGGACTCTGAGGTCAGGAACATCTGTGAACAGAGCCCGTGATCAGGACAGTGGCCAGTACTCCCCGGCAGGGAAATGAATGTGGGTATGATTAAATAGAGTTAATAAGTAATTTGACTCACACGGCCATTCTTTCTTGGACTATTTGGATTTTAGCAAATTATCATCCCTCTGTGTTGACGGGTTGGTGAGCATTAGGCTGGGGACTTTCTGCTCTGCCTCTCGATAATTCTATTTTGTCTTCGGGAAGGCACAGAATGAATCTTCTGGGCTTGCAGCCAGCTGAGTCATCTCACCCGTTTCTCTGTCTCTGTGGCACGAGGTCTGTGACACAGAGAAGGTCTATGTCAGAACCCAACAGTCATCTCAGCTAGAAACTGGGCCAAGGATTCAGACTCCACCAAGCTAGGCTACCCTGATGCTCTTGATGGAGCCGCCCTCGGGCGTCCACCAGGAAGACCAAAACAAGGGACTGTGTCCCTGGAGCCCTGTGAGTCACATTTGGTCCTGACCCCAGATCAATTTGTCATCACTCTGGAAAAGGGGTGGGGTAAGCACACAACTCTCCAGAATGCCCTGAGGGGGTCCTTTGTTATGGCAGTGGGATTATAACCCTCTGTTGAAGGTGCCCATTGCCTCAAGCTACTTGGAGATCAGAGAGGGTGAAATGGCAGAGAGAGAGAGAGAGAGAGAGAGAGAGAGAGAGAGAGAGAGAGAGATATCCTGGGGGAAGGGAACAGCAAGCATCTCAGGCCAAGTTTAATTATCCCATCATAAAAGAAGAAATAAAAATTGCAACTGAAACTCTCCCTCTGTCCCCAACATAACATCAAAGTGGCAATTTGTCAGGAAGGAAGGTGTGAGGAAAAATGTAAAAGAAGGAAGAAAGGAAGGAAGGAAGAAAGGAAGGAAGAGAGAAAGGGAGGGAGGGAGGGAAGGAGGGAGGAAGAGAGGGAGGAAGAGAGGGAGGAAGAGAGGAAGAGAGGGAGCTAGGATGGTTTTATCTGACATTGGCTGAGGGCAGTGTCAGGGGAACACCTGAGCCCAGTCTCTAGTGTGCACAGGGCTGAGAGATGTAACAGAAGCCAGTGGTCTGTCCACCGGCTGCAGCTATTTTCTCAGTGTTCAGAAACACCCATCCTGGGCTGGAGAGGGCTCAGCAGCTGTGAGAATATGTTGCTTTTATAGAGAACCCAGGTTCAGTTCCCAGCCCTCACATCAGATGGCTTAAACCTGGAACTCCAATTGCAAGGGGTCTGATGCCCTCTTCTGGCTTCTGTGTGTACCTGCATGCACACGGTATACATATAAACTCATGCAGGTGTGCATGTGAACACACACACACACACAGAGAGAGAGAGAGAGAGAGAGAGAGAGAGAGAGAGAGAGAGAGAGAGAGAGAGAGAGAGAGAGAGGAAACCTGCCATACAAACTCCATTCATGAGGCAGACTGGTGAGACTGGTGATATAACTTCTCTGGGTGGCTGTGGGGTGCTCCCTCTGCACCCTGCCTCCACCCTCCTCATCCAGGAGCTATGTTAACAAGTACATTTGTAAATCTTGTCCAAGGTCAGTTCAGATCACTTGAAGACATCTAAGAGGGGACTGTCACAGTAACTGACTCTGATTTCTAGAATTTTCATGTGAGACACCAAGGATGATACTATGTGTCCTGGCACATGATACTATGTGATGAGCCAGTTATCAGGGACAGGCGGTTCAGCTCACCCCACGGTCAGCTCCAGTTTGGTCTTCCTGTCTTACAAAGGGTGCCCTCCACTATTGAGCGTTGGCATGGCCCCAGTTTCTTATCAGGCCTCTTTTTCAGCTAGGAGTAGCTTACAAGGTACGGCAGGTTAACATTCTGGCGTGGGAATGTTGTCTGGGAAAGATCTTTCAGATACTAGGTCCAGGAGAAGAAATTCTTTTTCCTGGCTCTGAGGTTGAGGACAGAAACTGGCCATACAAACTCCACCAAAGCAACCATTATGTTAGCGTGAGTAGACACGCTTGAACACGGAGCCAAGAACCCAAGGAAGGCAGAGTGAAGGGAGGCCGAGGCAGCAGTTAAGCTGGGTTATTTACCCCTCCATTACTGGGGATAATAGGTGTGATCTTCAAGTCGGTGAGTCGGGTGCTCGATTTCTGGCATGAACACGCTTTCACATAAACGCTGCCCACGACGATTCACTTAGAAGCTTGGAGCAGAGCTCCTGGGGGTGGGGGGTGGCCGCCCGCGGGCGAATATCCCACACGCTTGCCGAGCCTTCCACTTCTCAGAGGCTTTTCTATTGCTTTGGGTGATGTAACTCTTTCCATCCTTCCTCACACTAGGTCAGTTGCTTCTGCTTGAGGCTCCTTACCTGCAGTAAAGAATGCAGGAGCCCCTGCTACTAAGGACAGCAGGATACTGTCCTTACTGGTGTTTGGCACTTAAATTCTTCAGAATCATCTGTCTGACAGGTCCAACCCAACCTAACCTAGTACCTATCTACCTTCCACAGGAGGTGACATTTCTGCTGATTGTACGACATGGTTCTCTGAGCCCCAGGCAGAGCAGAGAGGGTCAGCCTTGACCTCAGGCCTCGACTCTCCTGCTTTCTTCCTGTTCTGCGCTCTGTTCTGTTCATCCCCAAGGACAGACTTCACTATCCAGAAGGTCCAAGCAGAAGGTAGACAGTCTGAGTTCAACAGGAACACAGCAGCTATAAAAGGAAGGTCTGATAAGCGCAGGGTCTAGTCCTGAGGAGACTAGTGAGGGCCTAAGTCTTAGCCCTTGTCAGGGAAGATGGAGGCTCTGTGAGGGACAGAGACATAGGACCTGAGTCTCTCTGTGTGTCTGTGTCTGTGTATCTGTCTCTCTTTCTCTGTCTCTGCCTCTCTGTATCTTTCTCTCTGTTTCTCTGTCTCTGTCTGTCTCTTTTTGGGTCTCTGTTTCTGTCTCTGTCTGTCTCTCTCTGTCTCTGTCTGTCTCTCTCTGTGTCTGTCTGTTTCTGTCTCTGTCTCTGTCTGTCTCTGTCTGTCTCTGTCTGTCTCTGTCTGTCTCTCTGTCTCTCTCTCTGTCTCTCTCTGTCTGTCTCTGTCTCTCTGTCTCTCTCTCTGTCTCTCTCTCTGTCTCTCTCTGTCTGTCTCTGTCTCTCTCTCTGTCTCTCTCTCTGTCTCTCTCTCTGTCTCTCTCTCTGTCTCT
>NW_021604638.1:8491768-8526520 GCF_004785775.1 Grammomys surdaster | reverse complement strand
TCTCTCTCTCTCTCTCTCTCAATGTTCCATGTCTTTCTTGTCCAGCCCAGGCTGTACTTCTGCCTGGATCCCAGCTCTGACTTGTACCTGACAGTTACTGACCTGGCTTAGGATGTCTGGAGGAAGTCCAGGTCCCTGCAGGCAGACAGCTGTCCCAGCAGCTCCTTCTCGAGTCCTGACAATAGACAAACCCCAGTGGGTGTGTGTTGCAGAGAGGAGAGCACATTGCCCCAACAAAACAGGATAGAACAATAATTCTTTTTTAAAGGCAAAGAGTAGAAAAGACAGTGCAATCCTGCTAATTTGAAGAGTTAAGTATACAAGCCACTCATAGAAGCAAATCTGGGAAAACTACAGTGCACATGAGTGTGGACGAGAAACCAAGTTCCAGAATCTTCCTGGGGAGATTTCACAGGTAAGGCAAGCACAGAAAGCTCCCAAGACTTCTTCCCTTTGAAGTCTGACTTCTTTTTGTTTTTCTTGTTGAGACAGAATCTAATGCAGCCCAGGCTGACCTCAGATTTCCTATTTTGTTCTTCTACCTTATTCACTGAGGCAGAATTCAATCAAACAAGAGCTTGCCAATATTTCTATTCTTGCTAGTCAGCTTGCCCTGGGCACCACTGTCTCTGGTTTGTTTGTTTTTGTTTTTTTTATGGATAGCATTACAGGCAGGCAGCCACACCCTCCTGGCATTTATGTAGATTTGAAGGGATCTGAACTCATGTCTTCAAACTTGGAGCACTTTACCCCCTGAGCCACCTCCCAGTCACCGAACCTTTGTTCTGCAGGATCAGCCTCGAAGTTGATTCATGAATTGAAACAAGACCACTCTGCCTCACACCAATGCATGTCGTCAAACAAGGCGACTGACTCCTAAGCTACACGTCATAGTGTTTCCACGCTTTGGGCTTTATAGTTTTTCTTGTTTTTCTCACTAACTAAAGCCACTCAAAATGTGCACACCTGCATATACATATACACATATACGTCACCCATACACTACACACACACACACACACACACACACACACACACACACACACACACACTTATTAAGCCTCAGAACTAAGTTTTGTTGCAATAGGGGATGACCCTGACATCCTAGTTAAGGAGACTGCTACTCTAAGCTCTTCCCTGATGGAATGTGTGAGAGGCTCTCATATTCAGAAGCAAAGCTCCATGGGAAGGCTCCACACAGGGGAAAGTGTTCCTCTATTGTTCAAAAATGAACACAGAGTGTTTGAGAAAGGAGAACCAGAAAGCGCTTGCTTGGGAGACAGAACACACTGTGCTTACGTGTCCTTACCTGTGTGCACATGATGAGTGTCCGTGTCCCCAGGGGAGAGGCAGCTTCAGTTTGAAAACCCTTCTTCTGCTTTCCAACCTCCAGGCCTGGCACCTCAGGCCCAGGGAAGCTTGAGTCACCGACACCGGCTCCTCTCAGTGCTGCTCCTTGGACTGCACAGTGCAGCCAGCGCTGTTCACCTGGACTCTGCTCATCCTTGAAGGGGAGCAACATTTCTGTGAGTGTGAAGTCGTCTTGTCTGAACACTCTTGGATACCCCCTCTAGCCTCTCCTTCCTTCCCCCCGTTTCCTCCTCTGCCTTGCTGTCTTTTCTTTCCTTGGGTCCATCATCACAGAACTAAGCCACGCGTGATACTTGCAAAGACACATCACCAAGTGGCTGAGAGTGACATTTCTCTACTGGCCCGGGTCCAAGCCTCTGACAAATGCAGCTGCTATCAGGGAAACGAATTGTTAATATTACACCGCAGCTCCATGACAGGCAAGCGGAGCACCTCGATATTTGTGTCGAGCAACCAAATACAGTAGGGTCGAAGCAGACGGATTCCTTTCAAAAACCACTAACGTGAGCAAGTAGCTGCAAATTAGGCTTGAAATGGACATCCCTGTCCTCGGAGATTCTGCGGTGACTAATGGATTAGTCCCCGAGTGGAGCGCAAGCCTACTTTGCTTTCATGGAAGCGAGTGGGCCTAATGACAGGCTGTGGAGCTCTGCAGCCCTGAATCACGGACTTGACACCCTCTGTTTGATTGCCCTGTGCTTCTCCACGAGTTTCTTAATTAAGTTGCAATAAGAGCTGGCCCTCAAGAAACCCTTAAACACCTGACTCCTGGAGTTTGTTTATTAATTAATATTTGATTTTCTGTAAAGCAAAGTGTCTTTAATTCTTATATTAGTTGTTGTCTTCTAATTAATAGAGACAGGACTCAGAAGGGAAGTCATAGACCCCTGCCACCTCCATCCTGTTCCCTTGAGGACATCGTGGAATGAGGAGGACACAACTGTAATGCTTAGAGAAAGGAAAGAAGAAACAGAAGAGGGAAGAAGGGAAGAGAGGAGAGGTAGAGAGAGAGAGAGAGGGGGAGGAAGGGAGGGAGGAAGGGAGGGAGGGAGGGAGGGAGGGAGGGAGGGAGGGAGGGAGGGTACATGGAAAGAATCTCTTCTCCACTGGGGCTAGGCTCTCCTGGGCCTCCCTTGCTGCACGCTTGTGTACCCTTCCTGTGTACAGAACAGACACCGACTCCGCCCAGGGAACATCGAGAAAGCTGTGCGCTCTGTGGGTCCTCTGTGGTGTAAGAGGGTCTCACACTCACAGAGCACCATGTCCAACAGCCACACTCCGAGGATGTCCTAAGAGGAGAATCCCTTTTCGGCCACAGGCAGGGCCCCAGGACAGACTGCTCAAGACCTTCTCTAGGCCTTATGTGACTCAAAGAGCTCAAGACAATCCTGGGACATGTTGACAAGCAGTCACCTTGAACAAAGGAATCAAGACCTTCTCCTTTGCAGGGGCGGGGCAGCCTTTTTCTTCGTCTTCACTTGCTCTGGGGGTGAAATGCTGGGACCTTCTCATAGTCTCTGAGCTACAGATTGATGACAGCTTGGACACCAAAGACATCGATACTCATGATCTACCTGGCCAGTCCTGGCACTGTTACGCATGCTTATACGCCCTAACCGGAAGGAGTGTCTGGTGTAAGTGGCTGCGTTTGTGAAGGAACACTGCGCGGCGTGCAGTGAATGCGAGAGGAAGCCTCTAGGAACACTAGCTAGAAACAAACAAGCTAAGTTACATTAGTCACCCCTGCTAAGGGAGCACGCGCTCTCACATTGCCTTAATGAGACCATAAACGTTAGCGTAACAGAACAACAGACACTTATATAATCAGCCTGGTATGGTGGTACATACCTGTAATCCCAGAACTTGGGAGGCAGAGGCAGGAGGATTGCCATAAGTTTGAGGAGGCCAGTCTAGGCCACACAGTGAGACCTGTCTCAATATGAATAATTTTTAAGATTTTCTTTAAATATTTTTTATTTATTTTTGTGTATTTTTATGTGTATGTGTGAGTGCCTGTGCGTGTGTACATATGTTACCGTGTAGAGCTCTGATGGCTACAGGGGCCAGAGGAAGGCACCAGGCTTCTGGGAGCTGGGGTTACAGATGGTGGTGAGCTGCTGTGTGGGTAAGTCATTTCATATCACTGTGCCTCAGTTCCCTTGTTTGCTGTATGAAAATCAAATCAGGACTTTGCTCAGACCACTAAGAATGCAATTGCAATGGGATCAATGCCATGTAACGTATTTGTAACATCTGCCATGCCTAAAAGCATAAGAGATTAGTTCCGCATATGTATCTAACATAAGCAGTCAAAGGCTGCCATTCCAGTGCTCACCAAGCTCTGACAGAAGCAGTGGCCTTGCGTTCTGTACCACGATCACACGTGCATGCACACCTCACGCACACACAGCTCATCAACACGGGCAAGCCACGGTGAAAAGTTTGTCACATTGTTTTTGCCTTTGGCCCAAGGCCATTTCATGATTAAATAAAAATCAGGGGGCTGGGAATTTCCCACAGCTCTGTGAGAACAGGAGAGGAAAACCACCTTCTGGGTAGCTCTCATTCTTAGCAAAAGAAGTTTGCTCTAGCCCCAGGCCTGGACAGCCATGATGTTGTGAGAGTCACCCAAGCAGGGGCGTGGCAGCAGGCTCAAAGATTTGAACAGCAAAGTCACTGTTGAGGAGGAAGTAGAGTGAAATGGGCCAGGAAAGCACTGGAGAGTCTGGGACAGGGGGATGCTGAAGGGCAGAGGGACATAGCAGAACATTCTGGAAGCATGGGCTGAAGAGGGCTTTGGTCATAAGGGGAAGCAGGGACTTTTCAGCATCCAATAACCTTGGGTAGTTGGTATCCCTTAATGTCACCTATCACATACCACTTGGGCAGCCCACACTGCAGTCCCTTAGGCCAATGGTCCCCAGACAGATGTGATGACCGAAATAACTAATCGTAACACTTAAATTTGTTTGCTACCAGCTGGAGCTCTATTGCTTCTTAAATTACCCTGGAAACAAAATCAATAGCTTATTTACTACAGATGAGAAGGGGAAGTGCCCTGCGGAATGTCAGCAGTTGCCCTTGGGAAACCGGGTGCAGCGGTGCAGGCCTGGGACCCCAGCACTCACAAGGTGGAGGTAGGAGGACCAGGGCCAGCCTCAGTTACATAGCACACTCAAGGCCAGCCTGGGCTATGTGATGCTGTGGCAAAAAAAGTTTTCCCTTGGGAAGCTACAATGGTGACAAACTGAGGGGGTTCACACAGCCGGCTAGACCTGGAGGCAAGTGCGTCCACTCTTGTTTGCTCATGTCTCGGCCCCTTCTTGTGAATAACTGGCTCATCATCATCATAAAGTAGTTGCAATAGTGGGACACAATGTGGGTGTTCTCCTCTGATCCCCCACAATGTCCTGTAGCCTGACACACACACCCTCCACAGTGTCATATAGTCCAGTCTCCCTGTGCTGGCTGGTTCTGCTGGAGTTATCACAGAGAAAGGAGCCTCCCTTAAGGAAATGCCTCCATGAGATCCAGTTGTAAGGCATTTTCTCAATTAGTGATCAAGGGGGAGCCCACTGTGGGCGGTGCCATCCATGGGCTGGTAGTCTTGGGTTCTATAAGAAAGCGGGCTGAGCAAGCCAGAGGAAGCAAGCCGGTAAGTAACAACCTTCTATGGCCTCTGCATCAGCTCCTGCTTCCTGACCTGCTTGAGTTCCAGTCCTGACTTCCTTTGTTGATGAACAGCAGTGTGGAAGTGTAAGCTGAATAAACCCTTTCTTCCCCAACTTGCTCATGATGTTTTGTGCAGGAATAGAAGCCCTGACTAAAACACCGCCCACAGTGTCATGTAGCCTGACCCTACTCCACACACACAAAGTGTCATGACTCAGGTTGACATGACTTTGAACTTCTTATGTTTTTGTCCTCCGTACCCCGGGGCTGGATGCTTTGCCACAGCTGGCTTCTTGTATATTCTGCTTTGAATGGAATATCTGAGCTCATAAGAACATTGGATTCCCCAATTCAGGTTCGAAAAGCAAAGTTCAAAGCGATTCAAATACTTCCTTCCTTCCAATGCTTACTCATTTTTAGAGATTTTCTTAAAAGGAAAAAAAAAGATCTGGCTTGTGTGCATGTGTGTGCATGTATACATGTGTGCATGTGTGTGCATGTGTGCACGTGTGTGTATGTGTCATTGCCCTTGGATGTCATTCCAGAGCTGGGGTTACCAACAGTTGTGGGCTGCTTGATTTGAGTGCTGAGAACTGAATCTGTGTCCTCTGCAGAAGCAGCAAACACTTTTAAATGCTGAGCTGTTTCTCCAGCTCCAGTTTGTGTGTGTGTGTGTGTGTGATTTTAAAAAAGCAAAGTGGAGTTTCTTGTGTTTTCCAGCTCATGGCTCTATGTATACTACATTTTTCTGGCTGCATAGAGTCTGACCACTTATCGTTGCTGTTCCCGCCAGTGAATTTCTATCACCATTTGTTGGGCGTGCTCCCTGAAGGCACCTAGCAGATGTGGGCTCAGCCCTTATGTGTGTGGGCACTCTTGACCAGGCATGAACTGGTAGGTGCTTCACAATCAACACCCTAGTGTCGGGCAGGTGTGGCCCCTCCTGCTCATCTCCTGATGATAGCTGACAGATCAACTGGGTGGAAATATTTTTTATTATTTTAATTCATTCATTCATTCATTCATTCATTCATTCATTTATTTTTGCCTCAGAAGAAGAACATGGAGTTGTAAATCACTGAAAGGGCTCATCTGGGACATGTTCTCTATAAATTTAAAACACAGCATGTCGGAGATGCTCAGGGTCCCTGGAGCTGTTCAGTACTGGATCTGGTAGCCATGGAGATGAACACTTCCTGGTCATGGAACGCGTTCATCATAGATGGGGAGTGTGAGCCTTAGGTGTCAAGTCCCTTGAGAAATGGGACCAAAGGAAGGAAAGGTGCCACAAGCCAGGGTGGGAAGGTTGTGTGGAGACCCTGCAGCACACTGGTGTGGCCCTGTTCCTGGTATCTGCATTAGCCTTCTGTGTGTGGAGGGGGAGGTGTTCTTTAGCATAGTGTGCAGGGTGAGTTGTGGGAAAAAAATTGCCTCGATAGAGGTCCTGAAGGCTTTCCATGTGGCTGGTCCCACAAGCAGGAGAAAATCTAAGGTTCCAAAGCCTGGAGGCTTTGATGGTGGCAGACCCCAATGACATGAGGAAGTCCTTGGTTCCAGAAAGGTTTATTTTCATGGCAGATGGTGGATAGATTTGGATGTACCCCTCTGAAACTCAGGGCAGACCTGAGTTAAATAGGGAGGGAGAAAAGGGGAGGTTCTGGGAAGAATGCTTAATTTGCTCCGCCCTCTGGCCTTCATTAGCATGTAAATTCCTAGGGCCTGAGGCCTGTAGTCACTCTACCTGTGGACTTTGGGAGGGGCTGTAATGGCCTACGTGACTGAACAATGTAGGTCTATGGAGACAAGACTGCATGTCAGGACTCTGGGTTCTGGGGATGTGGCCGAACACCTGCCATCTCCCTTGGAGTCTCAGGGTTCCAGGCCTATGCCCAGCCATGAACCAAGGTACCCTTATGCAGTCCCACAGTGAGTGTTATATTTCCTTCCCAGGTTTGCTGGCAGATGTGGCCACTGTGTTCCAGTTCATAGATAAGCCTCAGTTATAGAAGTACACTTGGAGGCTTTCCTACACTTCTAGTTCCCAAGTAATGACCCAGAGACCTTGTATTTATTAGAAGCTTTGTCACTAGAGCTAGACAGATATTTGTCTATTCTAACTTTCTATGGCTGCCTACTACCCAGGCATGTGGCATGGCTGCCATCTTAGATTTGCCCTGGATACTCCTGCTCCACCAGTTACTCACGTGACTCCCCTGGTGACCTGCTCATGTGCATCCTCATGGCACATCCTCATGGCCGCTCCTGAGATCTGGTGGCCATCTCCACCAGACATCCCTCTCACTGGAACCAGAAGTCCTGCCTCCTCTCTTCTCTGTCCAGCTATTGGCTGATCTGCTCTTTATTAGCCAATCAGAAGTGATGGGAAACAATTTTTACACAACGTTGAGACAGGAGATGCTTGATAATGCCAACGTCCAGACTGCAACCAGATCTCTGGGCACAGAAATCAGCATCTGAATGCACAATGCACAAGATCACCCCTAGCACCCAGTGTTTTATTTCAGTTCTGAGAGAGCTCATGGAGGAAACATTACCATGGAAGTACCTCTGTCCCTTGCTGCTGACCTGACACAGGCTTAGACAATAGATGTCTGCAGTTATCTTGAGAAGACTATTTCTGAGCAGCTGAGAGCCACAAGGTGGAAGGGGCCTGGGCCCTCCGTGTCTGCAGAGAAGCTATTCTAGGTACAGACCACCAGCCACATTTATACAACACAGATGTGCTTTTATCTAGCATGGAGGAAACTGTAGTCAAAGGAAATCTCAAGCTTCACCACAGTGATTTCCTCTGAGCTAGAAATCTTCCCAAGGGAGTGGGTGGTTTTGGGGACCATTCTTACTAGAACCCTGTGTACTGTGGGCTAGGAGGCAACACAGACTGGGAGAGAGGCTGTGTTTGGGAAAAGAGGTGCAGTGTGACAACCATGGTTAAGGAAGATTCTTTGGCTTTTTTAAGGTTTATTTTGAGTGTGTGTGTGTGTGTGTGTGCGTGCGCGCGCACCTCTGGAACCCAGAAGAAGACATTTGATCCCCTGGAGCTGAAGTTAAAAATGGTTTGAGATACCCTGTTGGTACTGGAAACTGAACTGAGTTCCACAAGAGCAGCGGGTGCCCTTAACCACTGAGCCATCTTTCCAGCCTCCAAGTACATTTACAAACCTGTTATACAGTCATTTGTCACCCTCAGCAAGATTGTGCAGTTCGTAATCCACGCACCCTTTTGTGAGCAGCTGGCGAAGCGACAGGGCTGTTCACACCCAAGTCATTCAAATGTGTGAGCAACATACTGCACGCTGACATCATGACAGCCGAAGTGTCACTGGGTGGGTAATCGGGACCTTCTAGCTCCATGGTTGTTCTATAGGACAGAACCACATTTGATCTGTCATTAGCCAAACTGTCATTGTGTGTCACTCGACATGACAAAATACAACAGTCATTTGCAGAGTGAAAGAAAGAAGAAATGACTGAATGGGTGTTACCCAGAGACAGGGGCACAGCAAGGGGCAGTGGCTCAGAATGAGTGCAGGATGCTAGATACCATGATCGTTGACCTTGATGGTACACTTGAATGGCTTTAGAATCACCTAGAAGGGGGCGGGGAATCAGTGGTGACTTTCCCAAAGGAGGTAGAGGGCCGACCTTGAATGCAGGCGACACCCCGTGAGCTGAGAGCTGAATAGAGAGAAGAAAGCCCGTTGAGCACAGGGGACACATGTGAACAGCCACCTCACAGCCCTGCCACCATGTTGTTACCTCGTTACGGGCCATGACCAACAAGATAGACCCTCGCTTCCTCAAGTTGCCTTTGTTGGGCACTCAGCCACTGTGAGATGGTAATGAATACTCAGTGTATATAGAAGCCTCAAACCCACGCCTGAAGCACTGCTCAGTACACAGGGGTGGGCCCCCTATCCTCTCTGTACTGTTGGAGCACAGACTGACTTATCAGCAGGCTCAGCTGACAGCAGGTGAGAGGACCCAAGTCCCATGTTGCCTCCTTCCAAGTATTTCAGGTATCTCTTCCTCCACCCTTCCCAGCTGTTTGACTCCCCTTCAGGTCCTTGTTAATCTCATGTGGTCACCTGAGGTCTCAGCATTCATCATCTCTGGTGATCTGAGGTCACCCTGTCACTAGGCACACCTTGACAGACTCTGAGAATGTTGTTATCTCTTGTCTTCGCAGGCTATGGGCAGACAAGACAAGTTGATTGCTGATGAACTTGGTGGCTCCTGCTGAATTCTACCAGACACACCCTGTATTATGTCCTCCAGGGTTAGGTGTCATGTGATGGTCTTCTGAATATTTATCACAAGCTTAATGCATATTTGGATGTAACTATGTTATATATATATGCATTTAGAATATTTATATGAAATGAATAAGCGGATATACTTGATGTGTTATAAATATTGATATTTAAGAGACTATTTTAAAATAACTTCTCAAGCCTGCACAGCAGAGCTCGGTACCATGGTGGCGAATGCTCTTAAGAGTCAGTTTATTGAAAATGCGCACGTAGGAGCCTCGCTCTGTCAGGAATTTTGCATTGTTCTTTCCTTCTCGTTGGACCTGCAGAATGTGATTTACGGATCATTTTTCATTCTTGGAAAGCCTTTGTTGATCACTTTATCACGTCACAGCAAACATATGGGCAGAGACTGAAATTGAGAATTTAAAAATTTAGGGGCTGGGGAGATGGTTCGGTGGGAAGACCGCTTGATATGCAGGCAACAGACTCTGGATCGCTAGTACCCATGTCAATGTCCGGTGGGTGTGGTGAGCGACCTGCAATCCCAGCGTTCAGAAGGTGGAGACAGATCACAGGAGCAAGATAGCTGGCCGGGCCAGCTGATTCAGTGAGCACATACACACATACACAATTTAAAAATTTCAGGGTTTAAATTTTAAAATAATTTATTTTAATTGAAATCATTTTAAATTAGCAGAATACAATTGGTCAGAATGTAAACAAGACCTACCTCACAATACAAACTAATCATAAAAGAGAAAATTTCTTTGGGACACGTTTGTCCTTCATCATGATAGAGGCTGTGTTCACAAAGACTGTTGCGGGACGGTCATTGCTTGTCATTTGAAGGATACAGGCATTTTGTCAGATCCATTCAAAGTGTCCTGGCTTCTTTGGCAACACTGCCCAGAGCCTTTCCACATGAATGGTAAAAAGGACAGGCTTATATTGAATGTCACTGGTGAATTGTATGGACTCCTTTCAAGGTGCATAAACCATACTGTGATTCATCATAATATGTTGCGTGTGTTTGTATAGTTGATCATTTGTATGGTATATGTACACATGCATATGTGCACATAACACATGCATGTGTGCAGGTCTTGAATGGAGACCAAAGGAAGACACCGGGTGGGTGTTCCTCACTATCACTGCTCATGTTATCCCCTTGAGACAGTCACTGAACATGAAGCAAGGCTGGCATCCCCCAAGCACCCAGAGATGCTCCTGTTTCCTTCTCACCCCAGTGCCGGGGGTTCTGGCATTCGTGTGGCCATGCTGGACTTTCTCTGTGGTTGCTGAAAGTTTGAACTCAGAGCTTCATGCTTGTGTAACAATCACTCTTACCTGCTGATCCATCTCCCAAGACCTCCACAAAAGATGCTTCACAGTCTATGGGATGGCTGTTAAATAAGGGATGTCTTCAGTGTCAGCGGTCTCGGAAGAACTGAAAACAGACTCATCAAAGAATGTGGTTGTACCCAGGTATGGTCCTGGATTACCAGAGATGTTCTAGACCACAAGGCCAGTCTCTCAGAATACATCTTCCTCTGGAGATCTTTTCCCAGCAGGAATTCCCTTGTAAAATTCCTGATGAGTGACATCTTCTGTGGGCGCATCCTCCTCCAGTCTGGGATGCTGACTGTGTGACCTACATCACTGGGCTCTCCTCCTGTGTGGCTTCCAGTTAGGGGACAGAGAGTTCCTTCACTGGGTGATACTGGAGGGTAGGACACCTGTTCCTGGGCTGTTAAACCTGTTTGTAACTCTGGGGTGATACAGCCCTCATGTTCTGTCTCCTTATTTGAAAGACTTTCCCTTCCCTCACCCTGGCTCTCATCAGATGCTCTCATAAGGTCAGGTGTCAAGGGCTTGAGCCATGGCTTGGCTGCTATCTTGGGAGGTTTGGGAAACTGTGAGGCAAGGCTGAACTGGAAGCAGGGCAGTGGGATGGTCCTCGGCTGTGTCTTATTCCTGCCCCTTTCTGTTCTTCTGTTCCTGCTTCCTGTCCACCATGATGGGAAGTCTTCTACCACTTGGGGTCACTACCATAATGTCCCACCCATACCCAAGGAGTCGAGATATCAGGATCCGAATCCTTGGAAGCCATAAGCAAAAATAAGCCCTTTCTCCCTTAAGTTGCTCCCATCAGATATTTGGCCACAGGTGATAATAAAATTAGCTGCCACCATCCCACTAGTTCCCCCCCCCCCATTTGCTACCTTGTGCCCCTCTTCAGCCATCCATATCTTTGTCAGTGGTTCCTACTACACTCTTTCTCATTATCCAGTTTGGGTGACATTCTGTTTGATCATACTGTCCTGGCCAGAAGTCCTACGTTCCATAAGGTGGAAACCAGTACTTGCAGAGGAGGAAGCCAAAGACAAGATACATTTCACCTGAGGGTCTGAGATTGACTTTTCTTTTTAATTTGGAGCTATAGGTGTCTGTGACCCTTTTATAAATCATCATGTCCCCCCTAGGGTCCCCACTGTTCCCACTTGATGTAGGCTGCTCTAACATCTGCCTCACTGTGGGATGGTGAAGATTGCTGGGAAGCAAGCAAGGTTTTGAAGAAGCTGGTGGGTGATTTTCCAGTGCTGACTGCTATAGGCAAACCTATACTTCCTGGTATGTTTTCAGTTGCAGCCCTTTTACCGCTCTGTAGGGGACTAGATGTATGCCTGACTCTGGAGGAAGAGAGGGTGTGGCCTTAAGAAGCTTGGAGTTAGGGTTGCCCACCTGAGTCTCCCACCTACCTCTGAAGAGCGGCTTCTTGAGCCATCAGGCATTCTGTAGCACTAATTTAGACATTGCAGACAGCCCATCGAGGGTTCTTTATTGCAGCAGAGGGCAAATGATCTACAATGACATGTAAAAAGATAGTGGTCCCCAGGCAGCGACAGCAGCTGTAGTTTGGAGTGGAAACTGGAGCTAAAACATACAGGGATCCACCTGCTGAGAATGGGACGCTCTCAGCCACATTCCTGAGTTGGATTAGATGACTTTGGGTCAATCTGCCAAGGGGGTTTGGCGTTAGTGAGTTTCAGGGTTCCTGACACATAGCCATAGTGTGTGCTTGCACTAGCTGGCACCATGGGCTGTCACTTGGAATATCAGCTTCTGGCATTTGTGTCAGTGAACTAAGTCACACTGAAGCAGTACAACAGGCAAAACTTAGCCCATGGCTGCGTGAAACAGGGGTGGGCCACCATTTGGGGCCATGCTTTGTGTGGTGGTTAGATAACCATCGACTAAAACACACTTTCCCCCCTTCATGGGTATATTGCTTACTTTCTGTTGCCGTGATAACACGGTATAAGTCAAAGTGACTTATGGCCAAATTTTTATTTCAGCTTATGGTTTCAGGGGGAGAGCCCACAATGGTGGGGGAGGCATAGCAGTGTGTGTGTGTGTGTGTGTGCAGAAAGCAGAGGGCGGGTAGCAGAAAGCAGAGATCGAATCTAGAATTGAAACACAAACCTGAGAGAGAAACCAGGGATATAGCAAGGTCCACAAGTCTAAAGCCTGCCATGCCCCAGAGACACTTTCTTCAGCAAGATCCTACTTCCTAAAGGTTCCATGACCTTCCCAAACAGTATCAGCATGCTGGGACCAAGTGTTAGCACACACAAGACTAGCAGAGACATTTCCCATTCAAACTACCACACATGGAGATAAAGCACTCATATAGTCTGCCTAGAGATTGCTTTGACCAATGGGCATGGGTGCTAGCTAGGCAGGGAGGGACATAAAATGTGCAGCTATAGTTTGACTGGCTCTGGGCTCTGGGCTCTGGGCTCTGGGCTTGGCCTTGAGAAGAATATGTGTCCCAGTAGCTGCTGTTCACTTTCAGCGGGCCCAGGTTGAACATGAGAGGAGTTAGTCTGAACCTCTCCACAGCTGCGGCTTGAAGTCCTGCTCTGATCAGCTGAGCGAGCCTGCAGAGCCCACCTGTGTGAGCAGAGCCAGGGCCGACGTGTGTCGGTGAGCATTCTCAATTCCTGCCAACCACTCTGCCAAGCTGGCCGTGGCTGGCAGGTTATGATGGTTCCAGGTTCTCCTCTACAGAGCCTGAGAGAGGCCATTTTTGCCAGTGTTTTTCTTTTTAGATTTTCAATGATAGGGAACAGAACCCAGGTCCTCACTCATGCTGGACACAGATAGAATCAGGGACTGGAAAGTACTCAAGATAACGGAAGAGGGATTGTTGGTTATAATAGCACCAGAAAAGTTCACCCAGAGGAGGTAGAGGAGAGGGAGGACCATGCTGAACATACAGTACATTTAAAAGGGCAGCAGGAGGCTGTGCAACCAATGCCAAGACCCCTGAGGCAAGACCAAGCCTGACTTGTTAAGGCGACTGCTTGCTTACTTCCCAGAATCCCACGGGAGAACAAGAATCTCTTAGGTATCAAGCTGGTATTTGTCTAACCCCTCACTCCACCCTTAGGAAGCAAAGCCTTACCATGGAAACCAGTGTTGTTGGAACAAAATGTTAACAAGACACAGCCCCATGTTCTCAGAGAAAATCTTTGGAGCAGAGAGTCGTAGCCAAAGGCAACCCAGGTGGTGGACAGAGAGACAAAGACAGGGCTTGGTCTGCTGGCTGCTCAGGGCAAGGCACCTGCTGGGACGTCACAGGGCAGACACAATAGTCTCTCATGAACCTGGGGAGCACACATCTCAGCTAAGCTGGCTGGCCAGCAAACCTCTAGCGTCTGTCTGTCTTCATTCCTGCCCACCGTGCTGGGGTCACAGGCATGTGCCACCATCCATGGCTTTTTACATGGTTCCGGGGTTCCAAACAAATCTTCACGCTGTGTGGCAAGCACTTTATCCACCGAGAGCGCTCCTTCAAGCTCCCTGCTGTTGTTTTTGTTAAACAGGGTCTCAGACTGACAATCCTCCTGCCTCAGTTTTCCATGTGCTGGGATTTTAGGTAAATGTTGTCACTTGGCTCAGAAAAAAAAAATCTCTTTCTCACTTCTTTGCATTGTGGATGCTAAAGTAGTCCTTTGGTCCCTGACATCCAGCCCTAGGTCCTTTGATGAGATGATACTGCTGCCCACCTACTGCAGAATGTGGTGCAGCTGGCTCTAGGTCCAGCCCCTCATCCATGAGGCCTCCCATGTCAGGGATCTTAGAACACATCAGTAAGAAAGAGCAATAGCCTGGACACGTAGGAGAAAAAAGACAGATTAGACCTTAATGCCTGGGCATGTGGTTGTCACGCAGAGGAAAGTCACCCCAGTGAGCCTGGCTCCATAGGCTGGCTCGTGGCTGGAGTTCAGGCATTGAGCACCCCATCAGGCAGATGCAGCTCACAGTACCTAAGCTGCTATTCAAACCCTGAGTGTCAGCTCAGCTTCCGCTAGCAGAATCCTGACAGATGCTAAACCAAGGATTGGGTCCTATAACTAGCCCCCAACAAAGCCCAGAAGCAGTGAGTCTGTAGTTGGCTCCTTGGTTAACAGCACACCTCATGTGGGCTAGCAAGTCGCCGCTGGGAGATCAGCATGCCCTGTGGGTTCCTGGAAGCTGGTACCAAGCCCTTCTCCAGGCATCTTCTTCCCAGGATCATTTAGCTTTTTAATTCTTTTTAAAGTAAATAATAAATCATAGTCAAGAGGATGACAGAATGCTGGGGGAATGTGAATCCTCCAGGTGAGCCGTTAAGCTGGTGAGTGTGCTTGGGGCCCTTTGATATCGCACGCCCACCTTTAGTGGATCCCACAGCTTTGTGGAGACCCTCTTCCCCGCCAGACCTGGCTTCCAGGATCAGCTTCCTGGTCCTCACGACTCTGCTCAAATCTCACCTTGACCAAGAGTTCTGAAGGCACGACCCTTCTTAGAATTCTACATCCTTTGATATCGGCACGACCGGGGACTCTGTGTCAACGCCAGCCATCAGCTCTCTCCCTTAGAACTGTCCGTGTTTTGAGCTCTGTGACATGTGTCACTTTCTGACAGCACTCGGTTAGCCTGGGAGCTAAGATAAGGCGCTGTAAAATGAATGTTTTGACATTGCTGTGCCTTGCCCTCGATGCTTCGTGTGCCGGGAAGGGACTTTGCTGGAGCGAATTTTAATAGATACCAAATCATCACCTAACTTCAAAATATTTTGACAGCTCTTCATAGGCACAACTACAGCAAAACTACCTGTCTCGGTGAGGGTATCTATCACTGTAATACAGCCCCGTGAAGCAGATGTGACCACCATTAGAAATGCATGCCTTTCCAATCACCCCATCCTCTTAATTCAATACCACTATAAACACTTTTCTCTCAAGTGTCTACTAAACGGTGTACTCTGTGAGCATTCAACATGCTCAGTTCTCAGGTTCGGGAAATCCACCTTCTCTATTTGACAGTTTGAGAAGCATCTGTCTGTCTAGTCTGTATTCTGTCTATTCTGTATCTGATTTCCCCACCACACCGTCTGGGGGACTCTCACTTTCCTCTTAGTAGTCCTCCAGGCTCATGGAAACTGACTGACTCCCAGACAGCAGTGAGCCCTGGTTGGTCTAAGATACTGGAGTTATGCTATGCCCTTTGCCTCTAACGAGATCAGCAAATGTAGGCCTGATCCAATCAGCCTACAGCATTCTGAGGCCAGAGTGGTCCAACCAATGACATGCCATATTTCCTTGGACATCTCTCTTGGTGTGGAAGGATCTGGAATTTTGAGCTTCAAAGCTATTGAGTCACCTTGGAAAGCTGTGCTGAGGATGAGGAGATGGGCACATCATCAACAACAACAACAACAACAACAACAACAACGCAGAAACCTTGATAAAACAGTTTCTGATGCCCAAACCTATCATCCGATTGCTCATCTGAACCAACAGATCCTTTTGAATAATGAAGCCAGGACGAGACCACACTTTTGAGGTTTCAAGTCAAAGTTGAGATAAACAGTCTGCTACATAGCAAGCCATGATAGATTGCTTCCCTATGACTTACAACCTGACTTCCTTTGGAGAAGCATGTCCTCCCTTCTCAGGCATGTGTGGAAGCCAAGGCCCCCCGTTCTACAGGTGACGACATCATGCTGGCTTAGATCAATCACGTGGTTTAACATTTTGGTTCTGATGACTTGGTAGACATGTGCTCACTTTGGGGCTAAGGGAATGGTTACAGTTTCAAGATATTGGAAGGAGATGCTGTAAGAAAGACCCCCCACCCTTCCTTTGGTTTTCATGATAAAGTTCCATGTTCTAGAAAGATCGGTGTCCTAGGTGTTGAAGACATGTATTGCCACCAGGGTAATTCAGAACTGATATTAGTTAGAGCCTGAGGAAGAAACTCTGCCTTCCTGGCATTGTGTGGCTGTTGACCAGCTGTGACTATTCTCTCCGGATCTGCACAAATGTCAACATTCTGTTGGAGTCCTCGGAATCTATTGCCTTCAAAGCCCTTCAAGTCTCGCAAATACACAAGCACTGAGGGGACATGTCATACCTAAACCCGAGCAGCACCCTTTGCAAGAAACAACCCCTGAATCCCTAAGCACACAGCCTGCTCCCTGTGAGCCCCTTCATCAAGGTTGCATACCTGATTCTGCCCCATCACCATTCGCCTTACAACAGCCAACGGATCACCAACTGCCAGGTTCTGACAGTCAATTCCCCCTAAGAAGGAAGGAGCTCGCAGTTGGGTGAGACAAGAGGGTGTTTGAGGTCATTTAGCCACCATCTCACTGGGTTACCTAACAAAGACCTTCCCTTGCTCCAGCAATTTTTCCTCCATTCATTGGGTCTTTTGGAGTAGAGAGAAAACAGACTCTGGCTCAATAGCCATTGACGTAGACTGTGGAAATTCAAATTCCACTGCACCAATGAATTTCTTACACTTTGTGTTCACATTATCTAATCCCCAAAGCTGGAAGTAGGTAGGGGTGGGGAGGGGAGAACAAAGACACAGAAAGAGAAATGGTAAATGAGTAAGAGACAGAGAAGGAGACAGAATTAGACAGAGATAGAGATGGAGGGATGGGTGGGTGGACAGACAGATAAATGGATGGATGAATAGACAGATGGACAGAGGACAGGTGGATGGATAGATGGATGGATGGATGGACAGATGAATGGATGAATGCATAATAGTTCTGGGCAAGGGATCCTCTAGCAATCTGAACTCCCACTCTTCCTCCCTCCCCTCTCCCTCCCTTCCAACCTCCCTATGACCTTGTGACATTGGTAGACAAGGTCTAAACAATAGGGTCTCACTCCATAATATGCAGCATTCTGGATGAAATCTAATTCCTTGGCACACAGGAACCTGGGAACTCAAAGCTCACTAGAAAGGACAGTTGCAAACAGCAACGCTGAAATGTCATTCTTGGATGACTTTAGAAACAGTATAGATTTGAGAACAATTGAAAGCACCTCAAGCGAAGAACAGGGGAATAAGTTCCACCCTTGGGTAAGGAAAGCGGTTTTAGAGGTGATCCTAGTCCGTAAACACTGTTGCTAGATCAGCAAAAGGCAAGAAATGACAACACTGACTTTAGGAAAACTTCGCTGTGTGAAAGACACTATAAAAAGAATAAAGAACCCACTCCAGGGCTGGCAAGATGGCTCAGGTGGAGGAGGGGTTTGCTGCCAAGCCTGATAACTCGACTTGGATCCCTGGAACCTACACAGCAGGAGACAACCGATGGCCACTCCAATCTCTGCATGCATGCCACCGCACGTTTGGACCCTTGCACATGCACACATGCAGACAAAACAAATCAATAAATGCTAATTTTTGAAAAAGCAAAAAGAGTCCAGCTGAGAGAGACGACTGAAGAACAGTCATATATCTGACAAAATATTAATAGCCAACAGATGTAAAGGAGCCTTAAAACCCAGACTGGGACTGTAGCTCAGTGCTAGAGTACTTACCTAGCATGTCTGAGAGAGCCCAGGTTCACTCCCCAGTACTGCAAATAATAATAATAAACAGCAACAACAACAACAATATCATAGAACAGATTGGCAGGGGAACAAAGGCCCCAATAGGAGGCTTGCACCAACTCTTTAGTGGAGACCACAAAGAGGACAGTATTGTGAAGGATAAAATGTCCTCCTGCCGCCCCCCAAAAGCACATGCCTTTAATCCTCGCACTCAGGAGGCAGAGAGACAGGTGGATCTCAAAAACAAAATCAAATCAAATCAAAACAAACAAAACCAAAAAATTATTCCCCATCGTTATCCTTTATGGGAATGCAAAGGAGGTGCACTCTGAGGTGCCATCCCTGCTTCTTTGAAACCTGAAGAACAAGGCTGGGAACTTCCAGGCTCTGCTTTTGGAGCAAGAAGTGGATGGAGGGGGTCACCCTGTGGATGGAGGGGTCACCCTGGTAAGCCATTTGCAGCTGTCTTCCAGGTGACCCAGCAGCCTGTGCCTGTGTGATCTGGGTGGAAGGAAGCCAGTCACACAGAAACTCAAAGGCACTGTTCTCAGCAGCCCGAACAATCCGGGTGGTCCAGGCATGAGGTGGGACCTCAACGGAGACCTGCCACACAAGGGAAGGAACCACAGACAAACACAGCTACTTGTCTAAACGTGGCAAATATTAGCAGGCTCCAAAGCTACCCACGATACATCTCCATCTGTGTGGCTTTGACATAGCAAGGAGGCTGGGGGAAGGGATGTACCTGAGGTGACTTTAGGGGAAAGGAAGGAGATGGGTTGGTTTAGAGGTAGGAAGGGAATCCTGACTGTGGCGGTGTTTATACAAAGTGGTCCACACATTAAAACTCATGGACGTATGCCCCACACAAAGGCCAGGTTTTCTCTATAATAATTTTAAAATATGCTAGTTAAATTCACATAGATCTGATTATGTCTCTGAAAATATACCCAGGTTTCTTAAAAATAATGATAATAACCAAAAAAAAATGGTAACCCAGTGTTCTGGATGCCATCTGTGGAGGATGCACTCCCTGGCTTACCACACGCAGATCCCTGTAGAGGGACCAGGACGAGGATACATACTTCAGAGGCTGCATCAAATGTGTGCCTGCCTGGGAAAACACAGATTCAGCTCGGCCAGCGCTCGACGCCCCATTTGTCACTCCCCCTGCCCAGCCCTGACAGGATGTTCGGAAACGGTGCCAGAACTGTATGCTGGGAGCAGAATAGGGATTTTATTCCCAGAGATGTTTATAATTTTTTCTCTTGGGCTGAAGGCTTCTTTCATACTCAAATAAGTTATTCAGGGGTGTTGATAACAGGCCCAGTCAGAGAGGGCTCACAGAGGCCTGCTCAGGAGATCTGTCCTTCTTTAGGGCTGACTTTACCAAGGGTGAGAGGGTTTGGCAGGCCCCGTGGCTTTCCAAGGCTGTTTTGTGTTTTATTTCATTCTGATACACTCACAAAGCTCTCTGGATATTGGGACACCCCAAGTCTAAGAGTCCAAGGCAGGTAGGAAGAGACGTGTTGCAATGACAATGGCCTTTCACACGAAGGCAGAGACTCAATGGATCCCTCAAGCCCTGCCAAAGCAAAGCTGCAGCGAACTGGAGCCTCTGCTGGCATTTTCAAAGGCAGCAACTGGGAAAGACTCAAAAGATGACAGAGATACCGATCTGTGGCTGGCTGTGCTTTGGGCACTCAGGGACTTCCTGCTTACAGGGTTCGTGAGTGAACAAGAGGGTATATTATCGGCTTGTGACTGTAATCCCAGCACTCAGGAGTTAGAAGCAGGAAGACCAGAAGAAATTCAAGGTCATCCTCTGCTACCCACTGAGCTTGAGGCTAGCCTGGGCTACATGGGGCCTGATATCAAAACCAAAAGAAAATATATATTCTTTATGGTTGTGGATAGGGGCAAATTAAAGACCTACAGTTTAAAAGTGTTATTCCCCCCCCAGACACACACACTTTGACAGAATGTGTGTGTGTGTGTTAAGCCTTGGAAAGCAGTAACAGCGATCCAGACTGAACAAGAAGGTAAGAGTCCTTTCACAGAAAAGTCGACGGGGCAGGAAGGCAAGCACGGCTGGCTCTGTGGGGTTTAACCTTTCTGTATCTTAGCTACAATGAGGAGAAATGAATTTAGTTTGAGTGAGCATAGAAAGGTTCATTAAAGACTAACATCTCACACAGATGTGAGCTTATGAGATGGGAAATTCTAGACACAAGGCGATTTTAAATGGGGACAAACCATGAGGACCACTCTGTCAATGGCCGATGCGTGCTGATGCTTCTTCATTCCATTCCTGGATCTCCCAAGTCCTCTTGTGAGGGAATGCAGTCTTCACATCATCTCTTCGGAGGTTGGTATCCCTTTGACCGAGGGTGCAGGAGAAAGAGATAAAGTAACCCACACAGGTCTAGTGTGAGCATCCAATCTGGCTTGGGGGACAGCCCAAAGTAATACTGACCCCCCCCCAAAAGCGCCAATGGAAATCCTTACTCTCAAAAATGGTCTAAGCAGGTCAATTGATTGATTCTGGGATGAATATGTATCACACAGCTAGCGGGCAAGACACTCATGACCCGCCTACTGCCATGGTACCAGGTAGCATCTTCCATCTCCAGTTCCCTCCCTGCCTTCTCTCAGCTCTACGTTTCCCCTCTGGGTTGACCCTAAGGCTGTCCTACTCCACCAGAGGACACTAGACTCCACTGTCCACTTGCAACCACTTGAAAGTTGTCTTAGCATCTACTGTTACAAAAATAATGTCCCAATGAGACATGTCTGTTGTATGACAGCGGCTGACTCAGACGAAGCCTTTAACCCATTGCCTGCAAAAGCCAAGCAGGGAGACTCCATTGGGTGTTGAATCTGTCTTGGCATTTTGCCAGGGCTTTCTTATCTCATAAGCTAATTAGAGACACTGTCGGGAGGAACTCTGAGTAGCCCATCCACATGCCTGTGCACTCTCGTCTCAGACTGCTTCAGCTCAGAGAGCAGCCCAGTTGTCAAGGAGACACGCAAACTCCTGAAACTAACTTTCTTTCTTTCTTTTCCTTTCTTTCTTTCTTTCTTTCTTTCTTTCTTTCTTTCTTTTTGTTTTTTTCGCACCTGAAACTTTCTAAGAGGCACAATGAATGTAGCTGGCTGTTTGCGTGGACAGCCCAGGAAGGACAGAAGGCTGGTCTCTAGGCACCCAGTTAAAGTAATACCTTGGGGATCTAGACAGTAGTCATGAAGAGGAAAGACAAGACCCCATGACGCATCAATCTCCTCCTACATTTTCACAAGAGTGTATTTTTGTGCTCTGGCCATGGCTGAATCCTTTCTGAGTTCATCTGTTTAGCAGAAGTCACACTGTAGGGACTCAGGCTTGCCCCCAACCCAGGTCCAGCGCCTGGTGCTGTCTGGTGTTTCAGATCGCCTGTGGCTGGCTGGCAGTGCTGGTTCTCATCACCATCCATCACAAACTTGACATGAGCTGAGCCCCTGGCCATGTGCACAGCTAACAGAGCCCATCTGTGTGGGATGCCTGGCTCAGACATGCGGGTCTGCAGAGTCCTGATGGAGGAGGGCCTGGCTGGCAGCCTCCAGTGTTTGCCCTCCTGTCTCATGTTACTCGGTTGGTCCAGGAGCAGCAGACAGTATGGTACAGACCGTGAGCCTCCAGAGACCAGGAATGCACTGAGGTCTATCCCTCCATCAACACATAGAAACAAGACCAACAGACGCCTGGAGAAGAAGGTGGGCCTTCACTAGGGGACTGCTCACCTCTTCCTAAGGGCATGGAAGACTTGTTTGGTCTCTGCTGAAAGACACTGTCATGTTGGGTAGAAACTTCCAGAAGTAGATAGGTGGTGGCCTGTGTTTAGCTAGTCACCTGTGGCTCATGGTCAGTGTCCCTTGCTTTATAGCCATACCATGTCTCCATCCTCGCTCTAAGGACCTGAGTTCTGTGTTTTCAGAGTTCATACACCTTTTTGCCTATAGAAGACTCTTAGTAAATGCATCAGAAATGACTCTCACTAAGTGATAGCAGTTTCCCCATGCGGCTTTTATCTGGGCTAAAAAGCACACTGCTTATGGCAGGGCTTACGAGCAATAGGAGAAAAACTGAAGGAGGAACGGGCCCTTCCACAGGCCCACGGTGGCTCTGTCCCCCAAATGGAAATGCCCACAAAGAGAGAAGGTGGGGGGGGGGGAGAATGTAAAGCCAGGGGCTCAGAGACAAGACAACAGATGGGAGCCAAAATGGTGTGCGGGAGAGAGGACCGGAAAGGGAGCCGAGAGGAGAGAGCAAGACAGTAAACGAGAGACAAGGCAGCAATATGGAGACAGGCTGGGGCAGGAAGCTGGCGTGGTCAGGCCCATCAGGGCTACAGAGTGAGCTCAGGCCCTGACCAGACAACTTACCGTAATCCTGTCTCAAAATAAACAGTATACAGAAGAGCAGGAGGTATAGGGCTTGCCTAGCAGTGGTGAGGGCAGAGGGTCGGAGCGGGAGGGAGAGAGAGATTGTGGAGAGACTGGGGGTAGGGGGAGAGCAGGGGAGGAAAACTGAGCACAGGAAGAGGGAAGAGAGCTGACTGGTACCCAGCCTTTGCTAGGGCATCACAGGCATGACTCTATCCCACACCACCCCTAGAGGTAGGAACATGTTATAAGTAGATGAGGTACCATAGAGGCACGGCCTCTGATTTTATTTTTGCCTTAGATTTTTCCCCTCTGTCACTGTTGTATCTTTAACACACAGAATGCTGTCTGACACAACGGATGCCTTAGAATTATTTGCTGAACGAAGAATAAAGGCTGAGAGCGACAGACGAGAAAGGCGGTACGCCTTGGATGGGTATTTCTTCAAGAAAGATGAGCACACTAGAAGGTGCGCACCCCTCACTCACCATCAAAGAGACGGAAACTGAAAACCCTGGGGCGTTTTAATTTAAAACGCCAGAGGGGGCCCAGTGGTTAAGAGCATTGGCTGCTCCTCCAGAAGCCCCAGGTTCGATTCCCAGTACTCCCAGGGCAGCTACTAGCTGTCTGAAATGCCAGACCCAGGGGAATTCTACTCCCCAGAAAAGACCTCAAAGGATACTGCACGCTTGTGGTACACATACATGCACTGAGGTGAATCCTCATACACACTAAATAAAAATAACAAAACCTTAAAAATCACTAGTGAGGGTGAGAAGCCACTTCACTTCACACCCACTGGGATGGCTGCCATGGAAACAAATAGGAGCAGAAAATAACAAGTTTGGAGTAAGGATGTGGAGAATGGCAAACCTTACACACTGGGGGTGGGACCGTAAAAGATCAAGGCCGCTGCCGCTGCCACCGGAAGCAGTATGTTGGCTCCATGAAGAAGTGAGAATAACAATGGCCAAGCACCTGTGAGGCTCCAGCCTCACCCCACAGCCGCAGTGAGGAAACAATTTGACTGGATCTGGAACCAACTGAGAGGCAAGCTCCAGGATCTTCTTGATTGGATTATCTGAAGCACGTGGATGGTGCCTTCTGGTGGCAGCTGGATGGGGGACTCGGAAGAAGGAAGCTGCTTTTCTCCTGCTTGTGCTCACTCTTGCTGGCTGGTTCATCTATCCCCCTGCTGCAGCATTCTTTCGCTGGTATTAGAACCAGACTCTCAATGTGGACAGAAACCCAGCTCTCCGGGACTCTTCCAGACCATCAGGATCAGATTGGGCCTGCAGAAGCATCTAACCTCATGGATTCTCGGCCTTTCCGGTGTGAGACAGCCATTGTTGATCTTCGCCAATCTAACAAAACTGGTCACTTCCTCTAGGGAACCCTAACTAACACACCATATGATCCATCCACACCATCCCATTCCAAAGATCTGATTTCCACAACTTAAGGCACGCGCACACGCCTGTGTCCTCAGCATTATTGGACATACACTGATGACATAAATCATGACAGTGCCCCTTGCTAGATGAGCAAACGAAGAAGATGACCTACCCACATGGTGGAGTAGTATGTCATTCCCGAAAGGGAGAGGATGCAAACTGGTGAAGGTTTATGCTACCGAGAACTCTATCTGACTCACCTCCCTGATGTACCTACATGGGTATTTTCATAGAGACAGGAAGTTGAGGGTGGGTGTCCGGGGCTTGGGAAGGTAGAGAGCAAATGCAGATATTTTGTTAGAATTCCAGTTTTGTTACATGAAGGATTCTGTGGAGACAGCCACACGGCACCACATGTGACTTAAGTGGTAGATTTTTATGATATGGATGCTTCATGTTTGTGTATATGAACACATTTCAGGTTCTAACAGTCTCTGCCTCCTCGTGCTGGGATTACAAGCACACACCACCACACCATATGAGTGCCGGGGATCAAACTCATGGCTCGAGCTTGCCAGGCAAGCACTCCACCAACTGAGCTATCTCCTCTGTCCCCTGCACAATAGTGAAATAAACCTATTAGCTGAGAGGAGAAGAGAACAGCAACCAGGAGCTGGGAAAGGCTTGCAGAAATGCTGGACCCTGCTGCAGACTTGGACCCAGCCACGGCAGCTGTAGAGTCAGTCTTCTTAGGGCTGGTCAGTGGAGTCGCAGCCTCAGGTGGCACAGAAGAGGAACAGAGAAGAAGACAGGTAGACACTGCATAGAACCCACCGGGTCTGAGGGAAAGGACGCTGGGCTGGGGTGAGCACGTGGGGTTGCTGGAGGAGGTGAGGGGACATGGGAAGGTTGGTTTGGAATTGGTAGAAAATTGTACCGTGATGGGACTGGGCTGTGACATGCCTAAGGCTGGGAGTAGTCTTGGCCCCTGCTTCTCAAGGACCCTGCTGTATGTCAAGGAAGAAATGGCAGAAGCAGACAGAGATCTATCTGTTCATCCCAAGAAACAGACTGATGCAAAGAGGGCCTGGGTGGGCTTGGGCCCCCCTTTTCTCACCCTATCCTCTGCTTTCCTTTTGATTCGATTTGTAGGCAGACTTTTCTCCTGTGAGGCCAGAGCTACTGACCAGAAGCCCTGAGGCATCCTGCAGCTTCGCAAGGCAGGAAGAACATCTCACTCCCTGAAAGCCCATTTCTCAGAACAAGGGTCAAAGTCTCAGTGCCAACTCTCATTGGCCTGCTGTGGTCATGTGACCACCTTCCATTCCACACTGCCTAGGGGAATGGAATCTTCTAGTTGGCCAGGCTTAGGTCACAGGTCTACTTGTAGACTATCCTGGGGTGTTTGTGATTCTCCAAAGGAAAAGTCAACTGTTGTTACCTCAAATGGGGACAGTGTCCACCAATAATGTACCTTCCCCTCAGAACACCCTGGACCAGGGATTCCCAGGTGCTGAGGTCAGAGATGGAAGGACGGTAGGAAACGCATTCCTTGGGTTTCTAGAAAGACAGGTGAGCAGGACGGTGGAAAGGGCTCTCCGCAGACTGGCCTAAACAAACTATTCCCAGGCAGCTAAGCACTAACTTACCCCAACTCTGCTGCCACCTGCCATGACCAGCAGCTGACCATGGCCCTGGGGAGACTGGGGGATGGCTCCGTGCTGTCTATAACCAACATGCTGGCACTTGGCAGAGTGGACATCCCTGGTAAACAGGGTTAGTGCCAAGTGCTGTGACCCAGCAAGGAGGAGGGTGGCATGCCTGACTGACATGTGTCCATCTGGCCGGGATAGAGATGGCCTTCCAGTCTGTCACTGGGAAGGAAATACAGGCCAGGTGGCTAGGGATGGGGACACGGAGGATTCAGCAGCTAAGAGAAGATGTAATTTGTACTGTGATGCCCCACCCCCATCCCGCAGCAGGGCTAAGCGAGGTAGCAAAAGGGAGCAGACACAGGCATGTATCGACAGTTCAAACCCTCTCTACACACCTCAAAGGAGGAACCAGACCACCTGAACCCTCTCTAGGCCACCATTCCCTTCTTTGGTCACAAATGTTGGGACTTTGTAGTGAGGGTCAGGGGTGGGCTAGATCATGCTGTCTTTCATTGTTGTCTTCTTTCTCTTAGTAATCAAGTTCCAGAACTCTCTAGTGGGCTATAGAGATGTGCAGATAACTACATTTCTCAGCTTCCTGGAGTTGAGAATAGTCATATGGCCAGGCTCTGACCAATCAGAGTGAATAGAAGTTGTCCCTGTAACTTTAGGCTGGGATCCACCCTTTGTGTTGTCCCTTTCCTACAGTGGGAATCTAGATGTGGTGGCCATCTTGAGCCTGTGGATGAGGGACCAGGAGCAGTGGCAGAAGGAGCTAAGGCACCTGACCCTCAAACTGTGCAGCCACCTGCATGCGATTGGCAAGCTTCTCCTGTGTGAAGCTGGATAAGTTGTTGGCTTGGGACCCAGAAGGTGTGGCTGACATGGAGGTCAGAGAAAGAGTCCAGAAAGTTCTACTCCAACCTACAAATTCTACTCAGGCAAATGAGGCCAAGATCAAGAGACAGACCCTGGAAACGAGAGACAGGGACGAATGGAGTCTGAGCTCTTCCATCTCCCAGATGCTTGCCTGCTCTGGGCCCTTTCCTGCCTGGAGGCAATGCTTCAGAAACACTCATCCAGCTCTGTGCCCCACCCCCAATCCCCCCACTGGCAGGTCTGTGAGGAGACAGTGAGTCAGTTTAGACAAGTAAAGGTATTTTCTGAGGATGGCAAGGCCTCCACAGAAAGGCAGTGGGCAGTGGGCGTCCTGCTGGGACCAGCTGCTTTTGTGTGAGAGGTCACAGGTGACTGTGGAGCTGCGCAGTGAGGCCTGCCAGGTTGGGAGCAGCAAGCTTGGCGTGACTTACTACAAACAAGCTTGGATAATAGAGGGAAGTTAGGCCTGCTGAAGTGCTGGTGTCCTGATTCATGTAGCCGGCTCCCAGAGGCAGGCCATCATTGACTCCTCTACTTCACAAAGCTGGAAGCCCAGACACAGAAGCCTTGACTAACCTTGCCCGGGTCTTCCCTCTGGCAGATGGTTGGGCCAGGCTTTGGGCTTCTCTATCTTCCTCTTCCTTTAGTTATAAATAAGATAAATACTGGATTCATAGGGAGGGATTAGGGGTGAAACGACTCTTACAGAAGAGCTTTAGAAAGAGAGTGCTAGGCCTAGGGCCCCAGATAGCCACCCTGAGGTCCTGGAAGGGGAGAGTATTAGGAGAGACATCAGGACAGGAGTCCTGAAGGGGGAGAGTCCTCAAATTCCAAAGAACAAAGTGAGGCTTCTTTCTCTTCAAGATCACTGTAGAGAGAAGCTGTGTAAAGTCTGCCTCGTGTGACCTTGTCTACATAAGGAGAGTCACAGGGCAGGAAGCACTAGACGCAGTTCAAGAAGGCTGTAAGAATGTGGCAGGGAACTGGGCTTGCTTGGGACTGTAGGTGGAGGGAGATTCAGGTATTGTGACAGTACAAGAAGGTAGCAGCCAGGGCTGCTGGTGCTCTTCCCACAGCCCCTTCTCCCGCCCTGAATACTGTTGGGGGATTGGTTCCAGGAAGCTGGCTCATAGGAACTGTCCCCACTGTCCCCACTGCCCCCTTGAGAAATGCAATGATGTACACCATGTCCCCTGCAGAAGGCTTCCCATCTGTTCCCTAAATAAGCACAGTGATCCATACAAATGCTCTCAGGCTGCCTGGCCCTGGGAGAGGGCTGTGCTCCTGAGGAAGGCTCCTCAGTGGAAGACAACACCTATAAATCAGCCATCTGCCCTGGGCATGGGGACCTTCGTTTTCCTGTCCTGAGGGTGGAGAATGGGCTTTGTTGTGCCGTATGCCCTGTGGCGAATACATGATCTGGGGAGGGTGATTTGCAAGTCATCCCTGCTGACCTGGGTGTGACTTCTGGTGACAGAAGTCCCTGACTGTGGCTGGGTTGACTCCACCCTTTGTCACTGAGGAGGCAGACTCTTCATGCCCAGGAGAACGGGGAGACCCAGGATATTTCCCACTGCCCGTGGTAGTCAATCTCTCCCTAAACAGAAGACCTTGCCGTGAATAAGTTTCATTTCCCTTCCTAAAAAAAAACCTGCCTGGGAATGAGCACAGAGAACGGATGAGTGAATGCCAGAGACGTCACTTGAAGTAAGTCCGTGGCGTGGAGAAACGAACGCATTTGAGAGGGGAGGGGGGCTCTTTAACTTTGGTTTCATGTTCAGCAAACTTTTCCTTTGTGCTTTCCGTATTTATGTTTACAAACCCCACAATATTATGTAAATATTCATTTACTCTCTTCTGGGACTTTGATGATTTTTACATATAATTTACCAGTACATCTGGAGTTTATTCTGATATACATAATGAGATACGGATAGCTTGTGTAGAGCATTGTGCGTCTTCATGACGTCCTGGAGCCCAGTTTTCCCCCTCATAATCTACCATCCTCTGATTATTATGACATCATCAAACCTACCTCTATGTGGACATGAACTTCTGTTACGTTTTATTGTTTGGCTCCGAGGCAGCCCCATACTTTCGGATGAGAGCACCCGACTACACTTATCGTTTATTATGTTTTGGAAAAAAAAAGGTACTTTATGACTTATGTTTTTAAGTTCACTTTAGACCATTTTCCTCATTACGTTGTCCTGTAATGGTTGCGTGTCAGAGAGTAGAGATGAGGAAAACAGACATCTGGTCAACCAGTCTTATCTTCTTCACAAGAAATTCCCGCTCACTCTTTTCTTTCCTTCTTCTCTTTTCTAACTTTGTTCGCCTGAATCTCCGTGACTTGCTGTGATCATACCCAAGTGCTCTATTAGCTACAGAATTTGGATGGATCCTCTTTGGGGCTGGGCCATTGTGTTAAGTTTCTGTCCTCATTTCTGTGTCAAAATAGCCATCAAAGCAGCTTATAGAAGGAAGGGTTTGTCTGAGCTCACAGTTGCAGGATGTTCAGCCCATCATCATGGGGAATATGTGGCATTGAAAGTGGTTCCAGTTGTGGCCACAGTAGCATGAGGCAGGGGGTCACATTGCACCTAGTCAGGAAGCAGAGAGAGAGATGCTTCTGCCAGGATTGTTATTTCTACATGAATTTTGTGGCTCATTATACCCCTAGTTTTGGATTATATTTTTTCTTTTGAGATGGAGTTTTCCTGTGTAGCCCTGGCTGGCCTGAAACTCTCTCTGTAGATCAGGCTGGCCTTAAACTCAGAGATCTGTCTGTCTCTGCCTCCTGAGTTCTAGGATTAAAGGCACGTGCCACCACCACCTACCTCAGTTTTAAATTCTTAATCGCCACACCCACCATCTGATAGAAGGGATGTGTGCCAATACCTGGGTTGGTCTTATCAGCACAATCTTGAGCCACTTGCTTACTCTGACCCTCTAGGAATCCTCTTGACCCTGACCTTGTTGGGAGTCCTCCGAATCTGACGATGGGATGGTACTGGCTCACATTTGGAGTAAATCTTCCCTCCTTAGTAAAACACGTAGAGGCATGCCAGAGGTGTGTCTCCTTGGTGATTTCAAGTTCAGCCAAGTTGACCATGAAAACTAACCATTACAATCATAGAGTCCATTCATTTACAAGCTGACACTTTGTCCATTGATCTCTTTCTGTCCCAACACCAACACTGAGTTTGGTCAGTAGGCTCCTCCTACATTCTTTTCCTCTCCAGAAACTTCTAGGATTTCTCCACATGTTTCTTTGTGTGGGTGTTATAATTGGCTGGTATAGCTCCCTAAATGTGTGTAGATTGGACTAGTGAGAGTTCTAGTGGATTCTCTTGGGTTTTCGAAGGACACCAGGTGCTCTCACATTCCCGTTGCGCCCCCTGGCTGCCTGAGTATCTGTTTGTCCATCACATGCTGGCACTTTCCTGGCACCATCCCAAACACTTCTTGGTTCCTCTGGTTTCGTCCACCATGTTACATGCTGTATTTTGGATCCGTGCTGTGATTTTAAAGTCTTCTGCTGCCAGCCCTGAGCTCCCCATACAGTGGCCACCCTGACTTCATCTGATAGCCGGGGAGAGGGGCGAGCTGCGTTCTTCATGGGCTGAGCTCTTCTCGTGGGCCTGTGGAGTTTGAATCCAGATGTTTTCTGGGCAGTTGTTCAAAGAGCAGGAAAAAAAAGTCTGGAATGCAGCCAAGGGATCAACCAGTCACTGGAGCAGCAGGCCCTGCGTGGTACCATGTGTTCTGGCCTCTGCCTGTGTAAGTTCATTTGTCAAACGAAGGTTCTAGATGCAGAAAGGCTGTGTCTCTTGTCTGAGGTGACACGAATGAAAAATGAAAAGAGGCAGGGTTCCAGCCGAAGGAGTGTGTCTTGGTTTTGTATTCCTAAGCACCATACCCATCGCTCACAGAGATGGGTGTGTGTGTTGGTCTCTTAGCACGATTGGTTAGGCTCCCTTCTCACCCTGACCTTGTTAAGGGGGAGTCCTCCTTACTCTGACTTTGGCTGCAGGAGTTCTCGGTCCAACCCAACACACCTCTTCGATACATTCTGGTCCCTGCATCATTTTCTGACTCCATGAATGTTCTGTCTGGCCTGAAAACAGATTTCCTCCATGTTCCATGGCTCTTCAAAGACATCAGCTGGAGAGATTGTCTTACCAGGATGGACGTCTACTCTACCCTTATAGAGGGCACCAGTCATATAATGTCCAAGGCATTAATCACAGATGGTAGTGACATTGGTGTGTCCTGTGATGGGGAAGACGGCTCTGCAGAAAGCTCTTGTTGAAACTACAAGGGGCCTGTTTCCCAGGCTAGGTAGGCACAGGCTGAAGTCTCCCAGCCCTGTGGCCCTGGGTGCTGCAGGTTTTCTAGCTCAGGCATCCACTGGATTGGTTCCCAATAGTTCCAGTTCCATGTTATAGAGAACTAAACGTGGCTGGTTACTGGTGGTTCCAGTCTGGCAGCCTGGGGAACATAGGGACCTCTAGAGTCTTGTGGCTAGTGTACCAGGACTGGTCAGTCCTAGGTTGCTCCATCTGATCCAGATCTTATCCTGATAGGATCATTGCTGGTCTGTGGGTAGCTAGCTCCTCTTCCTCAGCAGAGGTCCACCCACCCTGAAGTCCTGCTTTGTAGATTACAGATCCGGACAGAATGCCAGAGGGCAGCTGCTCCCGTCAGTCAGTTTGCAAAGCAACAGAGAGCTGTGGTGGTGAATAGCCTTGCCTGGGATCACACGGTCTAGCCTTGCCTGGGATCACACGGTCGGCATGAGACTGGGACCAGCTGTTCTCTCCCTGGGAAACCTTCAAGAGGGTTTTAAACAGCCCTGCATGCTGACAGTGCCCACGTCTGTGCCCTGAACCCTCTTGAGCGCTGAGCTCCTGGATGTATGTAAGAGGTGGGCAGATGAATAGATTTGACCTCTGCTGGGGTCAGAGGTCAAATCTGGGGTCTACTCCCCCAGTGCATGTAGTAAAATCCTGCCCCTAGGTGATGTGTTAGGAGGGGTCTCTGAGGAGTGATTAGGTCTTGAGGGGTGGAGCTCCCAAAAATGATGTGTGTGACCTTATGAAAGAGATGCAAGGGCACTTGGTCACCTGCTCCCACTACAGAAATACACAGAGAAGGTGGCACCTGGGGTCCAGAAAGGGGCATCCCCAGACTCTACTGTCTCCGCTGGCATCTGGACCTCGGCCTTTGCAGCCTCTACACTGATAAAATAAAATTAAGTACATTTCTGGTTTCTGTAAACTATTCTATCAGGGGAATTTTGTTACAGCACGCAGAGAGGCCTACCATCCTGTCTAAGTCTAGGGATCCTCCCAGTTTCCCTATGAACTCTATGAACTACAAAACTCATCTATACAGCTCCAGGCAGCTCACCTGGGAGCTGTCTTTGTCATCTTCCTACCAGGAAATGTGTAGACCCCATCTTCAGAACCTGCACCAAGGCCAGCCCCCTCCTGCCTTCTCTGTTGGCTGGAGCCACCTGGTTTTTACAAGAAACTGCTCATGGGTTTCTCACCTCTGGCCTCCAGCCCAGCCCCCACCCTGGCTTCCGGTTAGCATCTAAGCACAGTGGATTTTGTGGTTCCTCTGCTCAGAACCTTCCATTGATCTTTGCCTTGTTCTAACTCGATGGAATCCGGTGAGGATTAGATGCGTGTCTCATACCAGCATCACTTCTGACTCCATGACTCGGTTTGTCATCATCCAATGCCCTTCTTTTTCTGACTTTCTTTTTTCTTCTTCCTCCTCCTCTGTGTGTGTATGTGCATGTGGGTGTGCATGCACACGCTCGTGTGTGTGTGTGTGTGTGTGTGTGTACAAGCGCACTCTCAAGCGGGCTTGCACAAGTGTAGCCGGTGCATTTGCCCATGAAGGTGTTTGTGGGGATCAGATTGACATTGGTGTCTTTCCAATCACTGTCCACTTTATCTTTTGAGACAAGGTCACTCACTCGATGTGGAGCTTCCCGTGTCAGCTGGACAGGCTGGTCAGCGAGTCCAGGGATCCTTTCTGCCCCCAGTGCTTGTTTTACAGACACACATGGCCACGCGCCTGGCTTTAACATGAGCTCTGGGGATCAGTTTGTATAGCAAGCACTTTACCCAATTCCTCCTCTTTCTGTTTTAGTTGATGTAAGGAAAGATTTTGGGAGATAGATGGCTCTGCAGCCTCCCAGCCTCCCGTCCAACTCTCTGCTCAGGCCTTTCCCCCGACCCTCCTGGGGGCCACAGCTATTGTTCCCCACCTCTCACCCCCTAACTCCATAGAAACTATCACTTGTCGGCTGCTCTGTGGAAATGCAGGCTCCCAGACATCATGGCAACAGCTGCATCTGAAACACTGAAAATGAAAACAAGAAGTATTTTTCAAAAAGGAGGCAAAAGCCCAGAAGAGTGGAAAGAACATGTCCCGCGAGAAGGGCTGGGTGCCATATTGAACTGATTTTCCAAGCTGGCTCTGGAGTTGCAGGAGCCCAGCCAGACTATGACCTCACAGCACCCCCAGAGCAGATCGGACCACGTGGAAAAGACTTATTAAAGTCTGCCTTTGCTCACTGTCACAGTCTAAATCTGAACCACCGCTCACAGGCTTGCGGTTTGAATGCTTGCTCCATGATGGGTAGTACTATTTTGAGAGGGTCTGGAGACCCTGGGGGAGGGATCTGGGCTAAAGAAGGTCAGTCGCAAATGTGGGGATTTGGGGCTGTGTCATGTCGCCTCAACTGCTTCCTGTTGTTTCTCCTTCCAGGTCCACCATGATATGAACAGACTCTACCCATTCCCCCTGGCAAGACCTGCTCAGTCAAGCTTCTGTTCCCTGCCATGACCGACTGAGGAGCTGCGTGGCATGTCTTCCTACCCACCATGGTGGACTGAGATTCTCCTGAGTAAATCCTTTCTTCACTAGGGTGTTTCTATCAGGTTTTGTCACAGCAGCATAAAAGTAATGAGCACCCATGATCCCCAAACAGACGAGGCAGGTCTCTCAGCCCTCACTCTGGGTCCCTGTGGTATGATATACCAGCCACAGGCCAGTGGGTCCCATCTGCCATATTCTCAATTTCCAGCCTCTGTCCTAAGACCTAGACCTTGGCATTAACCATCACGGCTGTCAGGGTCCTCATTTACCCTACTTCACTGACTTACACACTCATGGATGGGTGGGTCGAGTGCTTGTTGTAATTGTCATCTATCTATCTATCTATCTATCTATCTATCTATCTATCTATCTATCCATCCATCCATCCATCCATCCATCCATCCATCCACCCACCCACCCACCCACCCACCTACCTACCTACCTACCTATCCATCTATTTTGGTATCTGTGTTAGTTAGCTTTCTTTGAATGCAAAGCACAGCCATGTTAATTGTCTGAGTGAGAGGAAAGGTTTATTTGGGGCCATGGCTCTGGAACTTTCAGCTCCTGGTCAGGTATCCCTGCCTCTCTTGGCCTGAGGAAGGAGTGGCATCATGAGCAAGCCGTTCCCTGTATGATGGCCAGGAAGCAAAGGAAGCAAAATGAGACCGGAGTCCCACAACTCCACCCCTGCCAATGACCTGAAGCACCCCTTCAGACGCCACCGTTTAAAGGTTCTATTGCCTCTCAGTAGCATCCCCCTGAGAACTAAACCATCAACCCAAGCAAGGCCTTAGGGGGACATTTCAGAGCCAAGCTAGCACACAGTACCTGGGTGTAGCTGAGAAGTGGACAGGTAAGAAAGCGTGATCCTGAGAGCTTTTACAATGACTCAGTTGGTAAAGAAAGCACTTGCTGTGCACAAGAACCCTCATTTAGATCACCACAGCCTGGCAGACCTGGCTTCAGATCACCACAGCGAACCTGACTTCAGTTCACCACAGCCAATATGCAATGCCATCACAGTGTAACCCCAACAAGCATGGTATTCACAGAAGCAAACAAGTGGCAAGGGCTAGCACCCAAGGCTGCCCACCCACACTCATGCACATGCACAGAGAGGGGAGGAGAGGGAGAAGACAAATATGTCTCCACTCCTAGGATCTTGGTGTCCCATGCAGAACCAGCCAGCCGTCTGGGTCTGTAGACAGCCTGCAGCTTTAAGTAAATTCCCCAGCCTGGGGTCTGCAGAGCACAGCTGCCGTCTGCCCCAGGAGACCTT
>NW_021604638.1:8486220-8491368 GCF_004785775.1 Grammomys surdaster | reverse complement strand
GAGGCCAGTTCACAGACTCAGCTAGCTTACAGGACATGAAGCTGTTGTTGTCCAGCCTCCATCAAAGGCTTTGCCCTCTGGCTGCAGAGAGGTCGACCAGAGAGGACTGCAGTAGCTCCTGCTCAGCTCCGTCCTTCCATGGTGCTGTCCTGGCCCACAGATGGGACACCCAGAACAAAGGATCTGTGAAGGAAATGGTGGGGCGCAAGGACCTGTTCATGCACACACCTTCCCCAAGGGCTGCTTCAGCTGACGAGAGGGGCTTCTTCAGAGAAAGACCTACTCAAGTCTTCCATGTTTGCTTGTTTTTTTTTTTTTTTTTTTTTGGTTTGGCTGTTATTAGTTTTTTTTGTTTTGTTTTTAATATTAGGTTGTAGAACTTTCTTACATGTTTTAGAAATGGATCCTGTTTCAAATAAATAATTTGAAAATATTCTATCTGCTTAGTGGAACATCTTTTTACTTTGTGGCTATGCAGAAGTTTTAGTTTAATGCCATCCTGTCTGTCTATTTTTGGTGTTTGCCTGTACGCTTATGTCATATCAAAAATAAGTAAATAAATAAACACATACACACACACACCATCGCCAAGGCTACTGGCTAATGACCAACCTGTGTGTTCTCCTCTGTACACATTGGGCCTCACATCCGCAAGTCTGCAGTGCATTTGGAACTGATTTCCATGTGCGTGAAGGAAGGCTCCATAGTCTCCTTTCAGCGTGCTGGGTCTGGTTTTCCCAATAGCATTGGACAGGACCGTCCCTTTGCTGTTGTGTGAACTTGGCAGCTTCATGGAAAATCTGCCTGATGGCCCGTGTTGTGGATTCTCCTCTGGGCTCTCCACTTGTAAATGACATTGTTTACTAATTTCCTTTTCAGACAGCTCATGAACAAACGCAGCTGACTCGTGCTGTGTTTGTGTTCTGCAGGTTTGCTGGTCTGTTTCTTAGTTCTAACAGACTTCAGTTTCTTTTCTTTTCTTCCCTCTTTCTTCAGAGGTTTGTTTATAGAAGATGACAGGATCAACAAATAGAAACATTCCTACTGCTTCTTTTCCTGACTTGGATTTCTGCTCAGCCTTGCTTTGGCTTGGCCACCTAGTGCCCAGCTCAAGAGCATGCTTGCATGGTCTGAGAGAAACAGATTTGGTTTTTTCACACGGACAGTTAATTAAGTGTGAGGTTTTTATTTATAGTCATTATTGTATGGAGTTAATTTTCCTCTACTTCTAGTGTGTTGGGCATATTTATTATGAAGCCCCCACCCCAAAACACATGTGGCATACACTCACAGACACACTTAGTCACAAATAAAACTATTTTAAAAATCTTTTTACTGAACAGGACGGTCTGTCTCAGCATCTCCAGCCTCCCCAGCGTTCCCTGAACCACAAACCCAAGACCTACCAAGGATCTTTCGACCTCCCTTCCCCATCTGCATCTGCGTGTCAGTAGCTCCATTGTCTTTACTGTAGACCTGACCAGCATCATACTGGGCTGTTCTATCAGTTAGCAGGGCCACCCAGCCAAGGCAATCTCTTCTCCAAAATGATGATGGTTTAGAGGAAGAAAACAATCAACAATTATAAATACAATTATCAGAAGCTGGAGAGATGGCTTGGCAGTTATTACCAACACTAGCTCTTCCTCTAGAGGACCCAGGTTCAATTCACAGCACCTACCTACAGGACAGCACACTACTGTCTGCAATTTCGATTCCAGGGGATCTGATGCCCCCTTCTGGCCACCTTAAGCACTGCATTTACATACACACAAGCAAATAAGTAACATCAAAAATAAATTTTAAAAAACGATGAAGAAGAAGTATCACAGGACAGAGTTAAAAGCTCCATGTGTTGACCAGGAAGTAAGTGACAAGAGCTGCTTCAAAACGTCGAGGGTGCTGACACGGGCAACTGTCATTCTCCCCACATGGAATCTACTAGAATAGTGTGGTTCTCAGCCTCTATAATCTTGAGACCCTTTAATACAGTTCCTCATATTGTGGTGACCTCCCAACCATAAAATTATTTTCTTTGCTTAATCATTTTTGTTGCTAGTTCATAACTGTAATTTTACTACTTTTATGAATTATGATATAAGTATCTGAAATGTAGGATATCTGATATACAGGCTATCAGACATGTGATCCCCATGAAAGGGTCATTTGACCCCCAAGGAGATCATGACCTACAGGTTGGGAACTGATGTACTGGGGCCTGAGGATCTCAGAACTTCACCTTTCAACTCAAGGCAGCTGTGCCAGGAATTCATTCCCTAAATTAGTGATGCCCTCAACCCTGGCCAGAGAAGTTTCTGGGCAGCAATTAGTGCAAGATTCATGCTAAGAATAAGTGTCTCCTGCATGCTCAATCCTAAAAGGGACACCTCACCCAGCTACCCAACTCTCAGGAACACCGTAGAAGAAGTGCAGAAAGAATAACGGGCTGGAGGACGGGCGAGGGGCTCTGGAAAGCTGTCTTCTGGACATGGCGTGGCTGTTGCTTTTGTGGACTCATGGCATCTGTGGATCCTGGACGAGATCAAGGCAACAGGATCGATCCCATCTCAGGCAGCCTCACCACACTCAGTCAGTTACAAATAAAAACGGGAGAAGGAGTGGTGTGCAGAGAGGATGTGTGGGGAGTATGGGGGGGGAAGGAACGGAGGCCATGCAGATTGGTTACGAGCAAGATGCATTGTTTACATGTATGAAATTGTTAAGAAATATTCTATTAAAAAAAAAAAGAAGAAGTGTACTGGCACTGGCGTTCATGTCTGACTGCAATACTGTCTATAATCTTTACCAGCTCTGCTTAATAGCAATGTTCTAAAAATGTGTGTAAGTATTTAGCTAAAATTACTTCTTTGGGGAATTAAATTGTTTGGATATGGAAAAAAAACCTGCAAGTTTTATGTGAAACAGTTATTCCTCTTCTGGATTTTTTTTTTTTTTAAAGCCTGAAATCTGGATCATGAAAAGTTTTAACACACCCTCATCCGTTAAACAGCCCAAATGTCCACGGATACGCACGATACACGTGTTTAAAGCATGTGGTACAGTCAGTAGAAAACTATTCACCAGAAAAGACAAGACCACAAGCTCCTGACAGTAAACACTGCCCGGTTCACATTCCTGGGGTCTGTAAAGCAGCCCCTCATAGAAACAGAGTGTGGAAAGCAGTAGGCAGAGGCTAGGGAGGTGGGAGTGTGGACCCATTCACCAACAGGCATAATGTTTCAGGATCAGAGGCTCTTAGGAGTCAAGAGTGCTTCTGGTTCTTTCGAAGGCCTGAGTTTGGTTCCCAGCACCCACACCCGGAATCTCATAATGGCCTGTATTTCCAGCTCCAGAGGATCTGATGCCCTCTTCTGGTCTCTGAGGGTACCTATGCTCACATGTACACACCTACACAAAGACATACAACCTTCACAAATTAAAAATAAAAAGATCCATTTTTTGTGTATATGGGGGTTCTGCTCGCAAACATGTCTGTGTATTATGCATATGCCTGGTGTCTACAGAGGCCAGAAGAGGGTGTCAGATCCCCTCCAACCAAAGTTACAGATGGTTGTAAGCTGCCGTTAGATGTTGAGAATTGAGCCTAGGTCCTCTAGAAAGGCAACCAGTGCTCTTAAGTGTGGAGCCATCTCTCCAGCCCCTAAAATAAATCTTAAAAACAAAAAGGCGGAGATCTGCCATATGTACTGGGACTCAAGCAAACAATACCGAGCCACACACTTAAGCCTTGGTTTCGAAGGCAGACCTCCTGCTAAATATCACTTCCACAATTTCACACCCATTTATGTGAGCACATGCGCATGCACATGCACACACACACACACACACATGCACACACTCACAAATGGACACACACGCACATGAGCAATCACATGAGCACACACGTGCACACATGGGCACACACACGCACGTGCACATGCACACACATGCATGCAGTGCACATATACACAATCATACAGTGAACTGTGGTTCTGTCAACAGTAGCTTTGACCTATTGTATTCCAAACATATCCAGCTGTGGCTTCTGGAGTCCAGTTTCTTCTTGTGTCCACAGGATCTTTTCTATTGGGTTTCTCTGACAATAAATACACTGTTTACATTCCCCCACCCCCACTTAATGAAGATATCCAATCCTAAAAGATGTGTTTTAAAAACTCATACTGTGCATGACTTTAGTTAGAAGTCCAGTCAGAAATGCTGAGAACTGAGGGTCCTGCGGGTGGGCTATCAGGGAGGGAGGGGGCCAGTTATTAACAGCCTTTCTCCCCTCAGTCTCCAGCACACTGAGGCTGACAGGCATGTGTTCCCATCTAGAAGGGCAGAACAGCTGGAAACGAGGCAGTCTAATTAAGTCTCAATAAGTTGGTGTTTTTAGGACCTTCTGGAATAGTCTTTCATTGGCTTTGAAGTTCAGTCTTTGGACTCACACAGGACTTGGGGCTGGTAGTGGACAGGAGACACAGTCACTAGCTGTGACTTCCCAGGGTCCCGTGGGCATCATATGTGGCCTGCTGTCTGTGGTGGCTGACTTCAAGCATGGGACACAGCCATACACACATCTTCTGTCTGTGTTTCAGGTTTCTGTGACACTGGGGATTAGGTTCCATTCATTTATGTGTTCCAAGGGCCTGGAAGGTAGCCAGCTCCTGAGTGTGACTTGGCAGCATGAGATGCCCCGTTAGCTTCTCGGCAAGACACTGCTGCATCATTGGGAGGGCTGCTGGCTATGGGTGTAGAACAGCAGCAAATGTTTCTGGGCGTGCTGGGGGCTGTGCATGCACCCCCTTGTGTGCACAGTCATCACCCTGTCATCCTAATAGTGTGGCTTTTTCATAATGCAAAGTTATACTTTCCAAGCAAAGAGGCTGCCCTAATCCTTAAGGCTGCACTGTGAAGGCATCATGGGAAATTGGAGGTGGGGAGACCTGTGGGTTCATCTGCTCAAATCCTACCACTCTCCAGCCATTGTGAGGCCAGGCCTCACTGGACAGCAGGGTACCTTATATAAACAGAGGGGAGGGTCAGTGGAGCTGAAGATGGCTGAGCAGTTAAGAGCACTTGGGTTTCAGGCATTCAGGTCGGACAGCTCACAACCACCTGTAACTCCAGCTGTAGAGACAGCCCACA
>NW_021604638.1:8427511-8486210 GCF_004785775.1 Grammomys surdaster | reverse complement strand
TAACTCCAGCTGTAGAGACAGCCCACAATCACCTGTAACTCCAGCTGCAGGGACCCACAGGCCTCTTCTGGCCTTCTCTGGTATCTGCACACGAATAACACACAGACGTGTCCTCAAGCACACACATAAAAATAAAATAAGAAAGAAAGAAACAAGCGAACAAGTAAATAAAGAGGGCTGTGGGACACCAATGGTCTTGTAGCACCAAACCGGTCTGGTGCGGAAACGACCACAGCCCTGAAGTTAGAGCTCTGCATCTGACAACTGAATCACAGTTGCTTGGCTGGAAATAGAAACTGGAACAAAAAAAAAAAAAGCAGCACCTGGGCAGGTGTGGCAGCCAGAGAAAGGACTACAGATGCTTCACGGACTCGGATATGCTGCTGGTGTGCACGCCTGCTGTCTTCACACCTAGCTTCCTCGGAGTATGTCTCTCTGGCCACTGGCTTAGGTTTGGAAGACAAGGAGACTGTTTACACCCATGCTGCTTTAATACCAACATACGAAGAAAGTAAGAGTTGGAGCCAGGCAAGTGTGGTGGTAATGTGCCTGTAATGCCATCCCTCAGGAGGCTGAGGCAGGAGGATTGTGAATCTGGGTTACATAGTAAGATCCCATCTCATAAATTACAAAGAGAAAAAGAGGGGGGAAATCCCAAACTATTGAAAACAGCTGTTCCAGGAGGGAGCCAGCAAGGCTTTCTAACAACCTTATAGAACATAGTTGTTTAGTCTGTACAACTGTCCTGTTTATATAAAGCAGAAAGAAGACTGGGGTTGGGGGAGCACGGGGCAGGGGCGGGGGTCTCCTCTGCACTCCTCACCTTGAGGAATCCCCCTGGGGTCCCAGCTGCAACTCTGCTCGAGCTCCTGCCTCCCCTCCCCCTCCTAATCCTGTGTCTGGCCCCTGTGTCTCAGCTGGAGCTAGAAGCCATTTCACCTAATCGCATAGGTTATTTTCTCCGAAATGGCTTTCCTTTTAACCTTTTTTTTCATGAGGATCAAAGAGGAACAGGAGAAAGGCTGCCAAATTACCTTCCCTTGCAGAGCCAGCTCTCAGGAGGGGGCGACCTTAAAGGACAAATGCCTTTGGGGCCAGCTTCACCGCTCTCCCCACCACAGGGCTCCCGCCCTGCTCTGTGAAACAAAATGACCATTTGGGGCAGAGACACAGAAGTCATAGAAAGCTTTTGACACCAGCTCAGGAAAGAGCAGCCATTAACCTGGGTAAGAGGCCAGGGCCGATTCTATGCATGCCCGCTGCTCAAGTCCTTTGAAAGTGACATCAGGCTGGACTCTGGAGGGTACTCAGAAGTTGACTCTGAGGACTGAAGTTCAGTGAGAGCCCAGCGTGATACAAACGTGCTGAGGAACACAGAAAAAGTTACAAGGTGTTTCTGGCTTCGTATGTATTGCAAGAGGCAGAAAGATTTCGAATGTGAATGCCTTAAGGGACGACAGGAAACGAAAATAAAAAGTGCAGGAATCTACCCGAATCGTTCATTATTTTGTGAGGTATTTGGGATATTAAGCTTTCCGTCCTTTTTGCTGTTTTTATGTGCACAAAGTATGCATGAATGATCACATGTGTGTAAGCACACGTGTGCATGTGTGTGAAGGAGGCTGATGTTAGGGACCCAGCTATCTTCCATTTTGTTCAATGAGGCAGGGCCTCTAACCAACTCCAGGCCCAGCCCGTATGACTCATCTGGCTGAGCAGCTCACTCCAGGGGTCCTCTGTCTCCACCTCGTGAAGCTGGAACTATAAGCGAGAGCCGAGAGCCGAGCCGCTGCTCAGCGTCTCACTTATGAGACAATCGCTTTAGACAGGGAGCAAAGTCCCCAGTGCGGATCTGTATAACATTAAGGAAGCTGATCCAACCTTATGTTGCAGGTGGTGGGGATCACGTGCTAAAATGTATCCAGTAATGAACAGGTGATGTGCTAAAATGTATCCAGTAATGAACAGGTGACTTAGTGGAGTACCGTCAGCAGGAAGGAGGGGCTCTGCCGGAGAGACGTGGCAGACAACAGACAAGGGAGTGGTGTGCGTGTGAGTGTGCGCGTGCGCCTGTGCGTGTGCGTGTGCGTGTGTGTGTGTGTGTGTGTGTGTGTGTGTGTGTGTGTGCTCTTCAGCTGTCTCCTGCAGCATGGGAGACCTGGGTACTTGTTAGTGTTTCAATTTTTTGTTTATCATTTCTGCAGTGGAGATAGACCCCAGGCTGCGGTATGCTTGACAAGCACTGTACATTTCTGTCTAGGATTTTGAAACATCTTGATCGCCTAGACAGCAGCTCCTTTACCTCAATACAGCTGACCTGAGGCCTGAGATCTGGGGCCTGGAGCCTGGGGCCTGGGTATCCCTGCAGCAGGCTGGTCTGCTGGAAGGATGGGCAGTTGCAGTCCCAGCCTCCCCTCCCAAGTTGGGGTGATAACCCTTCAGGATTTAGGCAGAAGTCTCCTGGGTTGGGTAGGAGCAGCAAAACAAACAAATGCATCTCTCTGGTTGAGAACAAAGAGCATAATAAAAAGCCTTTGGCTCAGAAGTGTCCTGCCCAAGGTCTCAGAGCCTGGGAGAGGTAGCTTCTGCTTCCAAACACCCTCAAGGCAGCACAGGCAGGGTTGGGGATCAGGCGCACAGTAGGCTTGCAGCAGACAGACCGCCAACTGAGCACATGTAGAAAATAAAGAACAGGAAGATCTGCTAAAGTTGCACAACAAATACCTAATTCTGTGCAGGATCACCAAATATGGACACTTACAGGCCCATCAATCACCCAGCTGGCCACACCCCTCCATGGACATCTGCTCTTCTGTCACTGGGCCTCAGTGGCTCTCACACACCTGCCTCATGGAGCTGAGGTGAGAGAGTAAGTGGCTCACACTCTCCCCAAAGGGCCCTCAGCTGCTACCATCACTGAGTGGGTGGTTATTTAATTTCCTACACTTGACTGACTCTGCTTCCAAAGGAAGAAATATATTTCATCCTAATTTTCAGAAAAGTTCATGAGGCAGAGAATTGTTGGATAAAACAAAACGAAACAGTCAATTAGCACATTCTCCTGTAAAACCCCAAACAGATGAAAATAACGTCATCTAGAAAGGCGGCAGAGATCAGTCCCAGAAGACTTCCTGGAGGAAATTCTAGGTTTGTCTGTGAGGAGGTTCAAGGGAGGCACGGGAGGAAAGCAAAGCCAAGGACACCTGGGGAGAGAAGAGGATGATGGGAAACCTGGCCAGCTGTAATGGGCAAATCATGCATTAATGCTACCATCAAGACCTTCAAGAGAGAGGCAGTCTCCTGGAGCAGGGCCATTAGCGGCTGCTGATGCTCTCCGGAGTCCACGGGCCAGAGACAAATCAGGAATTCTGGTGCACACAGCGAAGGGGACGTATTATGATCATGTCGGGGCCAGGCATCTGCCTACGTGTGACAAATGCTGATGAATATTAATAACCATTTGTTCCCAGGGGACCACAAATCAGTTAATTAGGGCCCTGTCAACCTGTTTATATTATCTATAAATGAAGACCCATCAGCAGCCAAACATGAAGTCAAGCGAGCCGTGTGTGGGCTGCCACCATCCCAGGGATAAACGAGGCTGCCAGCTCCTGCTGAGTCCCCGCCTTGGCAGGGAGGTGGGCACGGCTCCTCAACACCCTCATTTTAATCAAGTCGTTGGTTACACGAGGCACATGACAGCCTCCGAGTTTCCTTGCGGCATGTGTGGGAGGGGGGAGAGGGGGGTATGATTTAAGACTGCTGGGAAATTAGCTCCCATCCAACCTTGGAGGAGAGAGAGTTACCCATAAATCACTGTTTCCCCGGGCAGGTAATCAAGCCCCGATTCCAAACTCTGATTATCCCTGGGCCTGTGTTCCCTCCACATCTTCCTGATGGGGTGTGGCTGGAGAGGGGACACCGAGTCACCAAGCCCAGCTGGGTCAGGCCAGCTCAGCTTTTCTTCACCGTCCCCCTGCCCTTTGATATCCAGAAGTCGCATGGCTCTAGGGTCTGAGGCAGAGAAAGATGGGAGTAGGAACAGGATTGGAGGAGATAGAGTTTTACTCAAACACCGGAGTACACCCAGCGCTGTGCTTCAAGCTGGAGAGTCACCGGAGTGAAGAGAACCATTGGGACTTCAGGGACAAGAGAATGACAGAGTCAGAGCCAGCAGGGGCTGCTGGGGGCGGGGTGTGTGGAAACTGAGTCTCCTGTTTCATTATCCAAAAACCCCTGTGAGACAAATTCTTCTAATAGCTTTTCCTTTGGGTGAGAGACAACCATTTCTTAATCTTTTTTGTTTTGTTAGTTAAAAACAACACTAAATTCCTGGAAGCTCATTAAAACAGGCCCAGTTCCCAGATAGGACTTGCCAAAATAACATCTAAGAGGACACTGTCTCTCCAGTGAGAGTTGGAGGGAGCCGAGTGGTCTCCCCTGTTCCAGTCCAGGCTTTGTATCCTGTGGTCCCCTCCCCGTGGCCATCTCCTCTGCCTGTCTGCCTTCTCTGTGACTGACTCATGAGGACACCGGCTGCTAAACGAGGGTCCCAGGCTGATCCAGAAAGAGGACACCTTGGCTTCTTCACATCTGCATACTTTACAAACACGGTCTTGTGACATGGGAGATAAGACCCAAACCTTAGTCAGCTAGGTGGACACCAACGACAGATGCCATGATTCCATCCAAGGCTAGCTCAAGGCTAGCTCAGTGTACCAGTGAGTGTACTGGGGTTCCTTGCAGGAGCGTGGGTGACTCAGATGGACATCACTGAAGGTCTAAGCCCAGCATGGGGCTGGAAGGGCAAGGCACTAACTCTGCGTGCCTGGAGCATCCTGCACAGCTCGCAGGTGACTTGGCAGGTCTGAGAGACCCCCTTTCCCAGGAGACTCACTAACCTCTCATCTAACCCCTGGGAATGCTGAGGGGTCAGTTGCTTCCTGTGCCTTTAAGTTTCCTTTGCTTCCTAACAAACTTCTTTCCAGGAAACAAGGGGGAGACCTCAATGTAGAGGAAGTAATTGTCACAGATCACATTCACAGGGCCTGGGGCAGACTTCATTCTTCCTAGTTCAGCCCGAGGTCCCAGCCAGGACCTAGAGAATGACACAAAGGAGACCTCTGAGCCTGGCGCAGGTTCACAGGGTTTCAGGTGGCTAAGACAAAGCTAACTGGCCTGTCTGCCCTCTACGCTCCCTTTATAGATGAAGAAACAGACCTACACACTGCAGATCATCTGCCTGAAAAGCTGGCAGGCTGTCTGTCTGTCTGTGACAGTGTAAAACCCAGACTTTCATGTGCAAAGTCCCAGTTATTATATCGGGTGACATTTATTTTTTATCAACTGCACAGAATATGTCAGGAGGCTGTGAATCGGTGGCTGACTGTCACCTCCAGCGAACATGAGAAGGTCATGAGTTAACTTAGGAACACAGGGGTGCAGCCAGGGGTGATTTAGAGGAGCAGTAGCCATCCCAGAGGGGCATAGTCACATATCGACAGAGTCCGCCAAGTGCCTGCCACTCTCCAGGCCGTTGGCTTTCAAGCCTTGCTTCCTCTCACCCTAAAGGAGCCATCAACAGGAGGTGACAGGGACCATAACTCTGAGGGGATGACTGTGGAGCATTGCTCGTTTCTGGCTGAGCGGAGCTGAGCGACATCTGGTGATTTAGAGACCCATGGCGGAGATTAGGGGGGCGAAGCTAAATGGTGTTTTCCTTCCAGGTCTGGGCCAGCTGCAAACAGGCTTCTGTGGAGGAAGCTGATAAAAAAAAATGATCTTGTTCCACTCACAATCAGTTCCAACAGCAGACTGCACAGTCCCCCAAGAAATAAGGCATTAGCAGTCATCGGTCGGGACTGGAGTCTTCTAAGTACAGCGATCCTTCGGCAGACAGAGAAGACGAGACAGCACGAAGCATTCAGACCCCGCACCGCTCGCCCACGCATCCTTTTTCTTAATGAACACCGTGGAGTCATGGTGTATTTGCTTCAATAAATGCATGCAAACCACACTTCTTTCTCAAGAAAAGAGTAGCCCAAAGAACACTTGTCCTAGGAGCCAGGGATTCTGCAGTGAGGTCCCGGGTCTGCGTCATGGACCCTGGGTCTTTCCCATGTCTGATATGTTTGTCCCCTCCTATTCCCCATGCCACTCAGTTAACTTCTATAATATCTCCCTTTATTCAGCCCACATTCTTTGGGTGGCACAAAGCTAGCCGTGTGACCCAGGGCCGCGCCACTCCTGTCTGGCCTCCATCGTACATAGGGAGAAGAAAGAGGGGTCACGTGGCTTGAGCTTGTCCAATCACTGCCAGTTCCGGTTTGGTTGCTAGCAGGGTGAGGAAGGCTGGTAAGGTCGCCATTAGGGCAGGGGCAGTGCCTGGGGTTTGCCTCTGTCTCTCTTCTGAGCCAACCCAGAGCTGAGAAAGGTAAGCACGCCAGTCAAGGCCAGGTCGAGCTAGCCAGTCAAGGTCAAAGATTGCCTCCTGGATCCAGTTGCACCAGAAGCCACACCTCCCACTTTCCTTCCCTTCACATCGTCAAGAATTCGTCTTTCGGGCTGGAGAGATGGCTCAGAAGTTAAGAGCACCGACTGCTCTTCCAGAGGTCCTGAGTTCAATTCCCAGCAACCACATGGTGGCTCACAACCATCTGTAAATGGGATCTGATACTTTCTTCTGGTGTATGTGAAGTGTACTCATATACACAAAATAAATAAATCTTAAAAAAAAAAAATTCGTCTTTCACTCCAGTTTGTTTTATCTGAATTTCTATCACACACAACCACAGGAGTCCTGACGACTGCTTCCTTGTAAGCCTCCATCTAGTCCAGAGCAGTGGTCTAGCCTACAGCCTCCCTGTGACGACATAGTGCCAAGTGTCCCTCCCTTCCTTTACTCAATCAGGCACACACAGGTCAGGACTTACCCTCCTCTTAAGCCCCTGTCTCAACCATGCAGAATATGAATAGTTCCTATGAGTCCCCCATGACTGTGCGCCAAACTCTATCTTTCTTCCACTGATGTCTGCTCCTCCCAGGCTGGACTAGGGCTCTGAAGAGACTTTACCTTTCTGGAGCAATTCTAGAAGCAGTCAGAAGCAAACTTGCCCTCCAGGCTCTCCCACCACACACACACACACACACACACACACACACACACACACACACACACACACACCATCCTTGCTGCCTGAAATGGATTTCCAATAAGGTAGAGCAAGACAGAAAACCTGCCAGTAAATCTTCCTGGATTGGCACAGCAGTCTGTTTCCCACCAGTCAGTCACCAAGAGAAGGGAAAAGAGGAATCTATAGAATGACCCACTCTGGACCTCAGCATTTTAGCTGCCCTTTGGCACAGAGCAGAGCTGTCTCTAACAGCAAGATACCTGAGGTCACCTCCCGCCCTGTCCATATGAAGGTCACAGTCCTATGCCTCAGGCTCCTACTGGGCTCCCATCCTGGAGTCTGTGACTGTGGCAGACTATCTTTCTGAGGTGGTAAAGCAGGCTGAGAGGCAGGGAATGTGAGGACTGGCAGCCAGGCTCTATCTCTGTGTCACATCATTAGCTAATGGTCACTTTCTATACTTCTGGGCGTCAGAGAGTCTTCCAAATGAGGTTGGATGATCCAAGAGCATCTCTTTGTTCCTGCATTTATACTCTTGGAGGAGGGACCTTGTATATCCTGTATGTTTCAGGAGCTTCCTGGGCCTTGTAAGTTTCACGGGAAGGTAGCTTGGAGTCTAATAACTCCCAGCTGCAGTAAAAATACCTGCTGCAGCTAAGGATGTGCTGGTTACTATGGTAACACTGCACTGGGAAGTGGTTCCTGCTTCAGTACTGTTACAAGCAGATGGCTAATGTCACACTGCCACACTGGCAGCCCAACCAGTGGCCGGACCCTGGAAGCTTCTTGCTCTGCCAACTCTCCCTCTCAGCTAGCTCTGGAGAGGAGAGTAAGAGTGAACTCAGGTCCTCGGCAGATGTAATTTCCATTAGCTCAATACTACAGACAAATATTGAACATTCCTCATATTTCTAGGCTTGAAGACAACCATTTTCCCCCAAGGAGAAGACACTGAAGAATTCTCAGCCAAGTGGCCAAGGGCAGATGCTTGGATCTGGGTGATATGGGACACTATCATGTAAGCTACTGTCCTAGCCCCTCCCTCCAGTCTCTTGTCATCTGTAAAGGCTTCAGAACTTCTGCAGACACCTAGGCAGCCCTTGTTCTAAAAGGTTTACCATCTGGTGACTACAAGTGCAGCACCTCCTGTTACTAGAGTTGTTAGGGTCCAAGGCTGGACCCTGGGAGCCCTAAGGAACTAGGCTATCCACCAGCTGACTCTCTATAAGCCAACTACAGACACAAATAATAGTAAGAAGCAGAGAAAGGAAATGTGTTCAAAGCGGTCGCACTGGAAAGAGGGACAGAGAAAGAGGTCCCATGACTCTCCCCACCCCTGGGTCCATCTTTGAGATTCTGACATGAGATTTAAGTTTAAAGAGAGGACACGCAATATTGGTGACTAAGCAGTCTCCATCGCGGTGAGACCCTGCCTGTCAGCGTTTTCCAGCTCCAGTCTCCCCTGCAAGATACTCTCAGAGCTTCCCCCCAACCCCCGCCTCAGTGCGTGGACATTCCTTCCTTTCCGAGTGTCTTAAGCTTCCACACTGTTCTGGTGGTGAATGGCAACAGACCATAGGTGGATTGTGTACACCAGCTGTCCCCAGTGACAGAGAGTCGCCATGTCTGAGTACCAAGCTGCCTGCCGCAGCTCAGTTTGGAGCTTACTTCACACAGCTGTGTACAGATGTTTCCCCCATCTGGGGACAGATGTGTATCTTGTCACAAAGGGACAGCATGTCTTTTAGTCTCTGTCTCTGATTCCTCCCTCTTGACTACAGACAGATCTTGTGCAGATTGGATGGCATTAGGGGTACAGAGCCCTGAGTGAGTTGCTATGCATGTCTGGGGTGGTTTGGAGCAGCTACTTAGAGGTAGAGCACCGTGCTGGGCCTGGGAAGAGGCCTCTGGGCTGTCAGATAGGAGGAAGCACACTGGCTCTGCAGGCTGGTCCGTGACTCACAGACTGCTGAAGGCCAGCAAAGATTTTGTGATGGCCACCAAGAGTTTCTCCTCTGGGTGATCCAGCAATCACCCATTCAGAGACTGGCCAGGGTGATCTCCAGTCAGAGCAGCAGGTGGGCAACCTCGACAAACAAACTACCACATTCAAATACCAGAAGGGTATTTTCCATTTGGATCACAGAGGGCCTGGGCATTCTTCCTGGGATGGACTAAGTTGGGTGCTTTAGTCAGACTATTGACTAATCAGAGTAGGCACTGACAATGACTCAAGAGAAGCTCCCGGGGACACTTCTCTCCCCATCCCTGCCACCCCTAGCATTAACACTCCTCTGGCTGAGGCATGGAGAGGCCTCTCCAGGGTCGTACGGCAGCCAGAATGACAGATAGTAAGTAAGCAGAAGAGGGTGAAAAGCCAGGTCACAGCCCTGGCATCGTCACCATTTGCCACAGAGATTACCCTGCTCTCCTCCACGGGCTGACTCCTGTTGACAGGAAGGGAAACTGAGGCCGGATATTCTCCCAGGGAATGAATGACGTTAGCTCAAGCCTGATCTTCAAGGACATGGGCTGGCCAAACAAAGTTGAATCTAGGAACAGGTAAAAGCATAAACATTGGCAAACTTCTATAACAACCCAGCCTTCAGATTCCCTAGAAAATTCTGAAGCTTTGGCCATGCTGGGTGCACATGTCAGCGCACAGTGACAATTGTGCGATCTGTGGGGCGGTCACCGATGGGTCTGGGATCTCTGAAGCTTTGGCCATGATGGGTGCATGTGTCAGTGCACAGTGACAATTGTGCAGTCTGTGAGGCGGTCACCGATGGGTCTGGGATCTCTAGTTTGGCGGTCCCACCACTCTGTTCCCTCTGCTCATTCACTCCACTGTCCCCAGCTGTGGACACGGCAGAGTTTATTCTCCTGCTGAGATTTGCAAAGAACACTCACATGTCTTTTTCTTTTCTTTTTTTTTTCTACCAATTACTTTCCATACTCACGTGATCCAGGATCCAGTGTTTAGACAATATTTCTTTATATAAAGAAATGAAGCTAAGACATGCACAAAGTCAGGCAGGTCCTTCTCCATCCGCAGAGTTCTTGTAGTCTGAAGAAGAGTTTCCTCCTGCTGGCGCAGGCTCCTTCCACTGCGTAGACTGAGTGAGGCCACAAGGCCCTGGTGGGAAACAGCGTGGTTGAGCAGAGAAAGGCCGGGTGCAAAGGAGCAGTGGTCTTGGCAGTACAAGGCCAGGGTCAAAGCCAATCAAGCAGCCAGGCAGGGGTGCAGCCTGCACCGATCCAGTACCTCCTGATAATGTCATGTATAGTCCTTGACATGCTGACGTCTCTGTGTGATCATGTGTGGGTCCAAGACAGGGACAGAGCAAGGTTCACACAGGGAAACAGGAGGGTACAGAGTGGGACAGACGGAAGGACACAGGAGAGGGAGAAGCAAGGAAAAGCAGAGGGAGGTGGGGACAGAACACAGGCTGTAGGAGTCTGGGGGGAATTAGGACCCAGCCACTGAGATCTCTAGAGTTCAAGGCTGGCAAGGGTTCACATCCCCAGAATATTCTAGCATCTGCTCAGCCAGGTGACAGTAATGATGGTCTCCGACCGCCAGACTACCGGACCCCATGTGGTACACACATGTCACCCAGGGCTTCTGGGTCCCCTGTGTACAGTTTACTGTGCCCACCCAAGAGACACGAGGCCTGGCATTGTGGAGTCAGAGCCAATGGCCCTCCCCAGGAAGCGAGAGGGACCAGATGTGCTTTTGTGGTCTCCATGGAGACCTGCCAACTAGGCGTCCTCCGAGGGCAGAGGTCTCAGAGCTTTAGTTTTTGCCAGGCTTTTGATAGAATGCACACATTTTAAGCAAATCTGGCAGGCACGTGAAAGGCCAAGGCATTCTTCCCAGCTACAGGGGCCCAGCCGACCAGCACACCCAGAGCGCGGACAGCCTCATGGCTGCCTCCATAGCAGTGAGCGTCGCAGGTGCAGCTTTTGGGTTCTGCTCAGCCTCGCCTGCCATTGTTTAAGCATGCGGTGCCAACTCTGCTTCCAGTGGAACGGCCCCGTGGCTCTGTCCTGGCTGAGAGAAAGAGTAATGACCTCAGTGTGTCTTGAACATGAGACAAAGCCATCCGAGCGGGAGCAGAAGATGACTCAGAGACCACAAGGCTGTTTATTTCTTCAGGCAGCAAACCCCAGACCTTCTTAGATCCAATCCATGAGCAGGCAGGACACGGTCCCTCCTCTAGGGGTCCGGATGCTCCAGATGACAACGATGCCTTCCAGCCGAGGTCACACGGAGACCTCAGGTTAGAGAATGACGTAGTGGTGCATGAAGAGAAGCAGTTCTAAGCAGTTGACATGTGAGACGGGATCTGAATGAGGAAGAGGGACCAAATGAGAGGCCGGGGAAGAGAGATCCAGGAAGGGAACAGCCAGGACAAAGGCGCAGAGTCCCCCAGATGCTGGTACCCACTTGGTCCATGAGGATGGAGGTGTCTCCATCCCTCAGAAGGACTCCTCCCTTTTTCTCCAAGGGTTGGTGAGGGCTGAGTACCCCAGGCTCCCTCCCATACCAACCTGTCAGTCTTCAAACAGGCCTTTAAAATCTCAGCAGCAGCAGGTTCCTAAGGCTAGCAAGGCCCCAACATCAGCCTCCGTTCCACGGACAAAGCTGTTCCCCACCCCCATCTCTCCTCACACCAGCTTTACATCAACCTACACTCAAAGAAACACCAGCTAGGATGTCGCTGCCCATCCCTGTGCTCTGCAGACAGTTACTAAAATAACAACTGTGCGTCTGGAGACCACCCCAAGCCACCTACAGAGGTCTTTTGGGAAACTGCTACCCGCAAACCCCTGGCTCAGCCCCTGAGCCGATGGGTCACTAAGGGCTTCAGGCCTAAAAGGATTTGTCTCAAACCCCATATAATCAAAGAGCTCCCATCCCTACCCCAGACTCTACACTCCCCTTCTGTCCTCTGGGCTGAATGACTCTCAGGTGACATTTGGGGTCTCTGATGGCGCAGGTCATTTAGGTCTGGGGAATGTTCTGTGTCTCTGTCTAGCCGTCTCCTTCCCTCCTCCTTCTCCCGCTCCTTCTCTTCCTGCCCCACCCCCTTCCTCCACCCTCTGCTGCCCACAGCTCTGAAATCACCAGCCGGTTTGCAGCCTGGGTTCTTCCCCGTGGATCTGTTCTCTCCGGATGGAAGGAGCCACTAATTCTGTCTCTGTTCATGAAGAGTCAAGAGATTCCAATTGCTGATACTGGAATTTGAACGTGAAATGTGCCCCATTGGCTCATAGGTTTAACTGCTTGGTCACCCCTAACTGGCTGTGCTGTTTAGGAAGGTTGGAGCTGTTGGGCGGTAGAACCTCAGTGATGGAGGGATGGATCCCTGGGGCGGGCCTTAAGGTTTTGGCTCCACTTTTCCCTTACTCTGCTTCCTGATGGGGAATACCACGTGACCAGCCAGCCTCCTGCTCCCTGCCTGCTCCCGTACCTTCCCTGTCTTGGTGGAATGATCCTCTCGACCTGTAATCCAGAATAATATTCCTTAAATGGCTTATTGTCAGGACTTTTGAACAAGAAAAGTCACTAATGCATTTTGAAATGCTCATCCCATCTGGGTTCAGCCAAGCTGCATCCGGCAGAGAGCCCGGGGTTGTGGGTAACAGAGACATTTGTGGACCTCACAGTTATTATTAAGAGCTTCCATGTGGGGATGGATGGCAGACCCAGCTCAGGTCTGTGGAGAGATGGGACAAGGGAACCCTTTCTTAGAGAGCTTACACTCCTCTGGGGAGCGGGATCATTCATGAACAAGCAAATGAAGGCGCCGTCTCTAGCTACATGAACAAATGAGTGGGCGAAGGAATGAATGAATGAATCCCAGGTCTTCACAGCTTTCCATAAACAAATTTCTTTTCATCCTTCAAGGCTTGTCTTTCCTCTGTTCCATCCTGGCAGCCCCCCAACTCTGCAGTACCCACGTTTCATCCCGTGTCACCCAGGCCACCTGTGGCAGCCCTGCAGCCATTGGCGGCGGTGGGGGTGTAGGGTGAGTGGTTACAGATGAGGGAGCAGGGGTTTGTGTTCAGAAAGTGTGACTGCGATGGGATTGTGTTTGTAAAAATGGCATGACAAGTGGCTGCGTTCATGTCCACGCCCACGCAGGGGGGTGTGAAGGTGGGGTGCACTGGACCGTATTTTGTAGATTGGAATGATGTCATCTTTGGCAAGGTTATGGTAGGTGATTCGGTCTACAGGGGTGTGTGTGTGTGTGTGTGTGTGTGTGTGTGTGTGTGTGTTTAGATCTGCTTTGTAAGTATGTGGAAGGGTATTTGTGTGGTTTTTACAAGGGCACCTGTGAACGCTTAGGTAAAGGAGTGTTTGGAAGTATATTTGTTTGCAAGTACATGAGCATGTGTTTGTGTGTATGGTTCCCTGCTTGACCAAAGGGGACACAGACCACATTGTCCTGCTGGTGGCCCAGAGCTTCAGAGGAAGAGAGATTTCTGCCTGGCCCAGCAGAGGGGAATAGAATAGGGGAAGAGAGTCTCACAAACCCTGATGGGACACTGTGTCCTGCCTCCTGGAGTCCCTGGAGCCATAAGCCCAAGGTTACCTGTGTAAGCCAAAAATACACCTGAGGTAGCCCAGGTTGGCTTTGGCAAGTACCTGCCAAACCCCTCCTCTGTGTAGGTCATTTAAGGCCTGAAGTGACTGCCTCATGGAGGCCATGGCTGCCTTAGCTGATCTACCATCAGGGACTCCCTGAGATGGGTGGAACCCATGCAGACCACCAGGCTACCTGTCCCTGTCGCTGTGAGCTCTGCCTTGTTAGGCAGCTTGGTCCCTCAGCTCACTGATGCCCTTTGTGGACAAAATAAAATAGCTTTGTTCGTGGTATAATGAAAGCTAGACGTCTACTTCAATACTGTGAAGCAGCATTTGGACAGTGTTCTCTGAAGTGCTAGCTGTCAGGGTCATGGTCACAGTAACGGTCACTGTCATGATCAGGGTCAGGGTCAGGGTTACAGTCACAGTCATGGTCAGGAGCACAGTCACGGCAGCATTCCTGTGCTCAGACCCGAGCCTCAACCTGAGAATGGTGCTTCCTTAGACTCCATGGTCCTGCCTGCCTCTCCTTTCATGTGGTCACTTTAGAGGCCCCAGGAGACTCTTAGGGATCTTTGCACTGTCTCCACTTGACACTGGATGTCAGAAGCCTTGGCCCCCTGAAACGTCTTCATTTCCCCCCTCCCCAATTCGACTTCCACTGTCCCAGAGAATATCAGCAGATGGGGGAGGCAGACATCAGTCACAGGCTCAGGTCCTGGCTTGTTCCTCACACCCTCCTGCCACTCCGTCATTAGCAGTTTGCCCTCCCATCTGCTCAGAGCCCCAGATGCCAAATCACTGAGATTTCTAAGTCAAAAAAGTCCCCCCGCCAATAGATTTGCTCCATGTCCTGTTAGTGGGAAGGGCTGGCTAGATGGATGTGTCCCTCCATGATTCAATGTGCAAATTCCTTGGTGGGGTCCAGCCCAGTGCTTGGGTAGGGTATGGTGGAACTACACCAAGGCCCTGGGCTGAGGGGACACACCTTCTCTCTCCAGGTCCATCCAGGGCACAACCATGGCTGAAAGCAACTCCAGGTTCTTGTGCTTGGAGTCATGGATAGACCTTCACAAGTGGTTCCAGATGACAGCCAGGCTCTGTGCCGTGAGGCTGTGCACAACCAAATGCACTCCAGGACAAGCTAGGCCACCCCACCCCCATGCATACATCTTGTTCAGATATTCATTATGAGTTGCACCCTGATGAGTATCCCTGGGCATCAAATGAGGCCTGCTGGAGGCGAATGCCGTATACCCCTGGCTGGCAGAGTCTGTGGCTACGCAGTGATGCCCACACAGCGGCCACATTAACGTGGCTGGGTCCACTTTTGTGTTTCAGAGTACAGATCCACACTTCTGGCTCCCTTTACAGAGATCACACACTGGCAGCTCAAAGCCAGTCTCCCTCAGAGTTTTTACTGTGGTAAAGCCGCCTTCAGGAGAGGCGGGTTCCAGGTGCTGAGATGTCACATTTCCAGAGCCAAACTCCTCCTGCCTGGTTTCTGCAGGGGCTGGGGGTGCAGCACCCATTCTGCAGTTAAGTCTCTAGTCTGCTCTGGAAGCTACCTGCGATGGTGATGTGTCACAGCAGCCTGGACTTTCTGCAGGTCAGATGTGCCCTGCAGGCCTGGCCTCCTCTCTCCCCTCTCCCTTCTAGGCCTGTGGAATGTCCGAGTCATAGCTTCCCTCAAGTCCAATCATGAATGCTTCTAGAACAAGCTCCCAGTAACCTCCTCCAGAAAGCTCTTCCATTGTCCTCTTCAGGCAACAGAGACAGATGACCACACAAGGAAGATCCGAGTTGTTTTTAAGCTACTTCCAGCCAAGGTCTTTATGTCCTTCTGTGGTCTAAAGAAGGGGTGTCCAGGGACTCTCCTCTGGTCTAGCCTATTCCAATTTACCCAGCACCAGCCCCTCCCCAATACAGATCATACCTAGAGCTGACCTTAGGATACCACCTCCCACAAATACACTGAACTATGAGAAGCAGGGGACATAGCAAGAAATGTGGGCCAAGGGTTTCTGAACCTTCAACATCATTAGAGGAAGCACATTCTCAGGGCCAGCCCAGAACCCGCAGGCCACAGTAGCGTATGAGACCCCGGCTGCTGCAGCTCCTCACTGGCACTAGTTACTTTGGGAGCCTCCAAATTCTCACAGAGCTGCCTCATCCTTAGCATGGCGCAACATGAGCCTCCCCAGGCAGGAGTGGAGACAGCCTCCACCATGTCTCCTATCTACCTGGAGGCTGGGACTCAGATCACTGGGAAAGCTGACCTGGAAGTCACATGCTGGCTGTCCCTCTTTCTAACTGTAGCCTCATGGGTACCAGCTTCCCTGAGCCTCTGTGTCCTGCGATATGGAGTATGGGTAATGGCATTCAGTCCGTGGGATGCCGTAATCGTTAATGAGCTAATGTTGTAAAGCCTTTGAAACATAACCAACACAGGTATTTCCTGGAGCCATTCCTAGGTTTAGTCCTAGGGCGCACAAAGCTGTCCTTGAATTTGTTCCAGGGGCACCCTGAGCACTGGGTTCTAAGGATGGCAGAGCATCCTAGGAGAAAAGCATGCTCCAAATGGCCCAGAGATCCCGGCACATCTGGATGCATCATTTATCCGTGAGGGTGATAAGCATGTCTCTTCCACACTGATATGAACAGCAGTGGTTTTAGTCCTTAATGAAGGAGTCACCTGCATCGAGGGCTGGTCATACTGTGTGTCTTCAAAGAGACAACATGTCTTCCCCTCTGTGAGACGTTCAGACAGATGCGGTGTTGAGACTGGGACAAGCTGGGGACATGGTGTGTGCTTGTATGATCCTGATGGCCGGGGTGTAGCTGAGTGTACAGAGCGTGCTGACGTCATTGTCTCCCAGTGATGCAAAGGTGACAGCATAACTACTGAAGACGAGGTCTGAGGTCCAGAAGCCATCTTTGATGAGGTTGAAGCTGGTTCAGCACGTCAACTTCATCTTCAGGGATGTGATCATTTTAAGGAGAAAGCTCCCAGTGGCTCTTCCAAGTCCTTAAGCACCAGCCAGCATTTGCTCTGCTCTGCTTTAGGAGAAGACAATACAAACCCTGTTCAGAGTCTCTGGGGGTTTGGGTCTGCCCAGAATGTGCCAGTGGAGCATGCTGTTCCTGTTTGGGATGTTGCTTTTGCCTGGCCACATTGGGAGATGTGATGGTTATCACGCTGAAAAAAGGTAGGAGCCTTTTCAGCACATCAGAAGGTGAAGATCAACATCAACCAGCCATGACGCTTGGTAATCAGCTGGGCCCTGCGCTTGGCACTTTGCCTGGTGCAGCTGTCACCCTCTGCACGCCTCTGCCCAACTTGGGATGCACAGGGACAAAGAAAACAATGCCTGTCAGGGCTTGTGGTGGCGCTTTCCATATCCACTCTAGTGCTGTTTACTCTATGCCCCATTAATGCCATCCTTTTAAAAAGCTATCCTGTCTCCAGCCTCAGGGTACATGACAGTGTGCAGCCAGAGAGGACTTAGCGAAGTACAGAGTTGGGCAGCCATCACTACTGCTGGAGCCAGGACGTCTTCATTATCCCCTGATACGTGCCTCATCCTTGTCAACAGCTTCTGTCTCGTCACCAACCAACCTCTGTGCCATGGGTGTACCTGGGATGGAAGCTTCATGGAAATAAAACCAGACAAAAGGCGGCCTGTGGGTCTGGAGGATTTCTTTAAATAATGTTATTTCAAAGGTTTGTCCACACTGAGGCAAGAGCCAGCACTTCATCTCTTTAAGGGTAGGACAATGGCGAATTGTACAGGCGACCACAAAATGTAAATCCACTCACTGTGATGGTGTATTTGGTTTTTAGCTATCTTGAGACAGAATCTTTTGTAGCCCAGGCTGGCCTTGAACTCCTGATTTTTCCACTCCCATCTCCCAAATGCAGGGATTAGAGGACTCAAGGAATGTGGAGTGTGTATTTAAGGGTAGGCATGCTCTGTCTTTCCAGGCACTCCTCTTTTCTTTGGCATCTTTGTTGATTTCCAGCCTTCCAGAATCTTCTCTCATATCCATGAATTCCAACAGAGTCCTGTGTCTGTCTCTGGGGAAAACCAGCCATGGGCCTCATTTTAATGTGGGCACTAAAGCACCCTGACACTGCAGGGAGGAGCCCATGTTGGGAGAAAAGCCAATCTCCCTATCTATGTTGCTTTCGTCTCTTGGGCCATATGCCACTGAAATGAGATTTGTAAATATTTTGTACCCAGAAGCCATCTGCAGATCTAATAGTGAGGAGCTTGGTGAATCTGTGACATAAGGTGTTTACTGAGTGTGTGCTAATTACTCTTGTATCAAAACAAATCTTGTTCTTCAGGGAAGGGGTGTGAGATGGGGGTGGGAACACACCGCCCACCCATATCTGTGGTCTGGCTGTTTGGAATTTCAGTTATCTCTAAGTAACTGTGATCCGAAAATGCTAAATGCAATTCTAGAAGTAAACAGTCACACACTGTGAGCGGTGCTCTGTTCCAAACAGTGGGATGAGAAGGTTTCATCGCATCCTCCCTGGATGCAATCAGCTTACCCATACTGTACGTGTTATCCGCCCTGCAGTGGGCATCTTGGTTATTGGGTGGACACTCAGTATGGTGGTGCTTGGGTTCACACTTCCAATGCAAGAGTAATAACCTTGACACATTTGTAACAGTGACTTGTTACAGTCACATGACCATGCTTGGGTTCACACTTCCAATGCAAGAGTAATGATGCTGATACATTTGTAGCAATCTGTAACAATGTGTATTGTTACAGTAGCACTCTGGCTGCTTATTGTCATTCTCTTACTGTTCCCACTCTGCACTGTTCAGAAAAACATGGTATCTGGATGGTCCAGTGTCCTCCATGGTTTCTGGAATCCATGGAGGGGTCCGAATTCCCCATGCGTAGTACATCATTGTTGAGACCCAGGAGACAGTCTTCCTGAGAGCCTGCCGCAAGACGGTGACCCAGGGTGGGCATGGCATAGTCTGGAATCCTTGAAGTCTAGAATGTGTGCAGTAATGGAAGTGGAGGGTGATTGTGGGGTCCTGCAGGGGGAGTGGAGAGGAGTGGGTGGAAGGAGAGTGAGGACTGATGGGAAGAGGAGGTTGCACAAGACAGAAGAGAAACCACACATGGAGGCCTGCTCCTATCTCCAGTACCTGAAAGTTCAATGGCAAGCGTGAGCATGCAGGTTCTAGGCCCTTCCCAGGGTGGGATTGGGGTGGGGTTGGGGGCGGGGCTCTTGATGGGTGAAGACAGAGAATGAGAGGCTTAAGTAAGGTGTTCTCAGTGTAATGGAGTATTGTCTAGATGGTCTGTTATCTAGGGGACAGGGAGAATACCCCTGCCAGCGTGGAGGAGACTTTGCTGGGAGACTGAGGAAGTCCTTCCCAAGTGGATGGATGTGAGAAGTAGCTGTGGTGACAGTCATTTAATATAGACTCCTGCATGCTGGTCCCTGTCCCAGGAGCTAGGCTTCTGCTCAGCCCGCCAGCCCAGTACAGACACTAGTACACCTCATTCCAGCAGGCTCCGCAGTTTCTTTCCCAGCCCCCTTTGCAGCCAGATGCTTCTGTGAGCCTTAGAGTATACATACATGGTTGGAGAAAATGCCCGTTTCTTCCAGGCCTGGCCCAGAACAACCCCCAAGGCACAGGGCCAGGTCTGAATGGTAGACATTGTCTGGGTGCTGCCCGGTTGTAGTGGGGGAGAAGATGGGACATTTCTCATGGTCTGTCTCTGCCAGGCCCAGGCTGAGCTTTCGATGTGGCTCTGGCTTTATCTGAGGTCTCTTGGGCCAGCCCTGGCTTGGTCTACCCAATGTCCACTGTGAGGATAAATCACTTTCTTCCCTGGGGAAGAGGAGCTCTCTCGTCATCTCATAATCCTGAGGTGCCAGCTTCAACATGGCCATGTTCTCATGGCCACGAGAAAACGGTCCACCCATTTACTAGCAAATATTTGGAAGCTGAACTTACTGGAGACCGTGGCCAAGTAGGTTTTCAGCCCATAAAAGCAAACAGGGCTCGTACTGTCCCAACCAACCGGCCATTTGGTTGCTAAATGGGAAAGAGTATCTGCTAATGACCTTGGCATCTGGGGAAGGGAAGGAGGCCTGTCAGAAGAGTTTCCAGACTGAGGTCCCAGGATTTTGGTTATCATGCCTGCCGGAGGAGAGTTGTGAGGATCCGGACAGTGTGTGGGACATAAGAACAAACCTTAATGGGGCTGTTTCTTATCTCTGTGAGGTGGCCAGCTCAAGCCTCTGTCCGTGTGCATCCTTCACTGTCATGCTCAGATCCAAAAAAGATAGGGTGTGAGGAGGGGAAGTGGAGGGCACACAGTTTACAGACTGGTCCACAAATCACCATAGCTTTTACTGCCCTGATATACTGGATGGGTGCTTACTGTCTCATCTTTATAACCTACTGTGAAGGCTAATCTTGGTTGTCAACCTGAAGGGACATAGTTACCATGGAAACAAACCTGTAGGCATGTCTGCGAGGGTTGCCCCTAGGTTAATTGAGGTGGGAAGTCCTGTTTTGAATGAAGATGGTGTCATTCCACAGACTGGAGTCTGTCACAAGAATGTAAAAAGAGGAAAAAAGAGCACACGCAAATACACACACGCACGCACAATGTTTATTCCCTCTGCTTTCTGACTGAGGATGCAATGTCAACAGCCACTTCCTGCTCCTGCCATTGTGCCTTCTCCACCATGGTGGACTGTATCCCTAGGAACTGTGAGCCAACATTTCCTTCTTCTTAAACTACTTTTGTCTGGCATTTTGTGGCAACAAGACAAGATATAATACAACAGCATGTTCTGAGACACCAGAGCAGTGTGTGGTCCAAGAGGAATTTGTCATCTTCTCTGGTACCCTGTGTCCCATGAAGGTAGTTGTCGATTATCTGTCTTGGGCAGGTTGTAAAACACACACAGTCTCCTGGCCATCCTCAGCTGCATTCCCTATTCCCAGTGAGAGAGACAGCTCTGTCACATCTGGCCCACCAACACTCACAGGCAAGAAGAGGTGGGCCCTTGATTCACCTTTACAGCCAGCCAGACATGAACAGGATGCTGGCTAATTTTTTTTTTGTCAACTGGAGACAAATTAGTGTCATTTGGGGAGAAGGAACCTCAATTGAGAAAGTGCCTCTATCAGATCGCCCTGTGGACAATTCTGTAGGGCATTGTCTTGATTAATGATTGATGGAGAAGAGGCTAGCCCACTGTGAGCACTGCCACCCCTAAGGTTATGTATAAAAGCAGGCTGAGCAAGCCATGATGAGGGAGCCAGTAAGCAGCCTCCTTCCTCGAGGTTCCTGCCTTGATCTCTGGCTCTGACTTCCCACAGTGATGGAGTGTGGCCTGGAAGTTGAAGATAAATAAGCCCTTTCCTTCCCACGTTGCTTTTGGTCACAGCATTCTTCAAAGCGATAGGAACCTGACTAGAATGGATGGTGAGCTCACGGCCCACATAGTCCTTTCCAACACATGTGATCTACAAGCGGGATTTATGCCTGAGTCTTAGCTTGATGTTCACTCAAAAGCAAGGAAGGTAGAGTCAGAGCCTGCAGGGACATTCTGATGTTGGCCTTCTGAGTCACCCACATGAGTTCAGGACACAGACCTTAACAAGATTATTTCTAGTTCACACACCAGCTGAAAGCTTGTGACTTCCTAGGCCATCCACCCTTGCAGCCAACCAGCTACAAATTCAGGCATTGCTATGACCCTCCTAGGTCCCACAACTCACCAGAATGTCACACACAACTTGGGAAAGTGCTACATAGTGGTTCTCCCATATTTATTGCTCTGGTTTTTTTGTTTTGTTTTCCTTTCCAGTTTCAGTAACTTGGAGTTGGCTGTGATTTTACAAGTTAAATGGAAAATTGGAAAAAATTCTACAGATGCAAGATTTATAAGTTTTACGCTGTATGTCCTTCTGACTAGTATAAGAGATCCCTCTTGCCCGTTCCATCCCACCAGGATAGGAACTGTTGCTTTTTCCAGTGTATCTGCCGAATATTTGGAACCCCCCTGTTGGCCACTTTGTTGCGATATTGCAAGCCTTGCTTTCTGTTGACTCCCGTGTAGCATCCTACTATGTTTCAATGCCTGTGTCACTCACTCCATTTTCTCTCGTTACACAGGCATGTGTCATACCACCTCATCTCCAGGCAAAAAAGGTGAGCCTAATACAATAGGATGCTTGAGAAGACCATGTTTACATAACCTTAAAATACATTGTTTTGCATTTACTTATTTATTTAGTGTGCGTGTGCGTGCATGTGCATGCACATGAGCGTATGGGTATGCACATGTCACAGTGTACATGTGGAGGTCAGAGGACAACTTGCAGGAGCCAGCTCTCTCTACTATTTTCTTTCCAGGGATCGAACTCAGGCCTTTAGACTTAGCGGCAAGTTCCTTTAACCCTCTCACCAGCCCTCACGTAAGTCCACACAGTGGAATGTGCTTGCTGATCTCGGTTGTGTCCATTAGTCTCTTATTGAGGCTACCTGATAAGTCAAGCTTTATCAGAGGCATGCAGAGATAGACTGCCACTTTCTGGCATTCACATGGACCCCTGGGTTGCGGGTAGAGCATCCCCAGTTATCTTTTCTCCCTTTTCCCCAAATACCATTGTCTTGGTTTCATTTCTTGTTGCCGTGACAAAACATCTTAATGAAAATAACTTAGAGGGAGGAAGGGTTTATTTGCCTTACAATTCCAGGTTGTAGTCCACTTTTATGGGGGTAGTTAAGGTAGCAGAACTTGGAACAGCTGATCCCACATCCCTCTAGTCAAAGGCATCAAACAATTGCTTAATTAATTATTGTGCTTGTTCCTGGTCAGCTCAATGCTTCCACTTTTATACTGTTCAGAATCCTTTATCCTTTGCCTAGAGAATGGAGCTACCCACAGTAGGCAGATCTCGTTAACATAATCAAGACATCAACCACACATACAAACCACGCACACGCTCACTTGTGCACACACAAACACACACACACACACACAGAGAGAGAGAGAGAGAGAGAGAGAGAGAGAGAGAGAGAGAGGAGAGAGAGAGAGGAGAGAGAGAGGGAGGAAGAGACGGGGGGTGGGGGAGAGAGGGGGGAGAGAGACAGAGAGACAGAGAGAGGGGAGAGGGGAGAGGGGAAGAGGGGAGAGAGGGGGGAGAGGGGGGAGAAGGGGGAGAGAGGCCTACAAGCTAACCTGATCTAAACAATCCCTCAAGGAGACTCTCTTCCTAGGTGATTCTAGATCCAGACAAGTTGTCAGTTAAAACTAATGTAAGAACTTTGCAAAGCTTGCATTTTGAGGCCAATTCTTTTTTTTTTAAATTTTATGTATATGAGTACACTGTAGTTGTCTTCAGACACACCAGAAGAGGTCATCGGATGGTTGTAAGGCACCCTGTGGTTCCTGGGATTTGAACTCAGGACCTTTGGAAGAACAATCTGTGCTCTTAACCACTGAGCCAGTTCTCCAGCCCACAAAGCTTGCATTTTAATTTCAGCCCCTTTCCATTTGTTTGTCTCCTATAACCAGTCAGAGGTCTTCCCAGATGACAAGCCTTTTCATTGTGTTCCCAGACCCTCGCTAGACCTTGAACTTCCTGCCCGGAGTAAATAACAAGGCTGCAGCGCTGAGACATCCCCACCTAGGAGCTCAATCTCGGAATCGTTGGCCCATTAAAAAACAGACTAAATTGACGGCAGAGCCCTGTGGAAAATCCCTCCTGTGGGTCTCACGTAAACAGGTTCGTCTGTTCCTTCAGTGACCCCACAGCTCTTTAAAGGCCCTGTTTATAGTGAAGGAAAGAGGCAAAAAGATTGGGATTGTCTGGCCGCCAGCTCCACACCTACAGCCCTGTCAAGCTCTCGGAGCCACGCTCGGTTTGGAGCACACATGTTTGTGTGGAAAGGGTCTCTGAAGTCCAAAGGAAAATGTTGTGTTTGGACTGCTAGCCAGAGACGTGAGCAACAGACTGGAATCCTCAGACAAGCAGCCAGTATGCAAAGGGCTGAGGAGCTAATGACCAGGGAACCTCACAAACCTTCCTCTCTCTCATACACTGTGTGTGCATTCTTGTGTGAGGACGGACACATCTGTGTTCTGGTGTCTGTAGAGGCCAGAGGACACGTTTGGGTGTCCCTCCTCAGGTGCTGCTCTCCCAATCCCTGCCCTCTTTTGAGACAAGGTTTCCTCACTAGCCCGGAGCTCACTGATTTGCTAAGGCTGGCTGGGGCCAGTAAGCCCCAGGGACCCACCTATCTCTGTGTCCCCAGTACTGGGATTACAAATGTCCACCTCCATGTCTGGTTTTCTTACTGGATGCTCAGGACGGAATTCGAGTTCTTGTGTACACAAAACAAGAGCTTTGCTGACAGCCTTCTCCCTGGCCCTGACTCCCGGCACCAATGTTAACACAGACGCCCTTGACATTGAGAACATGGAGGTGACAGAAAGGGTCTGAGGTTAAGACCTTGATACCTAACGAACAGCCTGCTTTCTTGGACCGAGAGAGAAGAACAGCAGCCCACCAAATGTCTGAAAGGGGGGCTCTTTACAAGTTCAGTGATGTTTGCTGGTTGAAGAGTGTGTTCACCTAACAGTAGCCTCAGGGTGGAGACTTGTGAAAAAGAGAGTCTTCCTTCCATGGATCTTCCTTGGCCTAAGGATCAAAAAATCCAATTGAAGTTAAAATAAGCAAACCAAGGATTTGATCAGCTCACGAGGGTGAGTGGGAGAGGGGTGTTATTTATATGCTTGAGTATGTAGCTGTGTGTGTGTGTGTGTGTGTCTGTGTGCATGTGTGCGTTTGTGTGTGTGTGTGTGCATGAGTGTGTGTGTGTGTGTGCATGAGTGTGTGTGTGTGTGTCTGAGAGAGTGTGTGTGTGTGTACTGAAGATGTTGTTTCTCAGGAGCTGTCCACCTTGATTTTAGAGACAGTGTCTCTTATAGTGTGACTTTTATTCAGACTGCCAGCTCTATAAATAATGATATGGTGGCTTCCAATAGTTTAAAGCTCAGACCTTTCCCTTGGGCAGTCTCCTGGCTACTCCAAACTCAACCTGACTAACCAGCCTATGACCCACCACATGGCGACCTCTATACCTTTCTCTGCTCTGCTGGGATCCATGTCTGCTCCCTCCGTGCCTGCTCTCTGAATCTCCCGCTACTCTTTCTTCTCTATATTCTCTGTGTCTCTGTCTAGCTGTCTGTCTCTATCTCTCTGTTTGTGTCTGTCTGTCTGTATGTCTGTCTGCCTGCCCCTCCCCCCTCTCTCTCTTCCAGCTATAGGCTGTCAGATCTTTATTAGAACCAGTCAGCAGTAAGACAATCTCTGATACAAGTCTAGGTTATCTCTAGGCGTCGAGGGCTGTCTGACCTTCACGAGTCTGAGCAGGTGTGGAAGGACAGGCATTTACAAATGTTAAGCTGGTGATGGGCCATAGACAGGACAACACCATATCCTGCCAGCATTTCGCTCTCTCCTAGTACAGAATTAACAATTGAAAATACAGAGACCCACCTTCACACAATGTAAAAACGTTACCCCGACAGTCTCTCACTGGACTCTGGGCTCCCTGATTAGCTAAGGCTGGCTGACCACTGAGCCCCAAGGATCCACGGATCTCCTCGACACGGCTGACACTTAGCTCCATATGTGGGTCCTGGGTATGAAATGAAGGTAGTCACGCATGTGTATGTATGTTAGCATGCATGTTAGTATGTAGATTTTCTGAACTGTCTCCAGAATCTTGAAGTTGACATTTGTGCTGGCTAGTTTTTATGTCAACTTAACACAGGCTGGGGTCACCTGAGAAGACGTAACCTCAACTGAGAAAATGCCTCCATCAAATTGGACTTCAGGCAAGCCCATGGGACGTTTTCTTGGCTGATGATTTACGTGAGAGGGTCCAGCTCAGTGTGAGTGATGTCATCTCTGTGCTGGTGGGCCTGGGGTATAAGAAAGCAGGCTGCCCATTGCGGGCAAGCCAGTAAGCAGTGTTCCTCCGTGGCTTCTGATTCAGTTCCTGCCTTGGGTTCATACCCTGACTTCCCTCAGGGATGGAGTCTGACCTGAGAGTCATAAGCAGAAATGAACCCTTTCCTCCCCAAGTTGCTTTTGGTTATGGTGTTTTATCAAAACCAAAACTAAGACAGGATCCTCACAGAACCAGGCCAAGCCTCCAAATATATGAATAAAGCAACAGAATAAAGCATCTACGGGACCTTGAATGGAACAGGTCTGCCCTGAGCTGTGAGATTAAAGAAAGAAAAGGGTGCATTTCCCAACATCCCAGCGTCCTGTCCTCTTAGCTCTCCAAAAGCATCTGTTGTGTGTGTGAAGAGTGATTTTGGAGTCAGAATCACACTATACTAGACTCTACCAAGACAGGCTTTTCCCAGATAAATTTTCTCTCAATATCAAACTTGTTGAGGAGAAAGCCCAAATTTTGTGCTAATATGTTTTAGTCAGTTCCTCAATCTTTGCTACTAATCATAAAACAAGAGGTCACTTCTTCAACCTTGGGGCTCTGTGATATTGGTGTTAATTTTCAACTTGATCAGGTCTGGAATCACCCAGGAGACACGCCTCCAGGCATGCCAGTGGGGATTAGTGAGCCTGTGAGAGTGTCCTTGAGGGATTCTTTTGACTAGTTTAATTGAGATGCCCACTAAAAGTGGGTAGTGGGCAGCACCATTCCCTAGGCTTGACTCGCAGATGCAACTGTGTAAAGAGGAAAAAGATGAGCACAGCCCTTTGCTGTTGCTGTTTTGCTTGTGACTGCAGATGTCATATGACCAGCTGCTCCAAGCTCCTGCTGCTCAGCTTCCCACATGACGACAGCATCGTGAGCCATGTGCCAAAATAAACTCTTCTTCCTTGAGCCGTATTTGTCAGTGTTTCCTTACAGGAATAAAAAAGTAACTAAGACGGCCCCTGTGGGTGACAGCACAAAGCTAGAATTACCACCTGCCCTTTCTTCTCATTGATTTTGGTTCCCTCACTAGAAGAAGATTACTCTGGCTTTGTTTTATGACCTCTCTCTCTCTCTGTCTCTCAATTAAAATGTATCAACTGATATGCCTTGAATATGAAGCACCCCCCACAGATTCATGTATCTGAACATTGTCCCTTGCTGTCTGACCTTTAAGACTAGTGACCCAGCTGGAGGCATAGTCTGTGAAGTTATGATCTGGCTTTGTTTCTGTTCCTTCTTTCTGCCTCCTGACCCACTAAGAAGTGAGAAATGGCCACCTCTTGTTTCTGCTACCATGGGCAGTACCACCCTAGACACAGTGCCCTCCCTGCTGTGATGGGCTGTATCCCCCAAATGGTGAGCCTGAAAAATTCTTCCTCCCTCAGGCCATTCCCATCAGGTGTTATGTCATGGGGGACAAGAAAAGTAACTAGTACCCCTGTCATACGCTATAATCATGGCCATTTCACACCATGGTCTGGTCTGCACGCCTCCATTGCTGTACCTCCCAATGGAACTGGCCAGTCAGTCACTCAGGACAAACCCGTCACCACACTCCTTAGGAACAGAACTCTTTCCTATGCAATGAGGCCTGTTCCGCCACAGATGGGGTTACCGGAAAGACCAGAAAGATCTTTCTTCCTCCAAGTCTCAACCTCTCAGACCAAGGCCTGGCACATGTGAGAGGGTGGTACTCTGTGCTGCCCTTCTTGGACATAGACTCGGAGCTTGGGAACTCATCACTCCCTTCTGAACGGAAGATAAGATGTATTCACTCACAGACTTAGGGTGGACATTGTGTGATTAGGAGTGAAGCCAGCAGCCTCTTCATACTGCCCCTCCCCTCCCCACACCTTCTGCTCACACCTATGGAATCACCTTCTCTATTCTCATGCAGGATGATTGACAAGGCTGGCTCCACCCCATGACCCATCACAGGCCAACAGAACCATGCATTGCCCGCTTGGGAGGATGGCTCAGGATGAGATCATGGGTGGTAGGCACGCTGCAACATTCATCCGTTCACCTCAGGTGGTGCGGCATCCTCCTTGTGGCCAGCAGTTGGGCATATTGATTCTAACAACATGGCTGTGTTGGGACATCAGGGTTCCATGGTGATTTCTATCCATGTTGTCACAGATGTGAGCAGATGACTTGGTAATGTTCCATGTGAAGGCACTCCCAGCTCCTTGATCAGCAGAGCAGCCCTTGAAGGGAGTACGAGGTTGATCTGTTTGCAGGCAGAGAAACCAGGGCATAGAGGGATGGACCAAACTTCCCAGGGTTCCATCAGTAAGTGCTGAATCGGAGATTCAGACTCTGCAACATGGCTGGGAATTAGCTTCCTGACTTATGACCTGGTTCTGAGACCCACAAGCAGCTGAGGGGCCTTAACCTGGTCAGCTGGTAAGTTGCCATGATGCCCTCTGAACAGGGTTCCTATCTTTGGAAATTCAGGCATCCAGCACAACAAAGTGGTACCTACCTTGGCAGTTTGACTGAAAATGATCCCCAGAGGCTCATATATTTGGAAGTTCACTCATCAGGAAGTGGGACTCTGATACAACCAAAAGGACTAAGATTTCCCCCACCCCGTGTGTTTGTGTCTGTCTCTCTCTGTCTCCCTGTGTCTCTTTCTCTCTGTCTCTCTCTCTCTCTGTCTCTCTCTGTCTCTCTCTGTCTCTCTCTGTCTCTCTCCCCCCGTGTGTGTGTGTGTGTGTGTGTGTGTGTGTGGTATGTGATCAGCGTGTAGCTCTCATGTAGCTGTACTGTCCCAGTGTTCCCTCCATGATGATGATGGACTAACTCTGAAACTGTAAGCCAGCCCCACAGTTAAATGTTTTCCTTTTTAAGAGTTGCCTTGGCCATGGTGTCTCTTCACAGCAATAGAACAGGGACTAAGACACTACTTGTAATTTCCATTCAGTAGGAAGATGCAGGAGGTTCAGCAGTTCAAGGTCATCTTTGACAATACAGTGAGTTGGTGGCCAGTCTAGGCTGAAGGAGACCTCGTCTCAATAAACTCAGCAACCAACAAACTTTCCTCATACTCCTACAGTGGCTTGGCATGGTCTCTTCAATGGATGCCTTCCTTATGCTGGGACTTAAAAGGACTAGAGTCCTTTTTCTTAGGGCTAGGAGCCCACCATGAGTAACGAGTATGTCATCTTTCTGCTCCCCAGGCTCCTGCTCCATCCCAGGGTGGGTGTCATATCCCAAGGAAGTCAGTCCTCTGAAGAATAGGAGAGTAAAACCCTGAGCCTGTGAACTAAAGCCTGCAGCTGAGAGAAGGTGGAGACTGAGATGGGGAACACAGCTCCTCAAGAGAGTATCACGGAGACTGTGGTGGCTTGTCCCACATGAGAGTGGGGCTATAATTATGTCTCTTCATTCACCAGAAGTGATGTTCAGCACCGTGCTCCAGCTCATGGCGAGCCCACATGGGAAGGGCTCCCTGCCCATCCCACCTGCCACTCCTGGATCTTGGGAGAGCTCCCCCCTCTCCCACTCCAGCTGCTTCCCCAAATCTATGTAAGCTAAGGAAAGGAGCTATTGAAATGTCCCTCAGCATCATCTCAGGGGGGCAGGCAGTGGGAAGACTGAGAAGAGGGTGCGGGTATTGTGGCATGCCCGGCTGCCCTTCCTGAGGGGCTGGGATGGAGGACGCAAGGGCATCATAATATAGAACTTGAGAAGTCCAGAGTCCTTAAGAGGCTCAGGAATGATGTAGTCAAGCCAAAAGAGGGGCTTTGAATGTCTGAACTCAGTGATACAGGAGAGGGGCTGTAGGACATGGCCAGCATTGATGCTAAGTCCTCAGAAGATGTGAGAGTGAGGCTCAGCAGAACAACCTGAAGTCCTGCCCATCTCCTTCAATGGAAACAGAGCTTCCAGTTGAGATGGACACATGGCTTCTGAGTAGGAGATGTCGCCTAACTTCCTGGATCAACTCCATCCCATAATGTTTTATGTGAGGAACATGTGCCTTTGTGCACTGGTTGTATGCCTCCTTCTGGGTCCCTGGGGATATGGACACTCTGGCTGATGCTCAGCAGCTGGCTTATATCTCAAAGCAGCCAGAGGAGGGAGGCCATGGTATAGTAGAAGTATCGGAAAGGTGTGTGGTCCCCTTTGATCTAAGGGAGCTTCAGGAATAGGTAAGGACACTCAATTCTCAAAACCTCCTTTGAGTAACAGAATATAAATATACTCTCATGCATAAGTCACGCTCACATTGAATTTTCTGAGTTCTATCCCTATTGGAAAGAACCACACAATTTATGAGACTGATTAGGTGGGAAGCAATTTCAAGAGTCAAGCAATACTTACCGCTTGCAGATCAAGTCCTTCATGGCCATGATTGACCTGGCTCAAGAGTCACCAGGCTCTGCCAGGACATCACATTCTCTCACATTATTTGCCAAACTCCACCCCCCATCCCCCGCTCTAGAGCCCTCTGGATGGTCCCTGTCTATGCTCAGGACCAGCCAAGTGTCACCCCTTTACTCTGGCCTCTGCCCCGGTAGACTAACTAAAGAACTAAAGCCCCGTGTGATGGTGGTTTCCACACTTGTCCAGCATCTTTTCTTCCAGCAGTCAGCACTCTCACAAGGAGAGAAGTGTCTGGCTTTCCCACAGAGGCAGCCTTAGAGTCTGTGCCCATGTGTCAGATGTGTTAGGGGTGCTTAGCGAGGCACGCCGTTTCCCTCTTTGCAACATGGGTCTTGGCTCTTCTAAGGCTCTTCTAAGCATTTGCAGAGTTGACTTCCAGAAGGCTCTGCCTTAGCTGGTCCTAGATGGGACCCTCCACCAAATTCACCAGTCTAAGGAGCATCCTCCCCAGCCAATAGAAGACAAAATTCAGCCTCACCTTAATACACACAAGTTGGGAGCTTCCCGGGAAACTTTGATGTGACACAAAACATACCTTTGCATGCTCTGTCCCATGGCCTAGCATGCTTGTTCATCTCCTCAGTCAGACCTTCCCCACAGTCTCACTGTGCCTGCCACCTGGCTTCTGCCGCCCTGGCCACGTGATCTCTTGGCTGCTTTCTGAACATCCACCATGTGCAGTCTTAGGCTCACCTCTTCTCTCTGCCCAGAAGTCTCAGGCAAATGTCACCTCCTTTGTAAGACCTCCACTAACCTGCTCAGCTGACAGATGCCCCTCTGGCCTGTGATTCTTTCTCGCACATGCCAAAGTCTGAAGTTGTGACCCATCTTCCCTCTAGAACATCACCTCTGCAGAGTTAGAGTCTGTACTTTGCCCTACCTCCCCCTGCAACTGAATCACGAGGTCCTTAAGCCAGGCTGGCTCTTCCCCAGGGAGGTTTCCTCAGTGCCTCCCTACCATTTAGCTATGCCCTCCACACTGGCAAGGGTGGCTTGACCTTGCTGGCAGGTGAGAGGATTGAATTTACTGTGATTAAAGCAGGTTACAGGGCTTCTCGGCTAGGAACGGAAGCTCCATCCCATGCCACACCCACCTTCAGCCAACCATCATCAAAACAGTCCACCACCAACCAAATCTGTGGCAGCTTCAGGAGCTCTGAGGGCTGGGCTTCCCAAGGTCCTGGAAGAATCTTGATATGTATGGGGGGAAAACAAGGTAGAATTGAGAGTTTCATCCAACCTGAGGTTTGGAGGTTTGGACTGGGTCGCCAATCTGTACGAGGCTCTGATCTGCCTATGCAACTTCGTCTTTGGCCATTGTCTCTAAGGTCATTCTGGTGGCCATGCTGGTCCTAAGCCCTTGTGGATTAGTGTGTGTGTGTGTGTGTGTGTGTGTGTGTGTGTGTGTGTGTGTGTGTGTGTAAATATGCCAGTAAATGGATAGATGGGTAAGTAAGTGGGTGAATGACAGGGTGGACAAGTGATGGTTGTACAAACTAAAGGATGGGTAGGTAGGTAGATGGATAGACAGATGGATGATGAATACATAGGTGGTAGATGGATAGACAGGTAGATATACAGATGGATGAAGAGATAGCTGATGGGTGAATAGGTGAGTGGACAGATAGATAAATCCATCCATAGATGAATAGGTGGCAGAAAGACAGACAGACAGACAGACAAATAATGGATAAAGGGGTGGGTGGGTAGTACTACAGTATGTTTCTAGTTGTGTGAATTTATCAGACTCTTAAGAGTAAGTGTTCTAAGCAGGACTTGAAGACATTTGCAGACATTCAGCCCTAGGAGGGAGGATCAGGTAACATTCAACACTGTCACCAGCTGAGAATCCTTCAGGAGCAGTGACAGGTAAACCCACAGAGAATACTGCCTTAGGCTGTCCCTTTACAGTGGTCCCAGAAGTGGAACTGACACCTCCAGAGTCCAGTGGAATGAAACTCCAAGAAAGAAATCCATGCAGTATCCATAGACACTGGACCCTTTTGGCCTCAGTTAGATTGTCAAATGGGGTCCTTAGCAGTCATCTACCCTCCCAGAGAAGAAGCCACGTGGAGGTGCATGACATGGTGGTGACCAGGCCAAAATGTGCTCTGGTCCAAATCCCTACACTCATCAGCTATGTGGCTTTGAACAAGTTGTCCCTGACTGAGCCTCAGAGACCAGTGTTTCTCTCCAAGGCTGAAGCCTGGAGATGCTACTGCAGAACCCCACAAGCAAGTGTTAACTCCCGGGTGAGGCTGCAGGACTGATGGCATACAGATCCTTGGTGAATATTTCTGGGACAGGCCCCAAGCCACAAGTTCAATCTTACCACTATTTTCTTCTCCCAGATTGGAACTGAGGCCCTGAGACATAGAGAGTCTGGGGTCCCACAAGCCGCCCAGCTTACAGTTACAACTTCATGCCCCTCTGGTCAGAGAGAAAGTTTTCCAGACCCCAGGCCTTGGGACTTGCCCCTCAACCTCCCTCATGTTCCTCTAGACTCAGTCTCCCTTTCAACGGCCCATGCCTTTCTGGAGGGGCAGAACCAACTTCTTGCAATGGCCCTCAGCTGGCGGAACTCAAAAGGCTTCTCACCCTATCCCTCAGACTCTCAGGCCCCTCCAACCCCTCTGGACCCTCACCATCTGGTCCTGGTCAGGGACCGGTGTCCTTGCCAGCTGCTCCACTTCCCTCGGCCAGGAGCAGACATTCCCAGGGCTCCCCGCCAGCCTTATGGACACGGGTTTGCTGCTGCCCTCAGCCCACCCCTCCCTCCCCCTACCTTATGGCCCCCAGAAGGCCATTTGGCTGAGGTCCAGATTAACGGCTTCAACAGGCAATCCTCTGATTTACCATAAAACTGCTTTCGATTGAGCCCCAGGGACAGCACTAGGTCAGAAGGGACAGGGAGCCCACATCTGTCAGCCCGTCTCCCCAAGACTGGGACTCCCAGCCTCTCTCTGTGTCCTCTAGGTGACAGCCTGCTGCTGTGGCTCTGGGTGCATGGCCTGGGACCCACCTCAAGGCACCCCTATCACCCCCCAATCTCGTTTATCTCTTTGCTGATAGCCCCATGTCTGGACTGCAGCCCTACTGGTGGCTCCCCCAGGGAGGCTTCTGAGAACTATTGCCCCCAGCCGGCATCTCCCCGTTTCTCGTCCCTTTTGTGCCTTCAGATCAACCTCACGGCTCATCTTCCCAGCTTGCCATTTTTCTTGTTTGATTGCCTCAATGATTGGGTCTGAAAGCCCCATCCATCCAGGAGGACAGGTCTCCTCCATCTTGTTCAGAATTGCTTTTCCTGACCTTGGAGCACGCCTAGTCATACATAGCGCATGCTCAGGGACCATCCGAGAGCTGAGTGAAGCCACACGGTCTCTAAGGATGAATTTGCTAAGAATGGATTCTCCTGGGCATTTAAACTAAGTATAAGTTCAACCATTACCTGACTTGCCTGGCTTTCATACATAATATCTCACTTAATCCATCCTACAGACCACCCACCTGTCTAGGCTGTGAACTCCCGTTGTAGGAGCTCACTTGTGTTTCTCTTCAGGAGTGTAGGAGCCACTTGGAAAGGAAACTCCCCAAAGCTTTGCCTGGAGTGGGAGGAGCCAGCAGCAATACTCCTCCAGGGCCCCAGGCATGGCACTACTCAGTAGGTCTCACCATTGCCCCCTTAGACATGGGTTTGCAGCTGCCCTAGTCCCTCCCTCCCTTTTTCCCTTCCTCCCTCCCTCCCTCCCCCTTACCTTATGGTTCCCAGAAGGCCATTTGGCCGGGGTCCAGAGTAATGCCTTCTCAGCCTTAACAAGCAATCCTGATTTACCATAAAACTGCCTTGGATTAAGCTCCAGGGACAGCTATGGGGCAGAGAGGATGAAGAGCCCACATTTGCCTGCCCATGAGTCCATGGCTTGGGGGGGGGAGGGGTTCCTGCTGCTAAAGGTCTGGGGACCTTTCACGCACCAGCTCTTGCCAGGGTCTCCCTGTGCACACATGTGACTTCATGCAGCCCCACACCCTGGGGAGTGGATGTTGTTATCCATCTCTGCTTCTTAAGGAGAGGAAACAAGATGCAGGGTAGCTGGATACCTGTGCCATCCTGGATGCTGTGCAAGAGAATTCTGGGGAGCGTCTGTGTTCTATAAAGGGGGCTTCCGAGGGGCCTTCTCTTCTCCTCGGACCACCCTCCCCTCCTGCTCTGCCCGTCCACATCTCACCCACTCCTTCACACTCCTGTTCCAGACCTGAATCAGTCACCATTGTAATTTGGCTGGAATATCCCAGACTCTTCACTGCCCTTCCAGATACACCTTCACCCAAACATGCAATCAGTGGGAAGCTGTAGACTCTAAGGTAGCCATATCCTTCTGCTCAGAACCCTGGGAGACTCTGTCCCCCTGGAGTGAAAGCTCAAGACTCCGCCAACCCACTGGACCTGTCTGACTCTGTCTAGACACTGGTTTCCTCACTGGTTCCAGAACTTTCAGGGAGGCTCCATCTGGGGCCCCTATACAAGCTGCCTTCTATTTGAGACACTCTCTGGGAATGCCTGAGCCCCCACCCCTTACAGGTCTGTCCTAAATTGTCATCTCAGTGAGAAACATGAGCAGCATAGAACGAGTTCCTCTTTCCCAGTGGGAACAGTCCTTCTGAGCCCCCCTGTGACATGGGATGAGGGTCACCCTTTGGGGTCTGGATAATCAGTGGCACTAGGCTAGATCTGTCTCTTCTGTCTCTTGATCCTCCTCCAGGGCTCAGGAGACACTTCACTCCAGGCTGCATTTCTACAGTGATGTCTGGAAACTTCTCACACAAACAGCAGCTGGGCTATGGGCCTAGACCAAGGACCCCATTGTTGTGGTTCCCTGGATATGTTGGGTAATGACTGGGCCGTGGTTCCTGGCATGGTTCCTGGCATGGTTCCTGGCATGGTTAACTGGGGTACCCTTTGGGTTCTGCTTCTATCCAGAAGTCCAGGGACCTCAGTTGGGAGCCTTGGCCCCCAAGCTCATTAGAGTCCCCAGCCAGCCTGTGCTGAGAACATGGAAGAGGATTTTCCCTCTCTGCTTCCATGACATTCTAGCACTTTCCAGGCCTAGCTTCCCAGTGTGGGGCTACCATGTCCTCACCATGTGGCCGGGTCCTGCTGCTTTAACATCAGCATCCAGGTCCTTCCTCCTGTCCCCTGTGTCCATCAGAGCCACCAGACCCTCATTTCCTTCCTCAGTCATGGTTCTCACTGAGGTCATGGTGTGCCCAGAAACCATGCTGCTAAAGTCGAAGTCTGACATTACCAGAAAGCCCTGAGCTCAGTGCAAAATGGCAGACTCCGTTTGTTAGCGGGGCTTTCTCTTCTCTACCTGGGGGATCCTGGACCCCACCACCTATCTAAAGAATGTCACATAGCCTTGCACCTGAGATTCCTGAGATGCCTCCCCATGCTAATGAGGCATCTCAGTACCTTAGTCTTTAGCCAATGACCTTTGTCCACCCTGGATATTCTCGACCTTTCCCTAAAATGATATAACCCTTGGTTCACCCTGAGTAAAGTGTACGTGTACAAGCCCACTCCAGAACTTTCAGGGAGGCTCCATCTGGGGCCCCCATACAAGCTGCCTTCTATTTGAGAAATATGTAGACACTAAGATTGTCTCAGAGAGCTGTCTCATTGAACATCACCAGAGAAGACCTTCACCTAAAAGAGCTGTAACACTAAGATTTTGGGAGAAGGCCTGCTTTCTCCCACCCTCTCCCCCTCAGCCCTCACTCCCAGCTAGACCAGGATACTGCAGAACTCCACCTATTATGGGCTCTGCTCCATCCTTCCAGCCTGGTGTGTGCAGCAACATCTGGATACCCCGAGAGGGAGGAAGCAGAGGACTCAGAGCCACAGCTGGACCCCCAAACCACATATCACAATGGCTCCACACATGGTCCTTGCTATGGGGCCACTGGGAACTGTCAAACTCACCCACTCTGCTTTTCCAGAGATGCCTAGAGATTCAGAATGACAAATGGAACTTCTCGGGCTCCCTGGCAGGGCTCTGAGCTGTCTCAGTGACATCATAGAAAAACAGGATGCAAGGACCTGCTCCTGAGCTGGAAGACTTAGAGCTTTCTTTTCTTCCCTTTGGCCATGCAGCTTTTGGAGACAGGCTTGGGAAAGGCCTGGGAGTGGGGACCTGGATGCATGGTGCCTGTCCAATATTAAGAGATGATGGGACTCTTCCTGCAGAGCCCACCATGGTGGAACATGGGGCTAGCATCTGTATAGCTGGAGGGACCCTGGGCTAAGGCTGGGTGAAATCTGGAAACAGAAGTGATCTGGACAACATAGGTGACCACATCTGTGTCTTGACATCAAAGATGGATCTGTGAAGGAGACGGGACCTTTGCCGCTCACCTGCATAGTTGTCTGATCTGGAAGGGTTCGACTGTGTGTGGAGTCCTGGGGTGATAAAGGCAAAAGGGAGGCTGCAGGTTTAGGACAATGACCTACTCTGTGCTTTCAGCCCTAAAGAGGGACAAGAGGGAGGACCTGGGTTGCAGACTCCTTGGTGACGGATACACCTGTGTGCAGTCAAATATGAGTGTGAGCCAAAGTCAATGAGACAGTCCCAAAGTGAAGGCACAAGCACCAGACTCCTGCAGAGTCACCCTGTGGGCCTCCGAGTCAGCGTCCTTTAGGAAAGCATCTTCTGCATGCCTGTCGTTGTCGCAGAAGAGTCCAAAGAAAACCCTGCCCTTTCTTCCATTGGACAGATGAGACAGATTCAGGGCCCAGCAAGGCCTGAAGAGACAGAAGGATGTGTGTGTTAACTGAGCACCTACTTTGTGCAGGACCCAATGTCTGTGACTGGAACACATCACCTCAGTGAGTCCAAACAACAGCCTCACAGCATCTTGTTTCCACCATCTGTGGGGAGGAAGGAGGGACCAGTGGCGGCTCAGCCAGGGACTCCATGCTTAAGGATCCTCAGACTCAAGATCTGAGCTGCTGGCTGCTGACCCGGAGCCTTACTCTCTTCCCAGGTCTGCCAGTCAGACCAAAATGGAGGACACGGTGTGACCCAAGACACCCATATCAAAGCATGAAGACAGCTCAGCGGTTTAGAGCACTTGCTGCTCTTGCAGATGACCCAGATTCATCTCCCAGAATCTAGCTGGCAGCTCACATCTGTAACTCCAGTTCTAGGGGATCTGACCCTCTCTCAAGACTCCCATGGTTACCAGGCACACACTCAGTTTGTGTGAAAAATATGCAGGAAAATCGTTCATACACGTAAAAGTAAATAAATCCAAATTAAAAAAAAAAAAAAAAGAAAACCTCAAAGACAGGCAGAGCCCTGCTGTGGAGAGACAGAGTGGCTGACTTACTTCAGTGACACTTCACCCTGGCGCCACTCGATGCTCGGGAAATGAGAACCAGGAAACCTCAGGAAACATGACCCCAGGTGCTCAGCAGACAGAGCGGGGTGACAGAGGGCTAGCCTCTGCCTGAAGCCCAGGAACTCTTCCCAGGCTTGGAGTTTGTGTCAGCAGCTTGACCGATATATGCCTTAGTTTTCTTTGCAAAAATGGGTTCACAGGGGCAGGAAGCGAAGTGTACAACAATGTGTGTCATATGCACCGGGATGCAGCGTGTGACGGTCCTTCATGGTGGCCTGAGGTCTCTCTGGCTCTTTTTTCAGCCTCATTTGAGGGTGACTCAGAATCTGAAATCTAGGCCTTTGTGGATAAGAGATCCACCTGACCTGCTCACCCCTGAGGAGTCCTAGGTGGTGTCTACTTAAGATGATTGTGTGGGTGGTTGTGGGAGTGTATGGGGTGGTGGGGTAGGGTGTGTGTGTGTGTGTGTGTACATTCACACACTATAGTGTGCACTCATGCATGTGGAGGTCAGAGGACAACTTTCAGGAGTTAGTTCTCTCCCTCTGCCATGTGGGTCGTGGGGATTGAACTGAATTATCAAGATTTTAGAGCAAAAGGAATATTTTCATGTAAAAGAGATTTGGGGCTTATAAGGGTCATTGTTCCCATGTGATAAAGGGATTAAACAGTAACACACGGGGATGGAGAGATGGCTCAGTGGTTAAGAGTGAGTACCGCTCTTGCAGAGGACCTGGGTTCAGTTCCCAGCACTCAGAATCCTGGCTGACTCACAACTGCCGGTAGCCCCAGTTCCAGGAGAATCCCACGCCTCTGGACTCAGGTACACGCAGGCTTTATCCACACTCACACACACACATAATTGAAAATAATAAAAGTAAGTCCTTAAAAAATGGCAACGTAGCTGGATGATTGTAGCACACGCCTTTAATTTTAATTCCAGCACTTGGGAGGCAGAAGCAGGCGGATCTCTGTTAATTCAAAGCCAGTCTGTCTACAGAGAGAGTTCTAGGACAGTCAAGGCTACAAGGAGAGACCCTGTCTTGAAAAAACAACAACCACAAATAACTACAATCCCTCCCCCCACAAAAATAACTAAAATGTCAGCATAGGTTAAAAAAATAAAAACAAAAAGCGAAAACGATCAAAGGAATTCTTACTGTGCACAAGGGTCACAAGGGAGTCGGGCTTGTGCTTCGACTGTAAGTCTCAGAATCTCCTTTGTGAGATTTTTCTCAGCAAAGTACAAGCTTACAGCCGAGGGGGCAGGTGATGTCGCACAGCTCAAAGGTCACAGGGGTCTGGCCCTCAACATACTTCATCAGCTGTTTGAGAAACTACTTAGACAACAGAACGTTGTCTGAATGTTGCAGGCTTCCCAGTGGCTGGCAGTGGCCTTAAGTTCAATCCCCAGCATAGGAACAAAGCTGGAAAATCATGGTGATGGGCAGGGAGGATTCATAGTCTCGCATGCCACGAAAAGCCATTCACATGGTAGGATTGCCAAGGCTCCTAGGCATAATGGGGCTGCTCTGCCGGACGTGGATGAGACGGTAAAGTCAGTGTCCACCTGGCCTTTCGCCATCTGAGCTCATCTGACCTCAAGGCTGGCCCTTGGCCCCTTCTCTCTGAGTTCCACAGAGGCTGGACCTAGTGGTCTTTTCTTCCTGTTCTGTCTCAGAACTCAGGCCAGAGCCTGGCACAAAGGGTCTCACGTGGCCCTGGCTACTACTGCTTGGCTGGGCTCTGCTCTCCCAGTGGTAAGGAGGGAATGGAATCCCTGAGTGCATCAGTCGCAAGCTCTGAGTGTTCAGTCAACAGAGGACAGAGCCACAGACCTTACACAGAGCTCTTGCCACAACCAGAGCATTCTACTGCCCTTCTTGCCGTCCAGGCCTCTCTGGCTATTTTGCTCCAGGTTGAGAAATCTGACTTGGTCTGGCCCGCGATGGACAATCATAGTCCCTTTATTTTGACCATTACACTGTGGATATAAATTCAGTAATGTGCGGTTGGTCAATGGCTTTTTTTTTAAGTAGCAAATTTGTGGGGGCACATGCACCCGGGTGATTTTTCCTGATAGTTTACAGTACCAAGGCACCTTTATTGCCCCAGTAAATTCAGTGGCTGCAGACTGACAGATCAGACAGTGCATTTCCTGGCGTTAGAAGGGTGCGACTCCTCCGTAGTGATTTAGGAAACCTGGAGGGTAGGGAATTTAGCATCCTGCAAATCAGATACAGGCATATTTGTTCTGATTCGCTGCGGCTGCAATCAGAGCCACGAGTACCAGGAGGAGTCCTTTCTCCAGAGACACTAAGCTCTGCTTAGCATGCAAGACACAGGAGCCAGGATGAGGCGAGCACAGCACCCTGTGTGATTTGTAGCTTTAAACCTTCAACAATGAATAAAACATGGAACTAATTGTGAAGACCTGTCACCAGCGCACAGGAGAGCCCAGCACCTTGGGAAGCACCAAGATCAAAAACAAAAAACAAACCAAAAATCAAAAACAAACAAAAAAAACCAGAAACAAAGGAGGTTAGGGTGAGCTTCGGAGAGACTGCATACCCCTAAGCCCCAGAAACAGCAGTCAGTCATACCTAGAATTTTCTTCCGTGAAATACACACCTGTCTAGATCTTGGCTCCAATGGTTGCTTTCATAAAGTCCTCTTTGCTCCCCATCCATTTGGAGAAGATTCCTTTGATCTCTTAGGGTTTCCTCACTCATTGAGTAAATATTTACTGAGAACCTGCTATGTGCCAAGCCCTTACTGTTTCAAGTACTGAAGAAATGGATAGGACCCAGCTGGGCCATGTCCCAGCCTGGTGCTGCTCTCCTGTCCAGAGTGAGATCCAGCCTCTGAGGATGTAGCTTGGGGAGAACACTCTCCTTGGTGCCTGATGCCTGGGATGGTGGGGCTGAGAGTGGGGACTGGCCTAGGGGAGTGGACAGTATTAGATGATATCAGAAGATGCTGAGCGTGAGGAAGATAGGGCAAAGGTGGTGGGCGGAGCAGACTGCAGATGGGATGGCTTACAGTTCTGAACAAGACAGTCAGTGAGGGGCGTGGCACAAGTGCTGGCAGATGTGAAGGGCCCCCAGGAAGAATATCCTGGGCACGGAAGACCAAGTGCTGCAGCAGGAGGATGCCCTGCTGTCCAATAAACAACAGCCATGGTTGGAGTGTCTGGAGATGAAGCCTGAAGAACAGAGCCAAAGTCAACAACGTCCATCCGTCTATCCACTCACTCCGTCTGTCCATCCATGTGTCAATCCGCATTCAGTTACTTTACTTACTGTTCTGACGACACCTATGACAAGCAGACTCAAAGGAAGTCAGGGCCTATTCGAGCTCACGGTTTGAGGGGACACTGCCTGCCATGATGGGAAAGGCATAGCAGTTGGAACTGAAGGTGGCTGGTCACATGGTTGTCATAGTGAGGACAGGACATGAGACACTGCTTCCAGTGTAGCGTCTTCCCCAGCAAGCCTCTGCCTCTGTCAGGTTCCACAGCCTTCCAATCAATGCCAGCCGCTGGGGACCAAGTGACCAGACACGAGCTGTGGACACATTACATGTTCAAACCGATACACTATCTGACCATCCACCTACCTCCCAACCATTCATTCACTGAATACACACATTCCTAACTAGACTGTGAGCCAGGCCTTGCTGCTGTCCTGCTCTTGGAGGTCATTAAGGTCACTATTAGGCCCTGGTTCCTGGGACTCATCTTTCATCACGGACACAGAAAATTAAGTAATATACTAGGAAGGAAGGCAATGTCTAGGCTTCCTGAGGCATCTGAGCTAGTGACAGGGGGCAGAAGGACCTGGCAGCCATCAGATTGTCCTCACAGGGAGCCACGTGGCTCTGAGAGTAGCAGATTGCCACTGAACCCTGTAGGGGTTAATATCACTATGGGTGGCAGGCCCTCAGCAGCCAAGACAATGTAGGACCCCAGAGAAGCTCCAGGTAGCACCATTGTCCCAGCCTTGGATTGGTACGAGCCTAGAGCTGGTAATAGAACCCAGAGACACCCCACCCCACCCTCTGCTGCCAGGTTCTGGGTCTATGGCTCCATCTTATCCCAGACCTAGCCCTGGGTGGAGCCCCTATTGTTAGACATCCATGAGCAGCTTAGAACAGACAACATCAGACCAAACAGTTCCAAGCCGGGTGGTTATTCAGGAGATAGAGCAAAGGTGGGGGAAGAGAAACAGAAGATGGAGGAAGAGAGTGAGCGAGGTCAGGGGGTTCTGCCTCTTTCATATGGGCGGTGACATAGCTTCTCCCAGGTAAAGGTGAGGTAGCCAGGTGGATTCTGGAAGTGTATGGCGGTTGCCTTGGCAACGATGTGGGGGTCGCTTAAATGTGATGTCACTGGGTTCAAGCCTGATACCAACACCTATCTTTTGACCCAGTGGAGAGCTGGTCCCGGATTCCCAGGAAACTATTAGGCCATCACCCCTCAGTGGCTGCTGTGGAAAGGGGACAGTTCCCTTTTCTGGTTGAAGATCCTGGGATCCAGTCGCTCCACTGTGTGCTTCAGTGCGGGCCAAGGTTAGCTGTGGCACCAAGGCAGGAGGCACAGGGGACATATATTGTCTCAGAACCTCCCACAGCTTGCACTGGCCTCGGGAAAATGAGAGTAATGTCATTCTCTTCCTGGTCATGGTGCACCAGAGAGGTGGCATAGTAGGCATCTGTCTGGCCACATCCCATTTTTATGTGCAGGTAGGCGGGGCTGATTGGAGCTGGGGCACCATCTGCTCTGGAGCTCTTTGTGGGGATCCCACCCAAGGGAAGGTCAGCTCCCAGGCTGGGGCCAGGGAGTGGAAGGGATGGGCAGGGACACTAAAGACAGGACCATGTGGCTCTGGGCTGCATGCAGCTCAATGAGCTTCATCCAGGGCCAGGCCGGTGACCACAGCAGGTGGCTGGCTTTCTCAGTTGGGTAGCTCTTCAGCTAGGGTCAGAAACAGTTCCTGCCAAAGATGGTCCCCAGGCTGTGCCGGCCAGTGGTTGAAACTCTTGATACTCTCTACTCTGGACCACGTAGCCTAGACTCTTGGCAGACCCCAGGCCATTTCTGCCCCACCCAAGTTGACCTCAAAGACAACCTTTGCCTGGTGACAGAAGGAAATTGACTGGCACCTTGTTCAGTGGATTGAGGGCACGATCTCAACCTTCCTAACACTGTAATACTTTAATACAGATCTTCATGTTGTGGTGACACCCCCCCAACAACAAGATTATTTTGTTACTGTAATTTTGCTACTGTTACGAATTATAATGTAAAATATTTATGTTTTCTGATGGTCTTAGGCCATCCCTGTGAAAGGGTCACTTGACCCACAATGGTGGGTACGGGAGGAAAACATGCTGTCCACACAGAGGAGAGCTATAGGAACACCCACAGGGTGGGTCTGATGATCAAGCAGGATGGTCACCTGCACACATGCTCACGGCCTACTGATGTTCAGGGCATGGGAATGGGAGTGTTCCCTGGTCCAGCATGGTAGCTTGCCTTGAGCCTGTCAGGAGCAGACCTGGTTGGTAAAGAGTAAGGAAATCAGAGTCCAGGCCACAGAACATCCACTACACATTGACAGTTTTATTCCTCACAATGAAAAAAGGACACGCAATGAATGACTGGGCTGGGACAGGCCCTCCAGTTCTCAGCCTTGCCTTTGGGGCTGGAGGGGGCTTTGAAGGAAATTCTGGCCAGGGGCTGTGATGTCAGTGATTGAAAATTTGGGTTCTGGGATCCACTAGAATCTTCCTGGGTTCAAATTCAGATCAAGTTCATTGTTTTGTGGGACTGTGGACAGCACCCAGGACCACATAGATAGTCCCCAAGTTCTGTACAACTAAGGCCTATCCCCAGCCTTTTCTTTACAACATCTCTGTTTTGTCCAAGCAGGCCTCAGACCTTTGACCCTTCTACCTCAACCTCCTAAGTATCTGGGATTACAGACATGAGCCCCAGGGCCCTGCTCAGGGTTGCTCTTAAGAGTGGTGTGACCTTGTGCTAAAAGGAGCTGGACCGAGGTTGCCTGAGGGCTCTGCTGGAGGACTGTCTCAAATACTTCATTGTTACTGGGCCATGCAGGAAGCTGCAGTGCCCCAGGCTCTGCTGAACTTGGAGAAAAACGGCTCCTAAATCTTTCTATATAGCTAGCGTAATGAAAATATTCTTCTAGACAGATTTAAAAAGACAATACCCTGTATGCACAGTGGGACCCAGCACAGTAAAGTCACAGAGTATGCTAAAAACTTGACTGCAGCTTTCCCGGAGTTTCTGAGATACTGAACTTTTTTTCTCTGACTGTTGTATGTTGTACCTCTTAGACATATGGGCTGGGGCATGTGTCAGGGTCCTAGCATCCCTGTCTGTGTTTCTGAAATTTGTCACCAACCCTTTATTTCCTCCCAGGGACTTTTTTAGCCAGGGCTTCAAGGCACCAAGCACTGAGTGGAGCCCACCCAGGCTGTGCAGGTCAGGCCTGTGGGTCCGAGTTTCTCTCCACCACTGGGGTGTGGGACATGCCACTGGGGCAGGCTGAATGCAGAAGAGCCAGATGTGAGTCTGCATTCTGCCATACCTCTGGGGAGGTGAAACTCAGGGAATGCTTGACTGCGTCTCTCTGAACCAGGGGTGGGGGTGGGGTGGGGTTGTGTGCTACGTTTTAAAGGAACCCCGGAGACACTGCTGGGGGGGGGGGGGGGCAGAACATAGTCTAAGATCGGGGAGGCCAAAGTTGGGGTTTCCTGACTCCTGAACATCTAATCGCTGCTAGAAAAGTCAGGAATGAAGGATCACGGGTTCCACCGGCCATCGATGAGGCCTGGACATTAGGGGCTGGGGAAACAGGGAATTCCAGCTTAGCTCATCGGTGACTGTCCTTAGCTTAGCAATGGTTGTCTGGAATCGTGGAGAGGCGTTCTATGGGATACTTAGGGACTCAGGCAGCAGCTCTGTAAGCAAAGACCGTCTCCATGTTCCCCGTGGCGGTTCTGCCAGTCCATGTTTATCCATACCGTTTATTGACTGTTCATCGTGGAAAATAGATACATACCAACTTCTCAGGGTGGACCAGAGATTATACACCTTTTGCAGGGAGGAATGTCTGGGAAGGGAAGTTTATTGAACCTCTAGGTACCTCATTAGCATGGAGGACTCTGATTGGGGCTATGTAACCATTGGTCACATCCCTTTGTGGGGAGTGTGGACACATCTTCCAGGCCAGGAATCTGTCAGGAAGCAGAGAGCCGCCTACCGTCTCAGGTGTGTACCTGAGTGTTGGGATCTCAGATCTGTTGTACCTTTCTTACCGAGTTTCCTGGCATGGTCTACGGTCCCACACCGGCCTGGAGGAGAGAGTCGTCACTTACAGGCTAGCTGGGTGAGGTGAGCACACAGCAGGAGAATGGTGCTGAAGGAAGGAAGGGTGGACACCGCCTTAGCCCCTGGCTCTCCTCACACAGACCCAGTGCAAAGATGTTGAAACTGAGGCCCAGAGACTACAAGCAATGTCCACTCAAACAGACAGTGGTGGAAACAAGAATTGAACGCAGGTCCTTGTGAATACAAAACCCTTGTGAGTCTGGGAGAAATGAACCAATGGATGTGTCAATCACAGCATGAATACACAGACAAACTTTGAGATCCATGTGAACAGAGAACTTGTCAAACTCCAGGAGAGTCTGCATCTTCCCAGACCCTCTGCTGTTCAGGGTCAGGGTCAGGATCAGGGTCAGGAGGCCTGTTCCTCTCACCCCTGACCTGCTGTCTACCCCATCACTGACTTGCTGTCCCTCCACCCCTGACTTCTTCTCCCCCCACCCACTACCTGCTATCCCCTCTACTGGCCTGCTTCCCTCCCCCCACTGACCTACTTTCCCCTCCAACACTGACTCGCTCTCCCCCATGACCTGCTGTCCCCCACCCCTGAGTTGTTGTCCCCCTGCCCCTGACCTGATGTTCCCCCACTCCTGACCTCCTGTCATCCCCACCCCTGACCTGTTGTCCCCCTGCCCCTGACCTGCTGTCTCCCACCCCCGCCCCTGACCTGCTCCAGAAGACTGAGACATTCCTGACTCCCTCAGCCTCGCCTGCCCTCAGACCACTGTATCATCTATCCCAACCTGAGGGCTCTGGAACCTGTTAGGCTCCATCCCCTTCCAAAGAGAAGCCAGCAAGCTCACAAGGCCCCCACACCAGGTGGCTACTGGAAGGTCACCCACGTCCCAGTGGATGACCCTGCACCAGTGCCCATATGGGCAGTATTAACTGGATTCAGTGACTTATTGAGAGATGGGGGAGGGGATTGGGGAGTCTTGAGGGGTAGATATAGGGAGTGGGGGGTGGAAATGACCAATATACATGTATGTATACATGCATGAAAACCTCAAAGATCAGATAAATTAAGAGCAAGTCTCCAGACCCTGCCTGTCCCACTTGTGACCTCTGTATCACCAGCTCCCAGCCTTCTCTCTGCTCAGCCTCAGAGATTCCCCACTGCTCTCAGCACATGGCAACCTGCACTGTAGCCTCCTGGCTCACCCTGCCTCTGCCTAGAAAGTCCAGGGCAAGCATGCTCCTGACTCCTTCCCTCCTCCCCTTGGGTCTCCGTTTCATTCAGCTCTGCACGAAGCTGGCCCAGTTCACCCAGTGTTTACCTACAGTCTCTCCTGCTTCTGTCCTGTGACCTTCCCCTCATGCATCTTGTCATCTTTCTCTCCAGAGTGTTAAATCTGGAGGGAAAGGATTGGACCTGCTTCACTCTAGTTCAACTTCCCCTTCACTACCCTTCATAGTAGTGAAAAAAAACAATGACACCAAACACAGAGGCTTTTCCTCAACTGTCCCTATGCATAGGAAGGGTGTGTCCCTCTGTCCCACCAAAGATGGAGGTGTCACTTTAGGCTGAGATGTTACGAATAAGAAAGAGGCACCAACAGAAGATGTGGTGGTGGGTAGCAAGTGCCAAGGCCTAGGAGAGCCAAGGTGAGCTGAGGACCAGGCAGCCTGGTGGTAGAGCATCGAGCCACGGGGAGACGATGGGAAGTCAGCAGAGGTCCTGCCACTCCGGGCTTTGAGCGTGGTGACCAGGAGTTCAGATTTTATTCTAAGAGCAATGGGGAACCATGGAAGGTTTCAGAAGAGGAGAATAATATAATTTGGTTAGTGTCTTTTAAAGCTTCGTTCTCACTGCATTTGGGGAGGAGGGAGGGTGCATGGAGGGAGGAAGGAGACTAGGGAGGAATCCAGGAAGGCTAGTGAGACCCAGAAGTGGGCTCAGTTCCCCATAGGGTAGACTCCAAGCTCCAGCTTGGCCATGGAGTGGAGCTGGGGTGGGGGTGGGGGTGGGGGTGGGGGTGGGGGTGGGGGTCCGCATCCACACTGAGAACAAGGCTCTGGCTAGCAGTAAAGTATGGCTGCATCTGATGAACCTTTTGTCCTCTGGACACATTCCCTTTGGGATCCCATGGCTGAGCCCTTTGCAAAATGCCATCACAATACAAGCCCCTCTCCCTCCCAACTCCCACACCCCGATAATCACAGTGAGGTGCTGGCCCCGGGCTTCGCTATCCATCCTCACTCATCCTCTGAGGAGACCCCGCTAGAGTTTGCACACGGCCAGGCAGAAAGCCTATGTTTGCCTTTGCTAATTGATATAAATGGTTCTCCTTTCACAGCCTGCACGGGCGCCGAGCACGGCCACGGTAATGGGGCCGGAGGAGGAAAATTAAGTGCTTCAGCTCGCCATCGTTCAGGATGAGAAGTGAGAAAGGAGAAAGTCACTCCACTGAGAAAGAGATGAGCTGTGAGGAGCTGGAAAGCCCCAGGAAGGGGACAGCTGTCCCCTGGAGAAAGGACCAGGCTCTCGGGGACAGCACTGGCTGGGGTGGTGGGGGCATGCACAGAGGTCAGAGGTCAGAACATACCTCTTCCAGAAGCCTTTGAGTACACATGCTTTAACCCGTCCTGTAGAGGTCAGCCAGAATCATGGCTGTCCCCAAGGACACTGCTCCCTGACCCCTGAACTGTTCAGGCCCGAAGCTACAAGACCTGGAAATCCAAACGAATTAGTCTGAAACCAAAGGGGCCATGTGACTGTACATACGTTTTGCCAGATTGGACCTATCAGCTCATGCGCACTCCTACCCCAAATCCTGGGACCAAAGTAGTGAGATTGTCCTGTCAGGAGCTGTCCCTAACGATACCTTGAAGGGACTTAGAGCAGGGTGAAGCATCTGGAACACAAGGCATCCTGCCATGGGGCTCTGCTCGAGTATGAGGCCTAATCCACCCAGGGGTCCCTAATGATACCAGATGTATCAGTCCTAAAACCTGACCTGCATGTTCCACCTGAGCCTTACTTTTCTCAAACCTAACTTAGCTGAGACGATGTTATCTCATGGATAACACTGGAAGTGTATACAAAGTGCTTAAAGATGCTGGGCAAACAGTAGGCACTTAATAAATGCACACCACAATCAAACAGTCATTTCTACACCTCCTACACACCCCAAGCCTGCAGGAGGTGTGCCGTGAATGATGTGTGGGACATACAGACAGGTAAAGTCATCAGTGTGCACACTGCTCTGAGCCTCTCTGGGCTCCTAGGAGCCCTGGACAGAGAAACGCAGCTCGCTGCCTCCATCATGGGCTGAATTCATGAGGAATAGGGTCCCCTGATGCAATGGTTCCTTTCCCTCTGTGGAAAGGATTCTCTCAGAATTGCTCTGTAGGCTCACAGGTCCGTGGACATTAGTGCCTAAAGGGTTTTCACCTGGTCAAGGTCTCAGGTGGCAAAGATCGGCCCCTGGAGGACACCACGTCCACAGAGACCTGTGTCCTGCAGCAGTCACTTCCCAGGCTCACAGCAGGGACTGAGAGTTGACTAGCCTGCAGGTGGTGCTATCACTACCTTGGTGTTCCAGGTAGGGAAACTGAAGCCCAGAGAGCCTCAGTTCTTCCTTGTCTAGGTGCATCTACCTGCCATGCAGCTGAGGGCAGCTATGAATGTGGCTCAACACAGAATTGTCTAAACTTCCTTAAAACGTTATGAATCTGTCTTGTGCAATCTTCTTTTGTACGGCGAGTGCACGATTCTCTAATGTGAGCTTCGTAGATGACATCATGGGGTAACGTTGGGAGGTTCCACACCCCGGCTTCCCCCATCCTAAGCTCAAGCCAGGTGTGCCCACCACAAGCCCAGTTCCTATTCAAATATGTTGTCTGCTCATCTCAGCTCATGCTGGCTGGCTCTCATCAGGGAGAGGTAGTTAGCCGAGGCGGGGTTGGACCAGTAGGAATACAGGATGGTCCCTGGCCTGGGCATGATCCTGGGGACATGACCATACCAGAACCTACTCCCTCATCTTGTAGGTCTGGGGCACATTCATCAGAGGGGACACAGTGTCTGTATGAGGAGGCTGTGATTATTCTGGGGGTCTCTCTCTCTCTCTCTCTCTCTCTCTCTCTCTCTCTCTCTCTCTCTCTGTGTTTGTGTGTGTGCGTGCCCGCGCGCGTGGCATGTGCGCACAGGGTGATTGTAGGTATTGTTTGGAGTCAGACGTGAGTTCGAATCCCAAGCCTCCACTTGAAGCTGCAGGCTTTTGTGGGTCTACTTCCATGGACCCTTGCAAGGACTCTATCACAGCACACAGCTGAGGATGTTGTCTGCTTAGGCCCACCATCCATGACGAGGTCCTCCTCTCCACTGTGGAGCAGTAGGCTCACACGGCTTTCCTGAGTAGAGAGGCCTGAGAGCGAAGCTCGCTAACATCCCATCACCTCTAGAGGCGGGAAATCTTTCTCCTGTGAATCTGCTAAGCTGTCCTCACGTTCCTGGCTCCATGTCCATCCACGCAACAACACTGACCTAAGCTGAGACCCGGCCCTCAAGGGACAGAGCCACATTTTCTGTGTCCTGAAAACTTGTCATTGTGGCTGTTCTCTCTTTTCAGCAAGAAAATGGAGACAGGAGAAAAGACCATCAGGATTAGCACACAAGGACTGGAGTTAGTTTAGACATTAGAACACTTGCTGCTCTTGTGGAGGACCCAAGGGCCTGAGTAAAGTTTCCATTATCAGGTAAGTCACATCTGCCTGTAACCAGAGATCCCATGTCCCTGCACTCATGTGCAATACCCCTACACAGACACGTGTGCATGCATATAATTAAAAATAATAAAAATAAATCTTTTCAAAAAGATTAAGATACAAAGGAAAGACTAGAAGTCTTTCATCATCCAGGCTTCATGTGGCAAAGAGGGCATGTAGACGAATAACCCAGGTTATGCAGATGTGGGAGGGGTGGGTGCTATGTAAACGCCTTGCAAGGTGTCCCCTGTTTCTGGCCCAGCGCTGTCTGGCTTTCCCCTCTGCTCAATAGGCCATTCCTGTTCTTGGAAGTCCATTTCCCTTGCTCAGTGATCTTGCTTAATGGCCCACCTCTATTTCTGTTTCTAGCCATGCGTGCCCAGTTCTTTGTCTTGAGACACAAGAACCTAGCTGGTTCGATAGAGAGTCACGCTTGCACCTGTTACAGTGTGTTACCAAGCCTTCCCCTTGCCAAGTCTCAATCTCTTCTCGAAGATGCTGCCGCTGCTGCTGTTCCTGCTGGTGGGAGGCACCTCTTCCTGCCAGCCTCACTCCCTGTCCCTGTCTTCACTGCATCACCTATGCAAATGTGTCACATCCACCTCATGGCAGATGACACAAGCCACTCTTGAGCGGTGCATCTTTTGCTTAGTGTGTGCTGTCGGTTAAGCCATCTCGCAGAGTCGTGTAAGCATCCCAGTGACCTCATTTGCTCGCCCACAAGCTCCCCAGTGTCCCGAACAGTGCTGAGCTGGAATCGTTTGCCTAAAGGCGTCCAGATGTATGTCAGCACTCCATTCCCCACGCAACGCGGTTGAGAAGCACGGCCTTTGGGAGTAGTTAAGCCATGAGACCATGCCTTAATGGAAAGTGGCCCTCAGCAAATGCCAGTTCTTCCAGAACCTTGACCTCAAACTTCTCAGCCCCAGAACCCTAAAAAATAGTTCTATTGTCATTTGCCCAATCTGGAGTGTAGCAGTGAAGCAACCAAGGCTCAGTAAATACGGCTGAGGAGGGATCCAGGATCCAGGATGAGGGAGGGGAAGTGAGGATCCACCTCAGCAGCCAAGGACAAAGCTAACTCTGACCTGATATGCCAGGCCTGGCCCAGCCTCTGCAGAAGCAGGGGCAACCCCAGCCTCTGCAGTGAGCGTCCCCAGAAGCCAACAGCTATGGATTCATCGATGTTTTGAATATCCTGAAAAATGCCACTTTAAACCTCTTTCTTTTCTTTCCCACCATCCCTGGAGGCAATTAGCTTTGTGCATCCTTGCCCCTGGCTCTGGGTCTGTGCCCCAGCTCGTCCCCTGGGTTCACCTGCCCAACACATTGGCTTCAGAGAGCTTGCTTAATCCACTTCTAAACTGTACATTTAAACACACCTCTGGACTGATGCAGGCAGCTGTGCGTGAACAGCACACGGAGAGCCTCCCACTGGGGCATTAACCCCATTTATTAAAACTGCTGTAACTACCAGGATTTTAACATCTCTAACTCAGAAACATGTGCCCTGAGCCCCTCCTCCAAGCCCCAACATTAATGCTGAGGGGCAGCTGGGGTGGGAGTGAGGTAAGGAGGTGGAAGGCAGGAGCTGCCCTGCCTGGCTTAAATATTTAAGAGGAGGCTGGCTAGCCAACCAAAATGTGCTTTCTCCAGCGTCAGCCTGGGAGGGGTGCAGAAAAAACAGACCTAGTTTCTTTCCATGACTAAACCTCCCCTTAGCAAAGGGCCGCGGCTGAGGTCACCCTGACACCTTCCTCTGTGATTTTAGTGGATCATCCAGCTCCTGACTGATGATATTTAAATTCCAGGCCCAGCCCATGCATCCTGCTGGGACAACATTTTCCAAGCACCTCACACTCAAGCTAAAGCTCTGGGCGGATCTCCCGGGCCGTCTCCAAGAACCAGCTATGCAATTGTTTGGCTAGTCTTTTAAAACTGACCTGCCTTGGGGCTTGGTAAAGTCCTGGCCTTGTAAGCATGAAGGCCCGAGTCTAATCCTCCAGCACCCAGGCAAGACGACATACATCTGTCACCATAGTGCTAGGTTGAGGGCGACCAGTTAGCTCCCAGGACAGCTAGTCATATCAATTTCTGGAGCTCCCCACAATCCCCCTCATTGTACCCCCACCACCAACAGTGAGCAGACACAGCCTCTGGGAAGCGGCAGGCTCCATCTGCTCCATCAGATGGGTGCAGATGCTTAGTGGGTCTCCTTCCTGTCTCCTCAGCCCTGAGGTTGGGGGAAGGGACCTTTCTCACAGCACCTGGGTGACAGCATGCTTCTGTGGAACTCAGAGGGAGCTGAAGTGTGGGCTGCACCCACGCCTCTATCAAAAATGGGAGTGGTAAAGACAAACTTTGTCACTCTGAAAAAGGGGTCGAGCTGGGTGTCTGTCATAGTTTGAGTCCAGCTCCTCCAGTCCTGAAGGAGCCACGTGAGCTTAGTCAGGCAGAAAGAACAGAGACAGGCAGGCAGACAGCACACACGAGTCAGTCAGAAAGAACAGAGACAGGCAGGCAGACAGCACACACGAGTCAGTCAGAAAGAACAGAGACAGGCAGGCAGACAGCACACACTAGTCTTTTGTTTTGTTTTCTTCTTGGTTAGCTACCAACTTTCCTGTTTTGTTTTGTAATCAATAGACTTTGCTTCTGGCCCTTCTCAAAACATCAGAGGACCTGTTCACACTATACCCCTTTTCTCCATGAAGGGAAAACACCCTGACTCTTACATATTATAAAAATCAAGCCAACTGCTGTTGCTGTTTTTAGCTCCTAGAAGCCTGGGTTTAAATTTGGCTTCTGAACCCATAATCAATTAAGCAGGTGTCGAGAAAGCAGAGTTGAACTTCCTTAATGAGCACGGGAGCAGAATGAGAAAGGTCACGTGGTTAACTCTTGCTCTCCTCCTGTCGATGGCTCTGCCACAGAGGCTTCTGGAAGGAAACTGCTGTGGTCCTCTGACTGAAGGGAGTGGGTTGGCTGTGACCTTGGGGACTGCAACTCCGCACAGAAATCATAAGTGTCTATTTTTCCATGATTCCTGGGCAGCGAGGCATAGCCCAGAAGGTGTGCCTCTAAGTTCACCCACATAGAACCCAGCAACCCACCCCTAGCCTAGCGCCCCATCCACACCCCAGTCCTCCCCTCTTTTCCCTCTAGTCCTCCTCCTCTCATTTTCCAACCTCCATACATACCACTGCCATCTGCCCGTTTGCCCAGCACAGCACTAAAAAAATTCTGTTCCCCCACCCCCCCCCCCCCCCACCCCCCCCCTCCCCTTTCCTCACACCCCCTCCCTCCTTATAGCCCTGTCAGTCCAGCAACACCTGCAAGACAGGGTTGGAGTGAGCCTGTCTCTCTCACTCTCACAGTGCCTTCCTGGCTTCTGGGGGCCCTACGTGCTCCTTCTCCAGGGCCCCTCTGCCCTTATGCCCCTACCCTTGCCCACCGTGACTTGAGGAAGGTCTTTCCCCCTCCATGCTGCCGAGCTTTCCAGGAGGAGGACTCAGAACCCCCTGACTCTCCTCTTCCACCAGCTCACAATCACAGGTGTCAGTCATCCCAGGAGGCAGAGATCTGTGGCATTTAATAACTGCTTTCCCTGTGGTCAGTTCTTCAGTGCCTTTCCATTTATATCTGTGAGCACTGGATACTATTCCCGACCCAAAGTCACTCAAGAGTAAGAGCATGAGACTAAGTTCAGAGTAACGTGCATTCTTAGCAGAGATGGCCTTGTGCTGTGGACGGGATAACATGAGTCTATGTATGCTGGTCCTGGGGACCCTCATGTCCCCAAGACAAAGACAGTGACTCATTGCTTGGGTGAGCCAGTCCTGGCTCCTAGAGACACTGGCCACAGTCTCCGTATGAGTGGATGTGAGAGAGGGAGAGACATACACGTGTGAATGTGTGAAGCAGATGGGCTGTACCTGTGTGTGAGTGTCCTGTGAGCCAGAAGTCAGTCTCTGGAGTTCTTCAACTGTTATTGTTTTGAGACAGAGTCTCTGCAGCTTCTTTCATGTGCGTGTGTGTGTGTGTGTGTGTGTGTGTGTTTGTAGTGTGTGTATAGTATGTGTGTATAGAGTGTGTGTATGGTGCCCACATGTGCGTGTGTATATAGTATGTGTATAGTGTGTGTATATATATAGTGTGCCTATAGTGCGTGTGTGTAGTGTATGTATGATGTGTGTAGTGTGTATGCACGTGGGTGTGTAATGTATGTATAGTGTGTGTATGTATAGAGTGTGTGTATAGTGTTCGTGTGTGTGTACAGTATGTGTGTATAGGTGTGTATGTATAGTGTGTGTATGCATGTATGTGTATAGTGTGTGCATGCGTGTATGTGTAGTATGTATATATAGTGTGTGTATGAGTATGTGCACGAGTGTGTGCGTGCATGTGTGTGTGTATATAATGTTTGTGTATAGTGCTTGTGTAGGGTGTGTATATAGTATTTGTGTATAGTGTGTGCGTGTGTATATAGTGTGTGTATATAGTATGTGCATATAGTGTATGTGTATAGTGTGTGTGTATAGTGTGTGTAGTGTGTATATATAGTGTGTGTATGAGTACGTGCATGAGTGTGTGCATGTGTGTGTGTATATAGCTTTTGTGTATAGTGCATGTGTAGTGTGTGTATATAGTATGTGTGTATATAGTATGTGTGTATAGTGTGTGCATGTGCATATAGTGTGTGTGTATAGTGTGTGTGTATAGTGGGTGTAATGTGTATGTGTAGTGTATCTATATATAGTATGTGTGTATATAGTGTGTGTGCATAGTGTGTGCATGTGGGTGTGTGTAATGTGTGTTTGTAGTATATGTATAGTGTGTATATAGTGTGTGTATGTGGGTGTGCATGTGTGATGTACATGTGTGCTCACCCATCCCACTTATCTGCAGCCCAGGAGAGGACATCAGGTGTTCAGCTCTGCCACCTTATTCCCTTGACACAAAGTCCCTTGCTGAACCTGGAGCCAGGCTGGTGACCAGCAACCCCCCGAGATAGCCCTGTCTCCAGGCACCTCCTAGCCCTTACCATGCTGGGCTCACAGGCCCATGTAGCCACATCTGAGTTAATGTATGTGCTGGAGATCGAACTCAGGTCCTCACGTTTGTGCAGAGAGTGCTCTTACCCACTGAGCTATGGCCCCAGCCCCAGTAGCTTCTATTTTTGCAGAGCACTGCTTCCTGCTGCTCTTCATCAAGAGTCATCAGCAGGAATGTATTGCCCATGCCTGGTGGCTCAGTTAGATGTTCCCCATCCTTCTGTCACCTAGCTGCCGTGGCTAGGCTGTCATTTCTCAGTTCCGTGCAGTGGCGTCCTTTCTGGTCCCCCGTCTTCTGCACTTGACCTTGACAGCCATGCATGAAGCCAGTGGACCACCTCCTCTGCTTAAACCACACCCTAACCAACCTCCCCAGAGGACCATCCAAGTCCTCCCTTCAGCCTTTGGGGTCCCACGTGATGCCGTCTTCACTAAACTCAAGGTCAATCGGCAAAGTTCTGCCTGGAAACAATCTTCCCAGAATAGCATCCGCCAGCCGCCCCCTGCGGCCGCTTCTAAACGCTGCTGTGTACTCAGCTGCCAGATCCTAGTGCCAGCCCGAGTGCTGATGGCGTCCTGCCTTCCAATCTTGCCTGATGACTGCTTCCGTAGGCCTGCACCACCAATGTGAGTCTCAACTCCTTCTCACACACATGGAGCCTGTTCTTGGCATCTCGCTTGTGTTTTTAAAGAATGAATCCAGCAAGGCTACATACAGGTTTGCATCAATCTGGACTGAGCGTGAGGTCTCCCCTTGCCAGTAGCAGCAATTCAAGCTCCTCTGTCCTTGGACAGAGGCAGGGGTCACAGACCCACTGCTCACCTGGTCACTTTATACTTCTCCCCACCTCCCAGGAGAGCCCTTAGGATGTGACTTCCACCTCTTTCTTCAGTCTGGGCCGCCCTCCCTCCCCCCTCCCTCCCCCCCCCCTCCCTCCCTTCCTCCCTGAGGTTCTCTGTGTCTCACTTACAAAAATCCTTATTCTCAGCTTTGCCTCAAGGCCTTTGTGCACCTACAAGGCTGTCACTTTGAAACCTGTCTCTGAGGGGTGATGGCAGCAGGCAAAAGTGCCAACAGGACCGGGGAACTGAAGCTGGGTTCTCTGTTGACTTTTGGGGGTTGCACGATCCATGTTTCCTTCCCTGCTTATCTCTGCATTCTCAGATGTTGTGGAGAAGAATTAGGGTGTGGGTGTTCAGACTCAGTAGGCCCAGCTCCCGTAAACAGAGCAGGAGTCAGAGCAGTGTCTTCTGGCTTGACCTATGAGAGTCTCTCAGGAGACTTGGAGCCACTGCAGAGTCTGCTAAAGCCCAAATGACTGGAATTGGCTAGAGACAGACTCTCAGGAGAACTTTCCAGAAGCTCCCAAGCATACATTTCAGGATGAGTAGATGGAAATTCAAGCCCCAGGTGGGATAACAGCCTGTCTCTGAATGACCTGCCCTCTCAGCAGGCAAATCCCACACAGTCAAAGGTGGTTCTCAGGGGGCTAGAGGGGATGTTGGACTAATCTACCTCTGCCTTTCATATGGTGTGCAGCAAGGAGTGACCACCATGGCCTACAGTTCTTATCCCAGATCCACCAAGCTGGGACTCAGTTCCCCCGTGAGCAAATGAGTAATAGCAGAAAAAGGGGTTGGTGATGCAGCCACTGTAAGACCCAACTAGGTCAAGGATGTGTCAAAGCCCTTGATCAACAGATTCCATAACAATGAGAATTCTTGTTGGTTTAAAATTGCACAACAAAATTTAAGAATTGACTCTTACAGGACTGGGTGGTTAGGGGAAGAGCAGATCCTGGCCCGATGATCATGGCCTGATATTCTGAGAGGATGGGGGTGGGGAAGCGGCAGGATGATGACCTTAGCAGGGTGGTCTTTTCTTTCTCACCCTGTGGTCATGCTCCTCTCTGAGGCTGCAACTTCTGCTGGACAGAGTCCTCAAGCCTCCCTTATTTTAGACAGGAGATGGAGGTGGTGGGAGGCAGTCAGATGTCTCGAATGGAAGCTGTATCCCGACTGTGACCTTGGAGTCAGGTTGTCCCAGCCACCACAGGAAACCCAACTACCACTGCAGAGCCTACCCTGATTGTCCCCTGTTGTTGGTTTGACATCATGGCACCTTTGTCCTGACACCCTACACCTTACATCCTTTTTGGGAGGCTCTGGCATCCCACTGTGGTGGCCCACTGTGTAGAACACTTCCCACGGGTCCCACGCGCCCTGTGAAGTCAGATCGGCTGTTACATCCTGCTTCGTGCTGCAGGCCTCGGGTTGCTTCCCCACATCTCTGTGTTTCCGTGGACAGGCTGGTGTATGATCTAAGCCTCTCTTTTTGCGCCTTCTAGGGGGACACTGGGTTGGGACAGATGGGGTTTTGTTTTTTGTTTTTGTTTTGAAGGATGTATAAGCCATAAGCGTTCTACTTGTGAATGTGGCTTGGAGCTTCTCTGGGAACCTCTCCAGAGGCTCCAGTGTCACAAAGTTTGCCCAAAATGTGCCTTGCGAGAGCACATCACTTGACAGTCACCGCCAGTGTCTCAGTTCCTGGAAGGGGCCTGTTATGTTCTCAGGCACAAATTGTAGATGGCCTGCTAATTTCACTGGCGTTTCCCCTACATCTCAGCTGTCGGATAGCAAGGCTGCAATTGCATTAGGAAAAAAAATATCTGTTTATGCATGTTTTGAGAAATTGTGATCATGAAAAATAAGAGCGTAAGCCACCATTAAGTTAGAGGAAGGAAAATTACATGCCATGTTGCCTCCCCGGGTGAGAGATGCAGGCGTGGGTTTATTGCTGCAAACCCAGGCTAATCTTCGCAGCCCGGTACCCATTTCCCCTTAATTACACCTAATTGAATAGTCTAATTTATACTAATGTCCAATGTGGAGCCGAGCAGGAAGGGAGGGCTGACACTGAAGGTGCAGCATTCCAAAGCTCCTCAGCTGAAGTGGTCTGTGTATGAGCTGCTCTGTGACCACTGTGGAGATCAGTGAGTGACAGAAATCAGGGTGGTGGAAAGCGGCTAACACTCTGTGCTAAAAACACAGAAGAGACGATAGTTTGTCTAGTCATGTCACTACCCACCCACCGTTCTCTTCTGGATGAGCTCAGGGATGTGGGAGCCTGTGGCCAGGCCTGTGGCACTGTGGACATACTTGTGACGAAGTGTGGGGCAGTGGAAGGCATTAGCAGTGTGGTCATGCCCCTCTGTGGGCCGGACAGAGCTGTGGATCTTGGGTGCAGAGAAGGGGAGGCTCTCCCACCACCACCCCCACCTGCTTTGACAGCCCCTTCTGGAAGCTCACATAGGAGTTGTCATGGTAATTAAACAAGAGTGGTGCAGAGACCCCATGCTGGATGCTGGTTTTCTCTGAACTGGGTTCCCACTAGCTAAAAGCCCCTTAGTTGATCTCCTGGGACTCAGTTTCCTCATCTTAAGAATGGAACAGTATCAACGACACTGCCGGCCGTCACGTGGAGGAGATGAAAGGCAAGGTGGATTTAAGGCCCACACCTCTAAAATCCTCCTGGGTCATTTCAGAGCAGCGAGCTGGGGGCCTCCCTCCCCTGCCAAAAGGAAGCCCCCCCATGAACCTTGAAGACAGGCTCTGACTTTATCCACAGCCCATGGCATCATTCATGAGCGTCTCGGTGGACATTTCTGTTGCACAGATGGGAAGTTATGCGTCAGGCCTCCACAAACCCCTTACTGTAAGCAGGGCCTGGCACCCGCAGCTGGAAGACAAAGCAACATGAGCCAACTCAGGCAGGTGGAGTCCTTTGCTCCTCATCTCTCCTTCAGGGACAGAAAGTGTCAGGGGTGGTGTGTGGTCTGTATACCAGTGAGGAGGCTGAGGCAGGGGGATTGTGTGTTTGTGGTCTACCTGAGTTACACATTGTGAGACCCTGTCCCAAAACAAAAGACTACAGAGAGAGAGAGAGAGAGAGAGAGAGAGAGAGAGAGAGAGAGAGAGA
>NW_021604638.1:8398776-8427501 GCF_004785775.1 Grammomys surdaster | reverse complement strand
AGAGAGAGAGAGAGAGAGAGAGAGAGAGAGAGAGAGAGAGAGAGAGAGAGAGAATACACAGCTGATCTGCTGGGCACATCATGGAGTTCCTTTGACCACTTCTGGCCAACAAACCATAAAGCCAGGCTGCTGGGGCTGCTGGGCCACTGTTCCAACTTGAACCATTCCTCTCTTCTGCCCAACTGTGTTAGGGCCTTTGCATCTGCTTCCTCTGGCCCAGGCACTTGTCTTCCCCTAGGCCTCATGGCTGCATTTGCCTTCTGCTCTGCTCCAGTCTCTCATCCCCGTGCTGCAGAAGAACGGCCCCAAAGTGCCTACGAGGATAGCATATTATGGGTAGGTATACAAAGCATTACTAATTAAAAGGAATAAGCGAATGAATGAAGCCCTCCCCTGCCCCTGCTGCCTCATGGGACTTTCAACTAACCAGTCACTGCCTTGATTTGAAATGAAGTTCAAAGTTGTTTTTTTTTTAAATATTTTTTTTTAAAGTTCATAAAGTACCAGAAAAGATATGCACACAGGACACAAGTCAGATCAAATACTCTACAGGGTAGGAAAAAAAAAAAAAACCGATGTCATGTAGGCCACTGAAATCCACTTAGTGCGGATTTGATACAACAAAGAATCATGCGGTATCCACTGTTCTCAGTGTTACGGGGCAAATGCTGCTTGAAGCCAGATCTGGCAGGTTCTGGGGCCGCTTTCCTCATTGGCATCCTGAGTGGCACACACGGACCTTCAAAGTTCATGCCCAAGCTACGGCAGCCTCCTCAGCTCGTTGGAGATCAAAGCGGCCGACCCTGGGCGATGCTTCTGATTAGTTATGCATGAGGCTCTCACGTTGGAATGAATGAAAAATGAGGCTCGTAGTTGTTTTCTGAAGATGAGCGCTCTGGCTTTAGTCCGCACAGATTTAGGGGTCCTGCAAACAGGTTGGCCTCACGGGCGTGCATCGTGTGTAGCCCACTGGACCTCCTGGTAGAGGGACCCATGTTTGCTTCAATGTCCTCTCCCTGGTGAGATAGGGCCCTCAGTAAAGTGCTAACTATGCACACATAAGAGCCAGGGTTGGCCCTGCAGCACCATGGAATTGCAGGTTGTAGCAGCGTGCCCAGGTCTACAGAGCCTGTCTTAGTTACATTTCTCATGGCTGCAACAAAATACCTGATAGAAGCTGTTTCAAGAAGGGAGGGTTTGTTTGACTGACAGTTTGAGGGTACTGTCCATTGTGGCTGGAAAATCACAGTAGCAGGAGCATGTGGCGGCTGGTCACATCGGATAAGGTCACATTACACGGTGCAGTCATGAAGCAGAGGGAGACGGACACTCAGCTCACTTGCCTCTTTTCACTCAGTCCAGGGCTGCAGTGCAGGGATGGTGCCTCCCACATTCAGAGTGAGCCTTCCCACTTCCACACACCTAACTTAGACGATCCTTCACGGGGACTTGCCTCTCAGGTGATGCTAGACCCTGTCACCTTGACGATCGCTGTTAGCCATCACACCCCTGTTGCTCTCATGAAGGCAGGTGAAGAGGCATGCGAACTCCAGCCTCAGGAGGAAGTGTGCACCCACATTCTGGGCAGGCTCTTCCCAGCACCAGCTGCTGGAGCCCAGGACCCTCTCTGTGGACTCCTGGCTGCTGACCTCTTTCCTGTGCTCTGGACCAAACCAAGTTCTACTCTTCAGCTCCCAAAGCCATGGAGGACCATGAATGGCAGGGGAGTCAGTAGGCTGCCAGGCCTCCACAGAGAAGTCACTGTGTGAATGGTTACTGCTGCATTGAATAAAAAGAAGCCTGGGGTCCTTGTTTCATCTTTGCTGCTGTGACAAATAAAAGCAGCTTTGGGGAAGAAGGGGTTTGTTGGCTTATATGTCAGGTCACAGTCCATCGCTGAGGGAAGTCAAGGCAGGAACATGAAGGAAGGCCTGCTTGCTATTCCACACAACATTGCCTTCAACCAGGGAACTCACTTCACAACCAAAGAAGCAGAGCAAGAACCATGGGGATGCTGCTGACAGGCTCAGGATCAGCTTGCTTTCTTATACAACTTTGGACCCTAGAGAATGGTGCCGCCCACAGTAGGCTGGACCTTCCTATATCCATTAAGAACCAAGACAATCCTCTATGGATGTGCTCTCAAGGCAACCTGATCTAAGGAATACCTCAAGTGGCATTCCCTTCCCAGATAATTCTAGGTTGATTCAAGTTGACAGAGCTAAGCAGGACACCTAGCTTCTTATGTTTGTATGTTTGGTGACTCTGAACCACGAATCATCTCTCTGGGCCCATTTACCAGATCTGACTCTAGACTTAGGCTAGACACAATTCAAACTCTGGTTATTATTTAATTTTCTGTGATTTAGTTTGACTCAGTATACTGTCTACAAACAAAACATTAACCAAGGCCCACGTGGTGGTTTGAACGACTCACTCCTCCATGGGCTCAGATGTTTGAACACTTGGCCCCGGCTGGTGGTGCTGTTTAAGTTTGTTAGGAGCTGTGGCCCTGCTGGAGCTTTGAGGTTTAAGAGCCGTGCAGCATTCCCAGTTCTCTCTCTTCTTGCTTCCTGCTTGAGGTTTGAAATGTGAGCTCTCAGCTTTCAGCTCCAACCACCGTGTCTGCTACCTGCTTCTATGGTGTCCTTCCTCCTACCCCTGTGGACCCTCTAGCCCAAATAAACTCGTTATTGTTCTTCTACAAACTGCCTTGGTGTGGCGTTGTTCTATCACAGAACAGAAAAGTAGCTAATCCAATAACACAGCCATCAAAGCAGGCTCCATACCTGCTCTGGCTGGTGGTGAGGACTGTTTAGAATCCTACATTGTTTTCTTTTCTCCTGGTTGAGACCAAATAGCAGACAAGAAGTAATTGACCCAGGAGAAGTTTGTTTGGAGGGGCTAGAGTTCATTGTGGAGGGGAAGGGTGTGGCAGTGGTTCTGCGGTGGCAGCTGCTTGTCACATCTTAGTGGACCTGAAAATTGAAAAACAAGGACACTAGACTTCTGATGGCTTTCTTCCTTGTCCCTTTTGAGTCCAGACCTCAGCTGTAGAATGCTACATGGATTTCCCTTCCTCAGTTACAGCTCTATGGTACACTATACCTCTCAGACATTCTCAGGGGTGTGGCTCCTAGGTGGTTTTAAATCCAGTAAGCCTGACAATGACTCAATACAGACCCCAAAGGTAGAGATTGGTACATGCTATTCCCCCCCGCCCCCCCGAGACAGCCACTCCTCAGTACGACAGAACCACAACCATGTGGGTCACTTTTTAATGTGTTTGTTATTTTGATTTTTGTTTTATTTTCAGACTGTGACACAGGGTCTTGCTCAGTTACCCATGCTAGCTTCAAACACGTGATCCTCCTGCCTCAAGCTCCTAAGGATTGAGATTGCAGACCTGCCCTGCCATCCCTAACCTAAATGTGTGTTTACAAACGTGACTGGTTTTGACCCTCATCTTAAACTCTTTCCTAATTTCCCTCTACTCATAGGTCAAATCCACACTTTCTCCCTGGACTCCTGAGGCCCTGGCACCCCTGCATCTGTGCCCAAGAGAAGACCCAGTCCCTGTTCCCTGCCCCTGGCTAACCTGCCCTTGCTTCTGTTCTGACTTAAGCAGACCCTGCAGTCTTTGTACTTGACCGGATGGGCTCATCTTAAATATCCCCTCCTCCGAGAGACCCCACATTTTCCACAGCCCCTCTTACCCTACCTATAGTTCTTATTTCTTCTTAGTCACATACTCATTGACGGTGTGTCCTTGCGTCTTCCCCGTCTTGTCTGTTGACAGTCCCTTCCACACGAATGACCTTTATCATGAAGGTGCAGACTGACCGTGTTCATTACTTCCCATGGCTGTGACAATATACCCAGCAAGAAGCAATGCAGGGCTTCATTCTGGCTTGTGGTTCTAAGGGATTGTTCTATCATGGTTGAGAAGACGTAAGCTTCAGGTGGCACGGTGGAAGGAGTGGGAGGCTGGCTGTATACCAGTCAGGTAACAGTGTGAACAGGAAATGAGGCCGCCACTATAAAGTATCAAGACCCACCCCCAGTGACTCACTTCCTCCAGTAAGTCTCCACCCCTAAAAGGTGGGAGCTTTCCCAAATTGAGCCAAGGACCAAGTATTGAACTACATGAGCCTACTGGGGTAGTAGGTGGGGGGAGTGGGGGAGTAGGAGGGACATTTTGAATTCAAACCACAACACCAAGCCAGGCTGTTATTAGATTCCAGATCGCATCACCTAGAACAGTGCCAAACATCTAAGGGCTCAAAACCAGGAATGGAATAATTAAGTAACTTGATTAATTAATGCATGCATGAATGCTCTCTGGAGCTGAGGAGAATTTTCAAAGGAGACGGATCACCACTGAATTCTCCAGACGAGAACTTGAGATTTCAATGGTTTGCCAGACTGAGCCAGCTGTTCCAGGAATCACCGAGACTCGGGCTTACAGGTTAGCCAGTTAACCATGGCTGTACGGATCAGCCTGGGCTCTGTGTGTGTGGCTACGGCAGCGAGATGGCACGGTCCACTCCGTGTGTGCGTCCTGAGCTCAGCACAAAGGGACGGTAGCTGTCTCCAGGGTGAATCCCTATGCAGATATAATGCCTTTGAGCTAAGTCACTTCTGCAGACATCCAACTGGCAAATCCAAGTCTGTGAGGGGATCTGCAGTCACAGGTGGGAGGCGGAGGCTTTGGGTACCTACTGAACCTCATGGCTATGGCTTGGCTCGACACACCAAAGCTGAATGCAGGGTGGGCTGGGATCCAAGAGACTTCCTGAATACAGGGATGATCTTGTGCAGGTATCGGGTATGTGTGTGTGCATGTGTGAGCATGTGTGAGCATGTGTGAGCATGTGTACATGGACGTGTGTGTATGTACATGTGTGTATATGTAATGTACATGGATGTGTGTGTGTGTGTGTGAGAGAGAGAGAGAGAGAGAGAGAGAGAGAGAGAGAGAGAGAGAGAGAGAGAATATCTTGCAACTGACTAGCCCCAAGGGAAAAACCCCATTGGCAGCAGGTGGATCCGTGCAATTTTAGCTCCAGTTTCCACTCCAAACTGCAGCTGCTGTCGCTGCCTGGGGACCCCTATCTTTTTACATGTTATTGTAGACTGGTTGCCCTCTGCTGCAATAAAGAACCCATGATGGGTTGTCTGGAATGTCTAAATCAGTGAGGCAGAGCCTGACAGGTCAAGATATCAGACAAGCTGCCCTCCCCAGGGGGAGGGTGTGAGACAGGAGTGGGCGGAGCAGAGCCCCTGCCATCATAAGGTCAGTCCCTCCCAATGTCGTCCTGGGGCCTGGGTCTTCCTCTTCCACAGGGCAGTGGGAATGCACCACGGCTGCCAGCATGCGTGGTGAATAGTTCATGGGCTTTCTCTAATGACCTTTTGGCTCCTGGCATTATTCCTGCAGTTCTGGGGTGTGGGAGGGAGAGGCCTGCCATCAGGTGTGACATCAGTCATCAACTAAACAGCATACTCAGCCCATGGGGACACATGACAGCCACCAGTTCACAGTCACTGGCAGCTTTAGGAGAATCCATTTTCTTTGACACATGTCGTTGACGGCTTCCTCGTTCCCACATCCCCATCACTGACGCCCTTCCTGCAAAGGGGAACTTAAGTACTCGGCATTCCAGCAGGGACAGATGGCGTGCTACCACTGGCTCATTAGAGGATAGTTCAGAAAGATACTGTTTAAAACCCACCGGCAGGATAAAGGGAGATGACAGGAAAGAACAAGACACAGAGCCCTGGACAAGGCAAGGGTGAGGACACTGAGAAGCTTCCAGAATCTGGAGGAGGAGAGCTCTGCAGAGGTGTGGCTTCTGGAGGGAATGTGGGAGGCCTACATGACCTCACCGTGGAATGCTCGGTGTGAAGAATCTTCCACAGACACACATTCGTCTCTCACCTGCCCCCACCCACGACCCCTGCTACTTGTTCCTAAGCCAGCCACACCAGAGGGCAGGGTAGCCCTCGTGGGTGGAGGGCATCGGAAGACGAATTTGGGAAGTACAGCTCTCGCCTCGTCATTTATACAAGCCTGGATCATGGTCGGTTCTGTCAATCAGCTATTGAAAGCAGGGAGGCAAGAGAGGCAGAGCTGATGATAGAGTCACTTTGTAAGGACAGACCACTGTATTAGCCCCGTGTTGACAAAATTACTGAGCAAAAATGAACTTAAAGGAGGAATGTTGACGTAGGCAAGACCACGTCAAGGTTGCCAGAGTCTCAGACCCATGGGTCAGGGGAATGGGTAGGCCCTCTCGTGGTCTGAGAACAGAGCTTTACAGAATGACTAAAAACAATATGTGCAGAGAGTACTTAGTGCAGAAAGAACTTGCTGTAGATTCCTCATCCCGGGTGACAGCTCCCCTACAGCGATGGTGGCCACTGAGACAAACTCACTCACCTCCTCACCCACACTGTGTATGATAAACCCACTGAGCTTCCCGACCACTGCCACTGGCTCCACCGATGCGTGCAGCCCACCAGTCCCAGCGTTTGTTACATGTGTCTGTCACTTCTTTATTCTCTGTTGCTCCTGTCAGGTCAGTCCCAGAGCTGTGCAAGTCTCAGCATTTTGGTCCATGGCCAGCTGACTCCAGTGATTAGGTCTACGGCAAGGCAGAGCGTCATGGTGGGAAGCATGTAAGGGGTCAAAGGTGACTCCCCTTCCAGAGAGCAGAAATCTAACAGGAGGATAAAGAGCCAGGGTTCCAGCACCCCTTCCTCCAATGCGGTCTCACCAGCTAAAGGCCCCACTTCCTCGAGCCTGCGCTGTCAGTTCCAGCGTGTGAGTGTCTGGGGACATCTGAGCTCCAACTCACAGGAAGGACACTTAGGCCTGGGAATGTGTGGGCCTGTTTAAAGCAGCCACGTCGCCCTACGCTGGGTCAACTGGATATTAGTCACCACTGTGACCGGAAATCAGAATCCCATCTCCAAATGGACCACAGTCTGTATGATTTTAGTGTCGACACATTTTCTGAACACGTTAATCACACACTGTAAGCTCCATTATCACGGCGGCTTTTAGGATCCATATTGATCTCTCCTTCCTTCTATTGTCCCCCTCCCCCATCTCCTGTCATCATTCCCACCCCCACCCACCTTAACAGATCCTCTTCCACCCCCCTCCAGTCCCCTTTCACCTTCTTTTTTTTTTTTAATGAGTAGGTAGATTTAATCATGGCTGCTTACAGGAGCGTGGTGAGGGGTGTTTTACATAGAAACTTTGCAAGTATCTCAGCCACCAAAGACAATGTCTCTCTCTCTCTCTCTCCTCACCAGGGATCATGAACTTCCTACAAACTGTATGTGCATTTGGGCGGTGCTACACTTGGGTTGGTGAACAGGGGCACTGTTTGAAAAGAAACTGAGCCAGTCAGTGCGCAGCAGCACGCCTCAGCGGCTCTGCTCAAGTTCCTGCCTCCAGGTTCCTGCCTTGAGTCCCCGCCCTGACTTCCCTTAGGGATGGATTACAATCTGTAAAGTGAAACAAACTCTTTCCAAGTCGCTTGTGGTCATGGTGTTTATCACGGACACGGGCAAGCAAACCAGGACGGCTGTGACTGCCGGCCACTGCGGTGTTAGCTTTCTGCTGGATGCACTGGGCAAGTGTCAGGTTTCTTTTAGGACACAAAGATATTAATCATTTAAACTTAGATTAAAAAAAAACCTAAGGAGTTAAAATATAAGGGGTGTGTAGACGTTTTCATGGGCAAGGCAGCGATATGGAAGAGTTTGGATTTAGACCCCTGGACTAAAACGTGTTGAGGGCTTTGTCCCTGGAGTGGCCCTATTGGGGGAGAGAGCTGGAGGAGAGGTGTCCTTAAGACAATGCCCCAGGGGGCGTGTGAGGCTCAGCCCTGCCTTTCATTCTCTCACTCCCTGGGCATAAGAGAGGAGACTTGGCTGTACCGCAGTATCTGTCATCATACAGACCCAGAGCATCATGGACCAGAACTTCCAAACCCCTGAGCCAGAGTAAACCTTTCCTGTTGTGTAAGCTAATTATCTTTGTTGTGGTACTGGTGGTGATTTGGTTTGGTTTTTGGTTTTTCAAGACAGAGTTTCTCTGTGTAGCTCTGGCTATTCTGGAAGACACACTGTAGTCCGGGCTGGCCTCAAACTAAGAGATCTGCCTGCCACTGCCTCCCAAGTGCTGGGACTAAAGGTGTGTGCCACCACTAACTGGCTGCTATTATCTTTGTTATAGTAACAGAAAGCAGAGTAATAAGAAGTTTTGTGGGGGGTGTGAATTTCAACGGGACCCTGACCATCCCATCCTTCCACACACCCTCATCCTCCCACCCCACCCTCTTATCTCCCACAACTCCCTTTCTCATCCTCCCACCCCACCCCCATTCCCCTATCTCCACCCCTGAGGCTGATGGATACTTTGTTGCCTTTCCAGTAGCTAGGGCATTGGGGAATGAAGTCAGGTAAGAAGTCATGGAAGTCTGCCCTCATCCAGAGCCCGGGACAATAGTGTACAGTCAGCAGAGGAGGAAAAGGTTGCTGGATGGTCAGCATAGCTCATCTAGAAAGTGAGGGAAACTTGGGAGTTGTAGGGATAGCTCAGTCAATGGAGCACTTGCTACGGGTGCATGAGTTTGATCCCCAGTCCCCAGGGAAAAGCTGGGTACAGAGGCTCTCCCTTAGAAAATTAGCAACGAGGAGGCAGCCAACGGTAGGGAGGTTCCCACGACCCACTGGCTGGCTAGCCTAGCCTAATTTTCAAGCCTCAAACAGGTGAGAAATTCTATCTCAAAAAGCAAGGTAGACGAGCCCGAGGAACCGCACCTAAAGTTGACCTATGACCTTCTTGTGCACCCACACTTACACATACACCTGCGCACAGAGAAAACGGAGAGGGAGTGGAGGGGGTGGGGCTTAGCCAGGGCTGCACATGCTGTTAGAATTGTGAGGGGAAGCCTGCCAGGACTTAACAGAAATTTGCAAAGCCCTGAGAGTCTCATTTTTCAACCAGCAATCACAATCTAAAGCAGTGACTCTGTGTTGATTCGCCCCCGCTGTTCTCCAGGCGCTGTGCTCAGTAGCACTTCGCCGAGTCTAGAAGCGTGTCTACACGAGTCTTGGTCACCGCTGCACACAGCAGAGACTCTCATCATCAACTCCAGCTGTGGATGGAAACGCTCCTTGAATATCCCGTCCAAGTCACTTACAGGCTGCCAGAACGGGGACTCCGAAACCGCAGTCCTCTCTGACCCTTTGGCTGGCTGCCCTGTCTGTGCCTCTCTCTGTTTTGTTTGGTGGGCTGATGCTTGTCACGGCCGGGTGATTGTGCTCGCTTTTCATAAGGCAACTTTCTCTCAGGCCCTGCTGGGCACTGTGGGAAGCCCTTTGCCGTCTTATCTGTTGGTAAACCCTCGCCTGCTCTGGCGTCCTCGTGGAAACCCGACCCAGCATGCTGCCAGCCCCATTTTAACTTGCGAGGAATGATGCTCTCCTTTCTGCTCCCCCCTCCGTTTCTCTATCACAGAGCCCGGCTCCCTCTGCTGGCCCACCCTGGCCAGCCAATGAGTGTCCACTCTTACTCGGGGACCCTAGAGCTACTGTCCTTCACCCCGAACCCCAGGGGACAGATTCCTGTTCTCATTCATTGCAACTATGTGGTGCAGTTCTCAGCCCCCACTGTCCTGCTCCGTCTCCCAGCTCGTGACTAAGCAGAGCTCTGTCTACCCAGATGATGCTCTGCTGAGAATTTCCCATGGCCAAATGTCAGTCCTACAAGCAGGATAAAAAACTATCTCTGTGCTAGCTGTGACCAGCTGCAACCATGGTGCCAGCATTCTGGAGGCTGAGGCAGGAGGCTGAGTTTAAGACCATCTGGGCTATGTAACAGCCCTTTGACACAAAAACCTAGCCAAAGGAGGAAGAGGAGGAGGAGGAGGAGGAGAGAAGGAAGATGAGGGGGAGGAAGAGGAAAAGGTAGAAGGAGAAGGGGGAGAAAGAGAAGAAGAAGACAAAGAACAAGGAGGAGGAGGAAAAGAAGAAGAAGAAGAAAAAGAAGAAGAAGAAGAAGAAGAAGAAGAGGAGGAGGAGGATGAGGAGGAGGAGGAGGAGGAGGAGGAGTAAGACATAAAAGTGTTTCTTTCGGATGTGAGCATGCGTCAGTGAGCACACGTGCGTGCAGGTGCATATGGATGTGTGGAGGTCAGAAGACAAGCTTGGGTGTTATCTTCACAAACACCATCCATCTCTTTGAGACAGGGCTTCTCACTACCCTAGAGCTCACTAAATAGGCTAGCCAGCGAGTTCTGGGTATCCTCCTGTTTCTGCCTTCCCAGCACTGAGATTTTAGGCACACACCATCACATGGGTTCTGAGACTCAAACTCAGGTCCTCATGCTGGTGCAGCCATCACTTTATAGACTGAGTCATCTCCCCAGCTCCTAAAAATGTATCTCGGTGTCATATAAACATGGATATTCCACAGTTAAATCAGTGTTTTCATTGACATGTAGGGCCTGGGTCTCTTCTGTCCCATAGGTCAGCTCTGCTCAGGACCAGACTTCTCATGAGGGCTCCAGGCATGGGCTGTCAATCAGATTCCTGACCCTGTGCCCAACCAGCAACAGGGAGCAGGTAACAGGAAGGAATGCTGTCTCCTGAGACACCTCTCAACCAGAACAAGGAGCTTAGGCAGGCTTACCTTTCATGAACTGTAACTTATCAATGGGCCAAGTAGCCACAAGAGTAGCTTGCATGCTGCTTGGCTGCAGGGAATCTCTGGATAGTGAAGTAGTTATGGATATCTGAGAGGCAGTCCACGGGACTGCCAGTACCTTCTGCTCACTTGGCCCTGATGTTTCTTCCCCACAGTCCCACACTCTGGGCCTACCTCTCACACGGCTTGGGAAACCAGGGCACAGTTTCCGGTCCATGAGCAGCTCTCTTCCCCATCCCAGAAGCACCCTCTTTTACCAGTTACTTACATCAATAACTGTAATTTCCAGGGACTTCTTGTCCTCTGGCTTGTCACATTTAGAATTTGTGAGAACATGCTCACAGATGGCTCTATATTGATTTACTATCCAATTTTCATATTCTGGAGCAAAAAATAACTGTTTCTGCTCAGCCCGTCTGTCGGAACTGAGGTGGGCAGGAAAGGCTCATGCCCAGCAGACACGTGGGTGGGAGTTCCATAGCACCCACAGGCACTCAGATTTAGAAGACACGAGCCGCACGTCCTCCGTCACTAGGTCCCCTCTGGTTATTTGACAGGGACAAGAATTGAATAGGTGCTAACAGGAACTCACAGTCTCTGAGACAGAAACTCTGGCTTTTAGGAATCTACACAGTCAGGAACACGTCTAGACTTCCCTCGCCAGTGGGTACCCTGGACACACACACAGAGCCTTCTTAACCTCAGAAGTTACCGTGGAAGTCTCATGTGGTACGGTGGCCATGTGTGACGACCGTGCTTTATCTGTAGACGGAGTCGAGGAAGCGTCTCTAGCTCCCTCATGGAAGATGGAGTGGCATCTGTGTTGAGACACCCTCCTAACCCTGGATGCTTGTTTGCATTGACAGGACAGCTAAGCCACGCCCAGGGTCCCCTACAAAGGGATGGCCTTAGTTCACCTCACCCAATGTACTGATGTAAATTTTCTTTCCAGGTCTCCCAAGAACAGCCACACTAAGCCATTCCCCTGATTATCTCCCCATGCACAAAGCCTCTATTATGCTGTCTTGTTTTCCAAACAAGAGAAGGGGATGGACTCTTATTAACACAAGCCAAAGCGCGTTTCAGGCTAAGCTGAGCACAACAGTACACCGGGTTCTGACTGTTCTCTTTTCCCTAACTCAGACCTTCCCTTTCCACCACTCTGTCACTTGATTCCGTTTCCTTCATAGAACTTGGCACACCTTAAAATGGTCTTGTCTGTTTGTTTTCTGGTCCCTTCCTGTGTTTTGAATGTGTGTGTTTGGGTGTTCACATGTGTAGTACACATGTGTGTTTGCATGTTCACCTGTGTCATACACACGTTTGCATGTTCACACATGTAGTGCATTGTGTTTGCATGTTCATATGTCTGGTACATGTGTTTTTAGAGGCCAAATGTCTTCCTCAATCACTCTCCACGTTATTTTCTGAAGTGGAGTCTCTCACTGAACTCGGACACCCCAGTTCTTCTAGTCTAGTGAATCAACTTGCCCCAGACCCCTCATCACGGCTCCCGGTGGCTTTTAAGTAGAATTCTGTGACTCACAGGCCAGCGTTGGGAAAGGGTGGGTTGGAGCACAGCACACCTCACCCCCATTTTCTCTCTGCTTCAGTCTCTGTCCAACTCCTTCCGCCCCCTGGAGACATTTCCATCCTTCTTGAGGAATTTTCCTCCCGCTCAAAATTAGACATGCCCTGATTGCCAGGAGATTCACTGATGGGAGCCTCAGGTCCTAGAGGACATAAGGCCACGTCTGTCACTCCGTGGGGAACTGTCCTACTCAGTATCAATGAGCTATGACCCCTGAGAAACTCAATTAAAACACAGGGCACTTAAAGAGTGATATTTGAATTAGATCTGATTTTGCCCCCAGGGTCCAGGTTGGAGACACGGATGAGCCACTGGATTTTGTAACGATCTTGGATGTTTAGTTCACGGAATAGCATAAATTCCCACGTGGGGTCCAGGTACTGTCACTCACTATGGGGAACCGTCATGAGACTGTTTGGCCCTGTCGCTTGCTCAGAAAACAGCTGACATTTAAGGACAGCGAGTTAGTTATCTGAGAGAGCAGTAACGAACAATATTAAATTAGGCCACTTTCGCTTCTCCCAGCTAGCTGTGTACCCTACTTTACAGCAAAATTCCTTCCCAGTGTTTGTCCACGGCTTCCTTCCAAGTAAAACTCATTAGAGAGATTTCTTTGGGGAGATTTTTTTTTCTTTTCCTTTCTCTGCTTCTTTTCTTGACTCTGGTTAAATAAATTATTGATTTGTTTTCAAGATAATTTAAGGGGTGATACAGTTGTGATTTAATAACTGTGCCCAAAATGCATTCAGAGGAAACACACGTAAGGGCTTCAATTAGGGGGTTCTGATTTTGTTTTTTTGTTTTTTAAATCAAACCAAGCAAGCAATGCCCCACCATCGTAGGGATTCCTGGGTGGGCTGGATGGGCATGGGGCTTCGTGCGGCTTTAATAATGCAGGACAAATGAACTAAAGGGAAACAGACATTAGAGGCTGGGGCAGTCCTTGCAGACAAGTGTCATCCCAGGGGGATCATGGGCCTGCAGGGACCACGGACATCAGGCTCAGAGCACACTTGCTCATAAGTCATTAGACATCCAACTTCAAAGACCTGAAAGAAAATTAATTTGTTGCCTTTCACCAAATCGAGAAAACTGGCCTTGGGCATACCTAGTTCTGAAGACCAAAGCTTCCTCGTTCAGATACTATGGCCTCTTCCTGTCTGTCCCAGAACAGCCGCTTAGATTGGCTTCACCATGGGGCCTGTGCTCTGGGACCACAGCAACCACCCCAGGTCCCTTCACAAAAGAGCACCTTCCTCATGCTGAGCCAGTAATGTCCCCAGCCTAGTGGGGCCTAATTGGAAGGAGTCTGAGTCACATGCTCACCCTTGGAAACCGTGGAAACCGGTGCATGCCTGGCTCCCTGAGGTGGCTCCCAGCACTAACGCGTATGATGAGCACTAAAGAGGTTCAGAGACAACCCTTGTGAGAAAGCACATCGTCGTGGGTGTGTCATCTGCTTCCTGACCTCACAGACAGCGGGACCAGCCCACCTCCTCATCCGGCTGCCTCTGCCTGTCCCTTCCCACATGATGGCCTGTAGCCCTTCAAACTCTAAGCCTAAATGAACCTTAATGAACTTGGTACTGACAAGAAGGTATTGAGTGGGCTAATGAAATCAAGACATTCCCCCCACACACGCCACGAGCCAACCCAACCTAGACAATCTTTCACGGAGACGTCTCCCAGTTGATTCTAGTTTGTATAAAGTGGCAATTAAAACCAAGCATCAACCTGGCCCCAAAGAAGAGGACGGAGAGTGATGGAGGATCGAATGAGCTCCTGATGTCAACCTTGGGCCTCCACACAGCATGTACAGATGTGCGTGCACACATTTGCAAACGCACATGCGTGCACATAACAGACATGCTGTGGTGGTTTGAATGCTTGCCCATAGGGAGTGGCATTGTTAGGTGGTGTGGCCTTATTGGAGGAGGTGTGGTCTTGTTGGAGCAAGTGTGTCATTTCATAGGTGGGCTTTGAGGCCTCCTATGCTCAGGCTCCACCCAGTACAGAAGAGCACCTTGTCCTGGATGCCTACAGAAGACAGTCTTCTCCTGGATGCTTTCAGATCAAGATATAGAACTCTCCGCTCCTCCAGCACCATGACTGCTTGCACACTGCTATGCTTCCCACCATGATGACAATAGAAGGAACCTCTGATAGCGCAAGCCTGTCTCAAGTAACCGTTCACCTTTATAAGAGTCGCTTTGGTCATGGCATCTCTTCACAACGATGTAACCCTAACTATGACGCATGCTCAAAGAGTCACAGTTAAAGGTTGACTGCGTGCCGGTCTAAGCTCTTTACACTTTAAATACCATTTACTTCCCTGCAATCCGAAATTTGCATTCTATGTGGTGACTTTCTCAGGATTGTCCAGCTGGGATGTGGTGTCAGGTACATGGTGGCATTGGTCTTCCTGAAGATGAGGGTGAACATATGAGTGGGTATACCCTGCAAAGCGGAGGCCACTAAACCCTGCAGCCACGCACCCTGCCTTACCATACAGCTAAATAATACATTCTGTGTGGCGGAAGATTTGCCATCCCGGGCACATGAGTAGCAGTAACTTTAAAAGAAAGAAAGAAAGAAAGAAAGAAAGAAAGAAAGAAAGAAAGGAAGGAAGGAAGGAAAGGTTGTAACCCTTTCTAAAAGGTTACACTGGGGTCTGCTGCTCTATTCTCTTAATGACTGTGAAATAGTTTAAAGTGGTAAATTCTGCTATCTCATCTTAAAAGGTAACTAAACTTCCTAGGCATTCATGTCAGAGACAACAGTCTTTCATGGCCCAGGGCTTTCTGCAGCCAGCCTTCAGAGCCAGGCCTGCCTTAAACAGTTCATGTTGAACTCAGTATCAGCCACTGAGTGAGACATTATTCAGAAACCATTCCTGAAGGTGGTTTCTGAGAGGGTCGGGGTTTGGTGTGAGGCATTCAGGCCCCGATTGTCATCTCTAGTGATGGTTGACACCATGTCAATGACCAAGTTTGTTCCACAGTCTGTTAAGATGGCTGTTTACATCGTCAATAGGCTCTGGACTCCACAAGGAGACAAACCTCTGTGCACGTGTGTCTGTCTTTGATGCATGTGTGTCTGTCTTTGAGGGGTTTTCTAGATTGGGTTAACTGAGGTGGGAGGATCCACCCCACAGGTGGTCAGCTCCATCTCATAGGCCCGGGTTTCAGACTAAATAAAAAGGAGAAAGCCAATCAGCCTCCACCACTCCCGGCTCGCCTGACTGTGGATACAATGTGACCAACTGCCTCAAGTTCCTGCCGCACAATTCTTCACGTGAGACAAAGGCACACATGGGGCTGGGAACAGCTCACTGGGTAAACTGTTTGATGTGAAAGCATGAGGAGCCAAGTTCAACCCCAGAAACCAACGTTTAAAAGCAAGGTACAGTGGCACTGGAGAGACAGTGCTGTGCAGACATTCCTGGAGCTCAGCTGACCTGCCAGTCTACCTAAATGACAAGCCCCAGGCCAGTGGCAAACCCTGTCTCAAAAAACAAGGTGGATAGCTCTTGAGAAGCAATGCCTGAAGGTGGCCTCTACCTTACAAGCCACACACACACACACACACACACACATACACACACACACTGGCACACATATACACAGGTACACACACAGACACACACACATGCACAGACACACATACAGACACACACACACAGACACATACACACAGACACATACACACAGAGACACACAGAGACACACACACACAGACACTCACACACACACACAGACACACACACACAGACACATACACACACCACACACACAGAGAGAGACACACACACAGACACACACACACACAGATGTGTATGTTGTGGTTAAAAATGGGTGCCCAAACACTGGCCGAGTATCTAAACGGCGGCAGCTCTGCTTAGCTCAGACCGCCATGTGCTGCGGCCAGAGCCAAGCACACCATAGCTGGAAGCAGCCATAGGCCACGTGTGCCACAACTAGATCGGTGAGACCGTTGCTCCAGCCAGCCAGAAACATCGGCACCCACAAGATGCCAGCATGAGAGATGGCTCTGTCAATCTACCACAGTGTCTCCACAAAGCTTGGCTGAACCCCAGAATACTTACCATGCCCGCGGTGCCCGGTAGATATGAGACTTTAAAGCTTAATATTATCCAAAGGCTTTATACATTTGGAAATGCTCAATTAACAAGATGCCCACACAATTAGAATAGTTAACCCAATTAACTAACCTAGATATGAATAACTACCTGAGACTGCTAAAGACACGCAGACGTCTCCAGCCATCTTCTCTCCCTTCCTCCTCCTCCTCCTTCTCCTCTTCCTCTCCTTCTCTCCTCCACATTAGCTCCTCCCCAATCACCGAGCTATTGCAAATAATGTAGCAGTAGCAGGAAATTATCCTTCTACATGTGCACACCCCCCACACATGCATGCAACCAAACACACACATACACACACATACGCACACACACACCCGCATACACACAGGCAAAGAAGCATATTCAGCAGTACACAAACATGTTCTGATTGTTACATAAGGCCAGGTCTCTGTGTGATCAGACTCAGATACAGAGCATCTGTCTCAATGCTGCCTAGGCAGAATTTGGGGGTTTTATTTGGAACGTATATCTTAGACAAATAAAGATGAACCCATTTTAGAATGGCCATGTTATTTTTACTTCCTCTGTAGCCTTGCCGGGGCTAATATAGGTTAGGGAGACGGGGCTACACTGCCCACTTCAAGCGGGTTCTTGGCACTACCGTGAAGAAGGAATATTAAAGCAAGAACTCAGGTGTTTGGGGACTTCTTAAGAACCACCTCTTATTGCAACTTAATTAAGAAACTCAGCTGAGAGGTGCCAGGCTATCAAACAGAGGGTGACGGGCCCCCCGCACGGTTCAGGGCTGCAGAGCGCCGCAGCCTTTATTAGTCCTGCTTGCTTCCATGAAAGCAAAGTAGGCTTGCGCTCCACTCGGGGACTAATCCATTAGTCACTCCAAAATCTCCGAGGACAGGCAGGTCCATTTCAAACCTAATTTGCAGTTGGCTTTTCATTTTAGTGGTTTTGGAATGGAATTCATCTCCTAAACCCTAGAGTGTTTGGTTACCTCATGCAAATATTGAATACCCAGAGTGAAATTTCAATAGAACACTAACAATTTGCTTTCCTGGCCATCAGCCTCATTTGTCAAAGCCATTGACCCAGGTCTGTAAGGAAATGTCACTCTTGCCCCCTTTATAATGGTTTTATGCAAATAGCTTTCAAGGCTTAATACCAAGGAAATGTTTTGGGAGAAAGAAAACAGGGAGGGAGGCTAGAGGGAGCCAGGGGAGATGAACCAGAAGATGGACAGCAGGGAATTGGGAAGGAGGAGATCCTGGGAGAAGCAAGAGAAGGGGATTGACAAGTCAGGGTGTCCTGAGCATCTTTGGTGTCCTGAGCATCTTCAGTGTCCTGACCCTCTTCAGTGTCCTGAGCGTCTTTGGTGTCCTGAGCCTGCCTCTTCAGTGTCCTGAGCATCTTCGGTGTCCTGAGGCTCTTCAGTGTCCTGAGCATCTTCAGTGTCCTGAGCCTCTTGGGTGCCCTGAGCGACTTCAATGTCCTGAGCCTCTTGGGTGCCCTGAGCGTCTTCAGTGTCCTGAGCCTCTTCAGTGTCCTGAGCCTCTTCAGTTGGACTGTCCCTGACACACAGAAGGACATGTGGGTCATTCCCTGACCTCCACCCTTGTTGGAATGCCAGGAAGGGACAAGACAATGACTTCTAAGCGGATCGAATGCAAGCTCCTGCCATCTTGGCTGTTACTGTTTAAACAGAGAGTTAGAGAAGGTAGAACATAAATGTAGCAAGTGGCCCCCAAACATCCCCAGTGGGAAGGCATGCTTGGAGTTAAGACGGGTCCACAGGCTATAGGGGCTCCCTGCTCCCTAAACTGATCTGCCTGGGAGCAGAGTGGGGCATTATCATTTGAGCTGAAAAAGTGCTCATGTTTCCTGGACTGGTCCCCAGCTACCGGTACTGCTTTTGGTCTGGTTGAAACTTAGGAAGGTGTAGCCTCGATGGAGAAAGTGGCTTTTGGAAGGCAAGCCTTTGGAAGTTATAGTGGGTCCCCAGTTGTTCAAATGACAACTGGTTTCTATCCAAAATGAGCCAAGACCCCCTGCCTTGACACATTCCCAGTGTCACGATGTTTTGTGCAAGGGCTTATGGACTGAACATTCCAAAACTCTGAGCCCAAACCTTTGAAGTGGTTTTTCACAGGCTTTGGTCACAGCAACACGGAAGTAATTTACTCCACGACTGAGAAGTGAGCCTGCATCTTCTCAGCTCCCTCCCCAATGTTCTTCCTTTTTGCCAAAGAAGGACATGGTTTCTGTGCCAAGCTGTACATTCCTAGGAGCCAAACAAGGAAGCTGCTAGAATTCTGGGATCCAGAGTCAGATCCCTTTGGTCATGCTTTCTTGGTGCTCCCTCTCCAGCTCCAGTATAAATATTCTTTGTGTGACGTAAGCCATCACGCACCTTCGTCATCCGTATTGTTGGATATGAGGTGCTGTTGACAGTTCCAGTTGTATCTCAATGAAGTACTTGTGCAAGCATAAGGATCTGAGTTCAGAGGCCTGGAGCCCATGTCAAAGCTGGGCTTGGTGGTGCATGTCGATACTCCAAACACTAGAGAAGTAGAGGCAGAAGGATCCCTGGAGCTTGCCGGCCAGCTTCTAATTCAAATGATAAACTCTGGGTTCAAAGAGAGACTCTGCCTCAAAAAGCAATGTGGAGAAACTGAGAAAGACACTTGGCATCACCTCTGGCGTCCACACATGTGAACACATCTGGAGAGAGAGAGAGAGAGAGAGGGAGAGAGAGAGAGAGAGAGAGAGAGAGAGAGAGAGAGAGAGAGGGAGGGAGGGAGGGAGGGAGGGAGGGAGGGAGAGAGAGAGAGAGAGAGAGAGAGAGAGAGAGAGAGAGAGAGAGAGAGAAAAGCCACAGGGACAGAGGGTCCCCCAGATCAGTTTTCATCCACCGTTCTAGAGCATTGGACCTTCTGGTCATACTGATGTGCCTTCCCATGCACAATTGGGTCCTGACTCTAGGGACCTCTGGGAATTCCATATTTGTAAACAGTTCTGTGGCCTAGATCCTTTCTCTGCTGAGCGCAGCTGCTTCTCTGGTTGACGACCCACCAGAGCAGTTGTCTGGAGATTTTGGAGCATGTGTTCAGCACAGAGTGTGACCATGCCCCTTTTGAAAATTGTAGTTCCCTTTGCATTCATGGTTTCCTTTTCTCTAGAAGAACTGTTTTCTGGTTAAGATCATTAATTCCCCTACACACACACACACACACACACACACACACACAGAGTACTGTTGCTTCCAACTCTAGACACTGGATTTCTCCTCAGAGTTCACTATTCACTGAGCATCTTAGTCGTTACCAACATATGATGTATTGGAAGATCATATGGATGGGGGTTGAACCCAGGCTTCCCAGTCTCCCTCATGACAAGCCATACTCACCAGTTGCTCTTCATCTCCTTCTTAGCTCTGCTTCAGGGGCTGCTGTCTTGGCGCTGGGCAACACTGCATATTGTTGGGGAGCATCCAATGGCTGATGATGTTAGCTCAGTATGCCTGGTCTGCTTCCAACCTTTAGGAGAAGTGTGTGTGTCCCCATACTCTCGAGGCTGGGACAGCTAGTACGAGGTTGTCTTTGCCTTTGCCCTGTGAGAAGGTCAAGGGCCAGTCAGAAGTCAGCAGCCATCTGCCTTACTAGATGGTTTCTTGAATCGTGTGTCAAGAGGCAGCCTGGTCCCCGACCCGAGTGAACAGTGCACAGAACGCCTGTATCTCAGGGATGGGAACACAGTAGTGATAATAGAGACGTGTCAATCATGGTCAGTCCTCAGGACTAGAGGAATCTTTGTTTCTGCAACATATACTCACCCATCCTGACTAGTACACAGAGTCATGTCTGGCTATTTGAAGCATGTGAAGCAAAATCTGAAAAGTCCTACTGTGTGCATCTTGCTTTGGCAGCCATGGTTTCATTGGTTTTCATACACAGCACCTTAGTGTGTATCTTGGCTCACCTCATAGGTGCTTTTTAGGATAGATTCTCTGTGAACTGTCTAGCCTGTATGCTCGGCTCAGTGCCTGGTTTCCAACAAGCACTGGAGCTGCTAACAGGCTACGTCCTGATGCCTGCCACTGCCCTTGAGCACCAAGTCTGTGCTCACTGGGCTGGTCCTGGCACTCATGGTCTCTGACAGTTCTCAGAAATCCAATTTTCTGCTTTGACCCGGGGTCAGAAACACCGGTCAATAAGCAAGAAGAGTGTTCATCAAAAATTGCCTTAAATAAGAAGGTAAACAGAAAGGTTGCTACAAGGGAAATACCACATAAGGGTATGGGGGAGCTGAAGAGACAGCCGTTAGTTAGTCCAGGAGACTCAGACAAACAGATTAGCAAGACAGAGGGACATGGCCTGGCATCCAGTCCCTGCTGCTAGACCTAGAGACTACCCTGAGCGTGTGTCATGGTCCCCTGCAGACTTAAGGGGCTCGGTGGCTGGTGGGAATCCTCACTTTAACTCAGAGCTTCTCAACCTATAAGTCGTGATCCCCTTTTGAGGGTTGAACGACCCTTTCACAGGGGTTGCCTAAGACCACCAGAAAAGGTAAATACCTATAATACAATTCAAAACAGAAGTAAAAGTACAGTTGTGAAGTAACATTGAGACCCGAGGAGTTGTATTAGAGGGTCACAGCACTGGGAATGTTGAGAGCCACTGCTCTAACTCAACCCTGTTTCCCAACTCCACCGTACACCATGGCCAAGTGCAGCACCATGGACAGTCTCCCTGGGACCTGGAGGGTTTCATCCCCACGTCAGCCTCGGCAGACCCTTCATCTCCACGTCCGCAGCCTCGGCAGACCCAGCACCGGCACTGACAAGCTTTGAGTAAAGCCAGAGTTTCAGTCATAACTCTCTCCGAAGGTCAGCCAGCTCAGCCTGGAAAATTCCTGGGTGACAGCATCACCGCATTCCGCCGCGGCTTCCATTTCTCCAGCGGTTTCTTCGGGAAAAGCCTAACTGAATCCACGCGAAGCCATGCAGGCACTCTGTCTTAAAGGTGCAGGACACGTGCCGAGAGACACTGGATAACAGACTGACTCTCGGGGGAAGGCGCATGTGTGCTCAAGCACGTGGAGGCCAGAAGTTGGTTGTCGGGCATCTTTCTCAATCACCTCTCCACGTTTTGTTTTCTTTTTGGAAACAGGACCGCTTGCTGAACCTGGAGCTGGCAGATTGGTTAGGCTTTCTAGCCAGCAAACTGAGGAAGGAGGGTCCCTCTGTCCCTGTGCCACCACCCCACATAGCCCCCACCCCACCCCATGCCTGAACTATCTGTGACTTCTGGGAATCTGAACTCAGGTCCTCAGGCTTGCAGTGTAGACACTGTACCCACTGAGCCATCACCCCAGCCCCTATGATGACTCTTCTCTTACAGCCCTTTATGCATCAAGGTCGAGTGGAACCCGACCCCCCTTTTCCTTCTCCTGGACAGACAAGTGTCTTCAGTCCTGTTGTTAACCAACCCTTTCCGGCTGAGACACCGAATATACATTTTAAAGTTTAAGAAACGTTGACTAATCGAAAGATCCTGTCCACCATGAATATGGGTTACACGCAACAGGAAATTGGAGTGACGGCTTTAAATGGAGGGAATTAAGCATCCATCTCTTAATAGCTCTAAGAACAGCTATAACGGTGTCATCAGAGCCAAACTGTCAGAAGCCTGCATCCTTGGCTCCTCCGTTTCCTCTTGGGATCATTCCTAGAGAATCTCCTGCTCCCACTCTAGGATGACAGCTTAACCCAGTGGAAAAGAGTCTCTGTCCCTCCCCAAAGCCACAAGACTCCATGTACCTCCCCGACCCTTCGTGTATCATGGGTTTTTTCCTGAGTCACTGAAGGGAGCTGAAGGAAGGAGAGCTAGTAGCCTCGGCCACTTGACAAAGGCTTAGTCCAGTCCTCGGTGAGAGCAGGAGATGGATCTCAGAGAAACTGGGATGAGGCTGTGCTGCCTTCTGGATCGTCACTGCAAAATCATGCATTTGAGGGTTGTAAACAGAGGTGAGGTGTGGAGAGGGACAGCCCCAGGGTCCTCACGTCTGAAGATGAAACTCCTTACCTACATGAGTTCTCAGGTCAGATACTGTGACCTCAGAGAGCCCTCTCAGTGTGAGGACACAGCAGGACATGACAGTAAAATGTGACAGAAGATTCTAAGGCAAATAACTGGGCATGGGAAAGTGGATTTTTCTAAACAAGGATGTGGTCACCGGGATGAGGGAGAGTCAATTGCTAGCAATGGTAGCCAGCTCAGGTCCAGTAGACCACTGCAGACTGACGGCAGGGTCACAGGCTGGGAGGAAAGCCTGACGGAGCTCTCCAATGGAGCAGACCTGGGTCAACTCTGGAGTTCTAGGGTAGGAGCATCAGAGGACACAGAGGAGTGCTCCTTCAAGCACCATCAGAGTGTGTCTGTCTCTGCACCTAGTTACCCAGCCAGAGTAAGCCTGGTTTTCTTAAATTCTCCTGCTGAATCAATCTGTCTCTATCTCTGTCTCTCTCTGTCTCTCTCTCTGTCTCTCTCTCTGTCTCTCTCTCTCTCTCTCTCTCTCTCTCTCTCTCTCTCTCTCCACACACACACACACAAACACACACACACACCTCAGCAGGTTCCTGCTTGCCCCATTTTTCTGGATCCTTTTGGATTTTGGTTTGGTTTGGTTTGGGCAAGGTTATTGGGGAGCCATTGCTTCTCCCAGCAGCATTTCCACACGTTGTGATTCGTTCATTGATTGTCTGTCAGAGCTAGAGAAGGAGCTGTCAGCACAGCTGTCTCCCCGCAGGGACCTGGACTTCCTCCAGCTGCACAAAACGGGAATAACAACTGTCACATGCAAGCCTGAGCTGAGATCCAAGAGGAACCACAGCCTGGGATGGGTGGGAGAGGCAGGTATGTCCAGAGGGAGGCGCAGCCTGGCTGGCACGTCTGCCTGGAGAGGCCTTTGTCCTCCCGTCACGGCTGCTGAGGCCTCTTGCTACCTGCTCCCACCAGCCACAGTGGACCCGGAACCTAGCAGGAAACAGACCATTCACTTTTGATTTTCTTACTTCCTTTTATAATGTTCCATCTCCCAGGCAGTACAGCCGATGTCTGACTTACTCCTCTGTTGCTATGGTAAACAAAAGCAACTTAAGGAGGAAATGGTTTACTCTGTCGCACAGGTCTGGGACACAGCCCATCATGGTGGGGAAGTCCAGGAGGCAGGGGCTTGAAGCACTTGGCCATATCACATCTACAATCAAGGACAGAGATTCATCGAAGCAATTCTGGGTCCTCTTGAGTTCACACTCAACACCAGCCTTCACACCTCCGTCAACCTGACACCCAAATCCATCAGTTTCAAGTCAGAACATCTCACCTCTTCTCCCCATTGGCTCGGAATCATGTCATAACACAACCTGCATTTAATCTCGTTTTAAAATCCTCATAGACTTTAACAATGCTTTAAAAGTTTAAAATCTCTTGACTGTAAACTATGAAATAGTTTTTTAAAAGTTACATGTTTTCAATATGTAATGACAGAGTGGCAGAGCTCCTATTCTAGGAAGAAGGAATAAAGACATAGCAGAGAGAAACTGGACCGAATTATAGCAAGAAAAGCACCACATTCTTCAGGTCTGTGTCTGGCATTTAGGGCTTATGATGAAATCAGCTGGGCTCCAAAAGACTTAGGTAGCCTCACCCATTCGATTCTACTCCTGAGGTGCACATGGACTCTTTCCTGTACTGGCTTTATGCTATCCCCACAGCTTTCTGTGGCTGGCATTCCACAGTCCTGGCATCTCCTGCCCTGTCCAACAGGGCATTGAACAGGGGTCCAGGGAGATCACCTGAAAGAGAGAATGGGGGAAACAGGTGAACGCAAAGAACAGCGGCTTGTCTATAGTCAGATCAAACCTCTGATTTTTACTTTTTCACACAGGGGTTATAAACACATAAAGGCAGGATGTGGGGAAGGGGATGATGCAGGAGTGTAGGTGTTCAGGGGGAGTACAGATATCTTCCAGAACAGGGTATCAGCTAGGTGAAGGTTCAGGGGACAGGTCACTATGACTCCGCCTATGATTTACTTGTCCTTATCTAAGTTGGTACTATCCGCCAAGGCTACGCAAGGTCTATGACTATCCACAAGACCTATGACTACTTATTCTTATTCAGGCTGGTAAATTTCCACTAAAGCTGCCTGTTTACAATATCTCATAGCTATCTGTTTCAGTGTTTTTCCACAGAGACTAAAACTTTGTGTTAGCAGGCTGACTTAGGCCTATTGCTGATTTTAGGCCTTCACTGTATAAGTAAGGCTGCCCTGACAATCTCCAATATCTACCCCACTGTAATTTGGATTTCACTGTCACAGCTTCACAGAGTAGCATCTTATCGCCTCCTTCCTGGGTCTCAGACCTTGCCACACACTGCCTGGGCTCAGATGCTCTCCATGACTCCCCTAATCTTGTGTCTCCCATGCTTGCAAAACCAGTACCACGTGGACAACTCTGCAAGGCTTTGCTGCCAGCCTGAGGAATAGCCTGGCCACCTTAGGCTACGCCTATATCAGCCTCTGTGTGCTGACCCTGGGGAGACTTCTCTAGACAATTGCCTCTGGGGAGTACTGGCCCCTTTCTGGCTAGGTTTCTTCCGTCAAAAGGAATTTGCTTTGTCACAGCATGGAGCATCTGATGGGTGATGCTTTGCTTTGAGGACATCCTTCCTCTTGTCCAGGGACAGCATAGAAGGCTTCTCTTCAGTGTGACCTTCTCTTCAGCAGCCACACCCACTTCTTTAGCACCAGGCCTGGATGCCCTCCCCATCTTGAAATTGCCTCTTCTAAACAGAGAATTCCATTATCCTTTAATTCACTTTCATTCAAATCTCACACAGAATGAGGCAGAATGAAGCCATGGTTATCAGTTGAAAGTATCTTTGTTCCTCACCCAAATGGAATCCAGGATAAGAAGTGCAGGAGCCAGACACCGAGTCACAGCCTGCTACCCGCCACTCTCCAACGTCACGAGTGACATCCATCACTTCTTCTGTATTGTGCTTCTTAGAATTAAGTCCCCAGGTCCAAGCGGTATGGAATGCTAGGCACAAAGAAAGCAAATCAGAAGGGCTGTTTGCTGCCAGCTGCTTTCCAGACACCATGTTGGCCACATGTATAACGATGTCAGAGTTCCCTCATGCAACCGGCATGGCCCATTGGGTGTGAGCATCCTTTCTGATATTGTCAGAGGATGCCTCCTGAGTCAGGAACACGTAAATACAAACATGGTCACATCCTTGAACTCAAATAGCATGCCTGGTGGCTGGTAACACCTTGACAGGAAGCATAACAGGTTCTCCCTCTTTCCATCTCTCTTCTCTATACATCCAAAGTCCTAAGCTTTGGCCCTGACACTCGAAATCACAAGCCCACATCCACCCCCATTCACAGACATCTCTGCTGAGCCAGACTGCTCTTGGCCTTCTAACTCAGAGAGTGTAGCCTTCTCCTGTCTTCCTTTTCCACCTCCCTCTTCCCAGCGGCTGTTGAGTTCTTTAGCCTGTTGTTCTCTCTCTCAAATTTCAATAAAGTCATCCTTTGAGTTCCCCAAGGAATCCATTTTTAAATGCTTTGATCTATGAGACCAAGAACCTGTATCCCTGGGTCACAAGGTCCACACTCAAGAGGATGGGGCTCATGCAAGGACAGGGTGCCAGGAGGAAGGAATCTCTGGGAGTCCCTCAGGAATGGCCCACCACTCTGTCCCTGTTTAATTTTAAAAAGCTGTTAGACCACATTATGAGTAATTGACAGACAGCACGTTCCTCTGTGCCCATATTTTAGGAAGAATCTCCTGAAAATAGCCCCGTTCACACCACGGCTGTGAAAAGAAAAAAAAATCCTTTTGCTTTGCTGGCCTCAAACTCAGGGAAAGTGTGAGATTCTGGGAGAAGCATCCTCCAGATTTCAGCTGAATTATGTCTTTTCTTCTTTTTTCCCCCTCTCCAACTGGCATCTTTACGGAATGTTGGGGACCATGGGGGTATTTGGGTTAACTCTCTGCCCTCTTTTGTCCTCTTCATTATGAAAAAGAAAAAACAAAACAAAACAAACACACCTTGGCTGGCCAGGAGTGTTTCCTAGTTCCTAGCAGGAGCCTGATTATCTCTCTATTCTTTCACCCTGTCTGATCTCCACAAGGTCTGAGGCAGGGGCACCTTCAGCAGAGGGTTCCAGTGTCACTGCCATGATGAAGCCACCCCCCTGGGGTGCCCCAGAGATGAGTCAAGCCAAGTCATCCCCTTTTCTAGAGAGGTGACAAGTTGATCTGGGCACAAGACCAAATGTGACTCACTGGGCTCAGGGCAGCACCATCCCCAAGCCTGGTCCTGCCACTAATGCTGACTGGGGCTAGCTCCATCAAAAGACCAGACCTGCCTAGGTCAGTGGAGTCTGAATGCTGAGCCCAGTTTCTAGTTTCTAGTACCAGACCTGGTACTATGGAGACGAGGCAACAGACAAGTAGATGACTCATCTGGCTGAGAGCCCAAAAGATGGATGCCAGGCCTTCCTGCAGACAAAATAAGATTACGGCGACACAGAGCAAAAAGTGTCTGGCCTCAAATGCTAATGCTGTCTAATCCATTCACTTAGAAAGCCAGTCATCTGCTGAGATCTCATCTGAGAGAGAGCTGTCACACTCAGGAGCCTATTTCCAACTCTCTCCTCCCATCCTTAATGCAACAAAATCTGTCACAGGCACTCTTCTGCACCCTAAGCTCCCATCACCTGCCATGGCAGGGTCACAGCTCTCCACTACTGTCTGTGATGTGACCTTGCCCAGGCGTGGAGATCCTAGAGGACGGAGATGTTTTCGAGGGAACCATTGAAGAGTCCAGGGCTCCTTCTCTGGAGCTGGGGAGATGGGTCCATCAGTTAAAAGTGCTTGCCATACAACCATGAGGACCCCAGTTAGGATCCATAGCACCCACATAAAAATCCAGGCATAACACCGTGCTCTCCCAGAGCAGGGAGGTGAACACAAGAGGATTTTGGTTTTTCTGGCCAGGCAGTCTAGCTGATCCAGTGAGTTCTGGGTTCAATGAGAGACCCTGACTCAAGAAAATAAGACATCAAGGGATAGAGGCTGATAAGCCAAAATTGACTTCTGATCTCCTCAAGCACACGCACACACACACACACGCACACACGCACACACACACACAGATCCCCCCACTCTGCCACATGATCACAGCGACAGGCATTAAGTTGGTAAAGTTGAGAAACGGAGAGACATCTGTCAGCCTACCATTCAAGAAGAATAAAACAAGCCGGGTCTTCCCACTTTCCACACTAGACACAGAATGCCTCTGTGCACAGCCAGGGTGATTCAGGCGGTGTTCCCTGTTACTATGTCACGTGACTATCTGAACTAACAAATCCCCTCCTGCACCCCGACATACTGTCTGCAGACACATTAAAAGCTTACAACTCCCTTCTAATGCTCCCTCAAGGGAAAACTGGCTCTCAAGCCGTCCTCACGGCAGCACAGGATTCCTCTGACAAGACAGTGGCTGATGTGGGCAAACAGGAATTGAGCCCTGAACCTGCATGAAATGGGAGAGGAAAGAGTCTTTTAAAAAGCTCCAACACTGAGGACAGATGCTTCACCAGCTCGTTCAGTGTAGATTTAAAGTGGACAACAGCTGTGTGCATGCCTACGTTTCAGATGAAGTAGCAGAAGGAACCACCTTGGGGAGTAGGTGCTTGGTGCCATACGGAGATGACATGATCTGAACAAATGCTACCACATACAGTGTGACATCCACTCTATCACCACTGTGTGCTGTGTGTGGTATCACACTGGTGTACAGGCTGATGTATGTTGTATCACACCACTGTGCAGTGTGCTGTGTGTGGTATCACACTGGTGTACAGGCTGATGTGTGTTGCATCACACCACTGTGCAGTGTGCTGTGTATTGTATCACACTGGTGTACAGGCTGATGTGTGTTGCATCACACCACTGTGCAGTGTGCTGTGTATTGTATCACACTGGTGTACAGGCAGATGTAAGTTGTATCATACCACTGTGCAGTGTGATGTATGTTCTATCACACTGTTGTATAGTGTAGTGTACGTTCTATCACACTGTTGTGTAGTGTAATGTATGTTCTATCACACCACTGTGCAGTGTGATGTATATTCTATCACATTAGTGAACAGGGTAATTATGTTCTATCACACTGTTGTGCAGTGTGGTATATACTCTATAACTGTGTGCAGTGC
>NW_021604638.1:8398593-8398766 GCF_004785775.1 Grammomys surdaster | reverse complement strand
TGTGCAGTGCGGTATATACTCTATAACTGTGTGCAGTGTGGTGTATATTCTATAACTGTGCAATGTGATGTATATTCTATAACTGTGTGCAGTGTGGTATATATTCAATAACTGTGCAATGTGATGTATATTCTATAACTGTGTGCAGTGTGACATATATTCTATAACTGTGT
>NW_021604638.1:8389439-8398583 GCF_004785775.1 Grammomys surdaster | reverse complement strand
TATAACTGTGCAGCCTGACATATATTCTAAAGCTGTGTACAGTGTGGTATATATTCTATAATTGTGTGTAGTGTAATGTATATTCTATAACTGTGTGCAGTGTGGTATATACTCTATAACTGTGTGCAGTGTGGTATATATTCTATAATTGTGTGTAGTGTAATGTATATTCTATAACTGTGTGTGGTGTGGTATATATTCTATAACTGTGCAGAGTGATATATATTCCATTCTATAACTGTATGTAGTGTGATGTATATTCTATAAATATGTGCAGTGTGACATATGTTCTATAACTGTGCAATGTGACGTATACTCTATAACTTTGTGTGATGTGATGTATATTCTATAACTTATTCAGTGTGATGTGTATTCTATTATATAACAGTGTGAAGTGTGGTGTATGTTTTACTGCAGTCCCTTAGACATTAGGAGGAGATAGATAAGAAAAGCATCCTACAGTGATGTCCATACATCACTGTATGCTCGTTGCTACTGGACGCTCATTGCTTGCTAACCATGGTCTCAGAGAGCAAGGGAACCCCCACTGCTTTTGTTGACTCGGTGTCATACTTGGGTTCAGCTGTCAACTTAACACAAACTAGAGACACATGGGAAGAGGAAACTTCAATAGTTGAATTTCCCCCAGCACATTGCTCTATGGGCATGTCTGTGGGACATATTCTTGACTGAAAATTGATGTAGAAAGACCCAGCCCACTGTGGGCTAGGCAAGGTAGGCCTAGGCTGTATAACAAAGGTTGCTGAACACTCCTACCTTGAGTTCCTGCCTTGGCTTCTCTCCATGATGTACTGTGTAGTTGTAAGCCAAATAAACCATTTCCTCCCCAAGCTGCTTTTGGCTGTCCATGGTATTTTATCACAGCAACAGAGAGGCAGGCTGGGACACGCAATGAGTGAGCTATGAGGAGATGTCAGAGGTTGCAAAGTTAAAGAAACAAAGCTGGAATAAAATTAAATTAAAAGCAAACATGCAGTGTAGCTGACAATGCCTTCAATCTTCCTCTTCAGTCAACATGACATTGAATAATGCTCCCACCATGTTTTGTGGTTCTGGGCTCCTTCTACCTGTACCCAAGAACATAGCTTTGACCTTCAGCTCCAGTGTGAGGCTTGGGCTTTGGTCAGAAGCCTACTTGATTTTCCCAGCCTCTGCAATGGGTTCTAAATAACATGTACATCCAACAAAGCTCTAGGAGAAACAGCCACAGCAGGGTGAGGGAAGATGGCTCAGTCAGTAAAGTGCTTGTCTTGAGAGCATAAAGACCTATGTTTGAATCACCAGGACAGAGTGATGCTTGCCTGTCATTCCAGCACTGGGGAGGCAGAGACCAGAAGGTCCTATGGCTAGTTAATCAGCCAGTCTAGCCAAATCAGTGAGCTCCAGGTTCATTGAGACTCTGTCAAAAAATGAAGGCAGAAAACAATAGAAAAAGAAACTCTGCGTTCATGCGCATGCACACACACACACACACACACACACACACACACACACACACACACTGGCCCAATATCCAGTGGATTAAGGGAAAACAAACAAGCATTGTTTTCTCTTGGGAGTGTCCTGCCCCTTGTTTTAGAGATTGGGTCATCTCCCGATTCAGAGGTCTCTATAGGGCTTGGAACATGCTCGAATGCTGCCCTCCTCATGCTCATGGCAAAAAGGCAAGAGCCCAGGTGCCCACCAAGCACATTAGTCACCTCCCATCATGCCACTGGCCCAAGGAAGTTATGCCATCCAATGAGATTCTTCAGAATGAGGACATCACTTCATCCACCCACCCTTCAGGAAGCTGACTGGGACCAATACCCAATCTGCTACACTGTGAGGGGTCCCCTCACACAATCAGTGTCCTCTCTTTGTTGTTGGGCTTTCAGGTCATTTGCAGTGCTGGGTCACTGGCTGCTGCACAGAGAGCGTCCCAGCTCCTGGCCACACTTGCACACCAGCTCCACTCTCTTTGAGAAGCATTTCAGAAGCCTTTAAACTGTGCTGGCGCTGTGGCTCAGTGGGAAAAGGCACTTAAGATACAAGTCTGACGACCAGAGTTCAACCCCCAGTACCTACATAAAGGTGGAAGAAGAAAACTGACTCTACAAAGTTGTCCTCTGACCTCATACACACACCATGTCACAATCCACCCATCCCACCCCCTGGTCCACAACAATAATAAATTAAATCATTTTTTGCTTATTATGGGCAAATCATACCAGAAAAATCCCATCAGGGGTCAAGGCCATTTTGAAATAAAGGAGTCGCTGAACCAACAGCCAATGATTTACAAAATGAGCTTTGGTCCCCTTCAAATGTTGGTGTCCCCAGCATCCATTTCTGCTGTCCCTTTGCGGTCACTGTTAATCCATTGCCATATGGATTTATACATCAGACAGCTGAACCTTGCCTACAGACAGGAGGGGCCCCGAACTTGTCTTTCACTTAAGGATAGGACATGTTGAGGAGTATCCAGCCGAAGTGAGAGGGAACCTGTGGGTGGCTACAATATATGATCAATGTGTCCATGAATGGACTGTCAAAAATTAAAGGAAAAATATTACTTTAAAATGTTCAGTGGAGTTGAATGCTGTTGATACCTGTCACCCAAGCTCCTCCGGGGCCAGCACAGGGACTGGCCCTGGGTCTTTGTCTTCCATGTTGTGAGCTCATGGGCAAGCATCTGTGCCTCTCTGAACCCCAACAAGCCTCAAGAAACCTCACGTCTGTTTCCCTCATCGTAAACAACCTCCTGCACTGTGTGTCTGTCTGTCCTCTTTCCAGCTGTCCCCTCTCCCCCAGCAGCAGAGGTGACAGATATTTCTGCTCTGTTCTCATTTGCATGGACGACATCAAGTTCCCACGTTGTCATTTCCTTTTCTCCGTGTTAACATACCCTCCAGGAAGTCGCTAACTAGAGCGCGCTCATCCCAGAAGCCTTCTGGACCATCAAATTTTTGAATAAATATCTTTTTATTTGTTGCCCCTGCTGAGAAGCCTATAAGCATCTGTGCTACACCAGGAAGGTTTCATTATTTTCCTAAGATTGATGCCAGTCAGCCCTGAGATCACCTTGAAGTGCCTGCATTTGCAAGAAGCCCTGCAGCCTCCCACAGTCAGACTCTCAGACACATTAGAATTGAGATTTGCATCTGCAGTCGGGCAAAGGTGATACAAGACACATGGAAGCCTTGTTCAGTCCTAAAGGAATGTATTCTAGAACATTCCGGGGAGTGGTCTTACATGCACATATATGTGTCTATATGTGGGGAGGCCAGAGATCAACATCTGGTCTTTCCCCAATTGTTTTCACCGTATTTATGAAACAAGGCCTCTTACTTGACATGGAGCTTGCCAATTTAGCTAGGCTGGTTGGCCAGTGAGGTCCTGGAATCGTTCCTGTCTCAGCACCCACATCACTAGATTGTAACCATGGGCTACCACATACGACATTTTGAGTGGGTGCTGTGGAGCTGAATTCGGTTCTTCATTGTTGTAAAGCAAGTACTTTATTGAGTGAGCCACCTCCTCCGCCCTCCTATTGATAAAGGCACTAGGAGATCACAAAGCACCTCACAATGCATGGTCTTCTGCCATCACTGACCCACATCTGCAGCTTATGGATGAGTGGATGGTCCATTGCTCAAAGTGGACCACACCAGAGACAGCCAGAGATACAGAGCGCTTGCTTACCATGTGGGAAGGCTTGGATTCCATCCCCAGCAACGCACAAAATAAAAGGTAAGCCTAGTGATTAAGGAGGCAAACAAATACACACTGAGACATCTAGTCCAGATGAGAATGTGCACTCTCCCTGCAGTCTGAGGGCCAAACAGACAGAGTATGCTGCAGCGTGTGCAGGGAGCTGGGGTCTTAGTGCAAAATGCTAATACCAAGAAGTAAGATGGCAGCACAAGATGCTAAGAGACCCACAGGTGGAACGATCTGCTCAGCTGCCTCTTTGAATAGAGACCTCATTTTCAACTTGCTCTCACTCAGTAAAAATACAGTGCTGCCAAAATGCTGGGCAGAGGCACAAACTTGACCTCCTCAGTCCCCACAGCAGACCAGAGACTCAGCGCTGCGTGCACTGCTGGCTGCTGTTGCTCAGTGCTTGTGTGGCTTTCTGTTTCCTATTAGACTCAGCTTTCCATCTTAGAGATGAAAGTGCATCTTCTGTGGACCCATCTACAGAAAACAGCCGAGGACAGAAAGATAGAGCACAGAGAAGCCTCCCCTGCCCCTCTATACTCTCCACCACCTCCATTCCTGCTCAGATCTACTGGTGTGGGCTCAGCGGCTGGCTCAGCTCAGTAGCCATCTTTCTGAAACATCTCTGGGGTCTCTGAGAAGCACTGTGAGATCATTGTCTAAGTGGGTCACCTCTTGCTTCTCCAAGGCTGCCTGGGTGGTGTTCTGAATCTAATCAAGAAGTCAGTATCAGGCAACACCAGAGGCTAAGGTTGGTCATTGTGTTCTTTGTATCCTGATTGGAAAAACCACAAGGCCTTCCCCAGCCCTGACCTCCACAGACTCTAAGTACTGTTTGACCCTAACATGACTCAACTTGAAAGGGATGATTGGTCACAAACCATCTGTCTAAGTGTTTGCTTCACAATTCATGCAGACAGCTTAACGCTCACCGAGAGCTCAGTCGGTAGACCATTTGCTGAGCATGTACAAACACTGTGCCTGTCCCAGCACTGCATAAACAGGGTGCAGGGACACTCACTTGTAGTTCTTGTAGTTGGGAAGCGGAGGCAGGAGGATGAGAGGAATTTGAGGTCATCCTCTATTACATAGTGAGTTTGCAAACAGCCTGAGATACACAGGACTGGCTCAAAACAAAAACACAATGGCAGTGATATAAAAATGGTACATTTGGTGCTGGAGAGATCGCTCAGCAGTCAAGAGGACTCACTGTTCCTGCACAGGACTGAAGCTCGGTTCCCAGTGCCCGTGTCGGAAGGCTCACAACACACAGTCACTCCAGCTCCAGGGGTCTCCAGTTCCAGAGGTCCAACACCCCTTTCAGGCATCTGTGGACATCCAAATTCAGGACTGCTTACACACAAATAGAAAACAAATAAATCTTTATTAAAGAGAGAGAATAAAAAGACCACTGAACGGGCTACTCTGACCCCAGCACTCTGCTGCCCCCTGTAGGTCACTTTGTTAATTTTCCAGTGTATCCCTCCTTTCTCCTGCAAATACAAACACGAGAAGCATTGCTTTGCATCTTGCTGTACACGGCACTTCACCTGCATGCAACAATAACGGAACCACCTCCTATCTGCGCTTTATCCGTTTCAGGCTCCCTCAGGATGCTCGTACCCCACTGTCTTTGTTTGGTTTGGGTTTTCTTTTTAATCAGTCTCCCGCAGAGAGATGTTCATATTGTCTCTGTTGATGGTTCCCACCAACAAAACTGTGATGGATGACCTTGGTTGTCAGTATCTAGACTCGGGAACCCACAGAAGAAGGACACAGGAGCCAGAGCGCTGGCACAGAGACCAAGAGTATTTGTTACTTCATGGGGATGGCTGCTGTTGGCGTAGCACAATTTGGCTTCCAGTGGCAATTGTCAGGGACAGACAGTCCCTCATGGTCCTATCAGCATGGAATAATCATCCCAGTTTTGAATTTTTCCCCTTAACAAGTGTGAAGACTAGAATTCAGGTCCTAAAGCTTACCTAAAAGCTGAGTAGATATGGCAGCTGCCTATTATTCAAACATGTATGGGGCCAAGACAGGAGATTCCTGGAGCGGGCTGGCAGGCCAGACTAGCTGAATCAGAGATCTCTCAACTCAGTGAGCGGCCCTGCCTATAATTAAGAGTTGTAGAGGCTGGGCTGGAGAGATGGCTCAGTGGTTAAGAGCACTGATTGCTTTCCCAGAGGTCCTGAGTTCAATTCCCAGCAACCACATGTTGGCTCACAACCATCTGTAATGCCATCCGATCTTCTCTTCTGGTGTGTCTGAAGACAGCGATGGTGTACTCATATAAATAAAGTAAATAATTCTTAAAAAAAAAAAAAGAGTTGTAGAGGCTACCCAATATCAACCCAACGTGCATATGAACACATGTGCTCATGGATCTGAACACACATGGGCCTATGCTCATGAGAACACGCACACACACACACATATATACACCACACATGTGCACGTGCCAAAAGAAAAAATATATTTTCATCAAAACCATGTATAATTAAAAGACAGTTAGGATCCCATACATTAAATGGTCCCTCTGGCCACCCTTGAGGGGAGAGTGACACCACTGTGGTTTGGACATGAAATGTCCTCTAAAGGCTCAGATGTTGCCATCTTGGTCCACAGTGCTCAGAGATGGGGGTTCCGGCAAGCGTTTGGATCATGAGGGCTCTGGTCCAATCAGTGGAGGGATTTATTGATGTTGTCAGACCTGATGGATTGCTGTGTCTTGGCAGACACTGGAAGGAAGGTCTGACTGAAGAAAGCAGGCCACTGAGGTTGTCATGGCTGAGAAGGGTACGTCTCATTTCATCCCGTCTGCTTCCTGGCTGCCGCAAGGTAAGCATCCCCCACCACCTCAGACCCATAACAATGGTGATAACTGAAACTGGCCCAGAGAGAACCCTCCCCTTCTAAACCACTCCTCTCAGACTTTGTCACAGGGGTGACAAGTTTGACTAGCACAAGTACCACAGCCAGTGCATTCTGCCATGCAGGTGCCTTTGGGCACTCTGGATAAAATATCTCCCACATGTTAAGTGACCCAACCCTCTGCCAGGGCCATGTAGCTGGAGAGTCAACATATCTCTTTAGAGCTGTGTTAATGGAAGTCCCCAGAAATAAGCCACAGCTGCACTGGCCATTCTGCAAGGCTGTTTGTCTAGATAGAACTTAGTGACTGTAGTGAGAATGGAATGTCGCAGATCAAGAAGCCAAGCTATCCTGGACTATCTTAGGCCCAATAGCCATTTATTGCCTACCTCCATGTGTGACCTAACACCCTTGTGACTATTAGGTAAATTATTTTAAAAGGTAAGGGCAGACTCCTAACTAACTTTCACCTACCCAAAAGCTAAGGATGTCACTAGACAGCGTTAGAGGGCTACTGAAGTAATATCCCCCTTTGTTGTAAACCACCTACCTGATATTTTTGCAGGCACATTTTAAAAGTGTTCTGATCTATGACTCTCTTTGTTCTAATGTCATAAGAACTTCATACAATTGAATTTATGAGAACTTAGAGTTTTGGATACTCAAAATCTGTGTCCCCCCCCCCCAAGCCATGGCTACTCAGGTCTGGCTTCAAAATAAGACACCGTTCATTGCCTTTGAGGTATGAGATGATTTTTACTCTGACAGTCTCGGAGTGGGGAGGGAGCACTTTTTGCAAATACAGGTCATTGGGCTGCTCACCTGTCCTTTACTATATGACACACAGCCTCCGTAACCTGCCAAAGTGGAGATGGCCTCTGTCACATCAGTGGAAGCGTGATGAACTGTGCCGTGCCTGGCCAGCTGACAGCTAGTGGTCTCGGTTCCCTTCCCAGAGTGATATTGGATTCCACAGCGAGATCGTCAGCCAGAGAAAGGCTCGTGGCTAACAGCTAATGTCCTCCGAACATGTGTTTGCGCTCACGGTCTGCACCTTTATTGCTCAACCAGACTCCACAATTCTTTCTGCTGAGCAGCATTCTGACGAGACGCATCTGTCTCACATGTAATTCAAGGCGAGGCCCATTAGGCAAGGCAATTGCTGACCTGTCTGTGTGCTTTTCAGAAAGCGTTGCAGCCAATTCTCCTGCACTGTGGCTTTAAAAGAAAATAATGGAAAGGATTCTGACAATATTTAAGGAGATTTCATATTCTTATTATGCAGAATCAATGAATGGTGACAATTTGGAACCCCAGGGACAGGGCATCCATATGGCATAATGGATTGCTTTTTAAAATATATTTTATTCATGTTTTATATGTATCACTGTACATGGTGTGTGTGTGTGTCTGTGTGTCTGTGTGTGTGTCTGTGTGTATATGTCTGTGTGTCTCTGTGTGTGTCTGTGTGTGTCTGTGTGTGTGTCTGTGTGTCTGTGTGTGTGTGTCTGTGTGTGTGTCTCTGTGTGTGTGTGTCTCTGTGTATGTGTCTCTGTGTGTCTGTGTGTGTATGTCTGTGTGTGTCTGTGTATGTATGTGTGTCTCTGTGTGTGTGTGTCTGTGTGTGTGTCTGTGTGTGTGTATGTCTGTGTGTGTGTGTCTGTGTGTGTTTGTGTGTGTCTGTGTATGTCTGTCTCTGTGTGTGTGTGTCTCTGTGTGTCTGTGTGTGTATGTCTGTGTGTCTGTGTGTGTATGTCTGTGTGTCTCTGTGCGTGTGTGTGCGCGCGTGTTTACATGGTTGTGTGTGAGGACAGATTCATGTTATGGTGAATGTGTAAGGATCAGGAGACAGCCTTGACCGTGGTCTCTGCCTTAGCCCTTTTTAGATAATATTTCTTGTTTACTGCTGCACTGTGTACTCCTCAAGCCCCAGGGACATTCTTTTGTCTCTTTCTCCAATCTCACGGCAGGAATGCTGGGAATACCAATGAATACCACCAAGCCCAACGCCTACATGGGCTCTGGGGATCCGAACTCAGGTGGGCAGGACTGAATGGAAAAATGCTTTTAGCCTGAGCCATACCTGTGCCCACCCTTTTAAGATACTTTGAAGCTGAAGATGATGTCTGTCTCAAAGTCCTAAAACATAAAACCTATTCTTTAAAACTCTGTATACATCTCTGCCTGAAATCTCAACTTTCGGGAGGTTGAAACAGGATTGGGAGTTGAAGGCTAGCCTAGGGTATATGGTGAAGTCCCATTTCAACAACCTGTGTAACTCATCCTGAAGCAGGATTGGGAATTGAAGGCTAGCCTGGGGTACATGGTGAAGTTCTGTCTTAACAACCATAACAAAACCAGTGTAATCCATGATAAATGTCTGCCAGGCTCAACTTACTCAGACCAGCAACCTAAGCACTTTTCAACCTGTTGTCTGACTGTTCATGTGTAATGCCAGTTTGGAAAGGGAGTTGGTGCTGCCTTAAAAATACACATAACAATGCTGCACACACACTGATGCTGCACACATACTGATGCTGCACACAT
>NW_021604638.1:8364914-8389429 GCF_004785775.1 Grammomys surdaster | reverse complement strand
ATGCTGCACACATACTGATGCTGCACACATACTGATGCTGCACACATGCTGATGCTGCACACATACTGATACTGCACACATACTGATGCTGTACACATAACAATGCTGGCAGTGTGGATCAGCCAGTGAAGGCACTTACACAAATGAGAAATACATAAATACAAATAGTATGAAAACATTCATATATAAACCATATATATATATATGCATACATGCATACACACATACATACGTACACACACATATACATACATACACACACACACACACACACGTTGCTTCCACCACAATGGTCCCAGCTGCTGTTCAGACCCTGTCTTCACCTGTCTCTTGGGCTCTCCACCAGCCTCCACTCTAGCCCCTCTCCCTAGTCTACTCTTAACATCATAATGGGAGTGGTCCTTTTACAGATAAATCAGATCTAGCCATACCTTCTGATCCCGCATAGAAAGGTCAGAGCACCTGCAGGGCCTAGCCTTCCCATTTCACCATCCTTCTCTCTATGGATCTAGCCTTCCCACCTCTCCATCTTTCTCTCTACCCTTGTCTCCCCACTGTGCAATGACTTTTCCATCAATGGCCAAACAGATCTACCTCAGGGCCTTTGCACTGCCATTTGCTGTGTAGAACATTTTCCCAGAGTCCCTACTTTCCCGTCTCTCAGGGTTCACACCAGTCTCTTCTGACCATTCCCAGCTTTCCTGTCTCACTCGGCATCTGTCATGTCCTGACCCCTTTTGTCTGATGATTGTCTGTGACAAGAATTGGAACCTAGGAAACCGTCTGCACGACAGATGCTCTGTACCATACAGAGCGAATCACTGTGGGTTTAGTTGTGATATTAAGCACAGCAACTTTCCTTGGAGTCCTAAAGAGCAAGGTAAACACAAACAACGGACCTCATGTGGTCCGATACGGAAATGGTCAACTGTGTTTAAAGCATCCATTTAGCACCTCCCAACTGCCACGCTTTTTGAAGACAGCAATTAAAAGCCCAGCGATCCAGCCGCTGTGTTTTTAACCCGCACTCTTTGCCTGTTCAGCAACCATGCAGCTTTCAGGAGCCCATGTTGTCTTTTGTATTTTGGAGAAGACCAGGCTTGACAAGGGAAGCCACTGGCCCTGTCAGTCAGGGCTGAGACCCACAGCACCAAGTGTCAGTAGAGATGAGCTCCTGTGCTGGGAGCTGCTCGGTCAGGACGTTTTGGGTAATTGGAAGGCAAAGTTAACAGCAGTAAAGAAAATTAACTCGGATGCCCAATGGTTGATGAAGCAGAGCCTGGAAAACAAATAGAGCAGAGGTGACCAGTGCGCTCAGCCTGTCCCTTTGTAAAGTGACAGAGGAACCTGCCTGGGGAGGATGGCCATGTGGGAAAATCAGGGCTGTGGCTAGGACCAGGACATAGGTTGAAATCAGCTGTCACCTCTCCAGCTGTGCCCTGCACAAGGCTGGGTCAGGAAGAAGCACTGCAGTCTGAGAGTCCACAGCACACAGACACACAGAGACCTGGGACTACCAGACACACTGGTGGGGCTTTGATACCTCTGTGCTCCGTGGAAATGTCTCCTGGAAGCCGATCCACAGTCCCAAGGGTGATGATGGGGACTGTCACTCTCCTACCTCCTGTGTGTCACACGGGGCAGAAGAGAGTCAAGCTGTGTGTGAGTGTCCTGCCTGTGCTCCTGTGTGGGAACAGGAAGAAAGCCACTCTCAATCCATGTCTCTGAGTGAGGATAGCGAAAGACCCTCTTCCTGTGGAAGCCCCCGTTTGTTCCTGCAGCCTGACCCAGCCTGGTCTTTTCTTTTTTTTTTTTCTTTTTTGAGACAGGGTTTCTCTGTGTAGCCCTGGCTGTCCTGGAACTCACTCTGTAGACCAGGCTGGCCTCGAACTCAGAAATCCGCCTGCCTCTGCCTCCCAAGTGCTGGGATTAAAGGCGTGCGCCACCACCGCCCGGCAGCCTGGTCTTTTCTTATTTGCTTTTCGGTCTGACCAACCCATCCAGGGCTCAGAGAGGAGATGAGCAAGAAGTACCTTTCCTGGAGACAGTGTAACGCCCAATGTTGGAGCTGTACAACAGTAGTGTGTTTTCTGTCCCAGTGACTTCCATTTTCCCAGTGAAGTAAACAATATCATGGTGAATCTCTCCGCTGCCCGTTCATGTGGGCCACACTGGTCAATGGCAGGGTTTTGAAAAACTTTAGCCCACAGAATTCAATTTTCTTTTTTAAAGTTAAGAAAAGGGTTTCCGCTTGGTGAGATTACACTGGCAACGTTTGGGTTGCGTGAGCTACCCTGTGTGTCTACCCCATCATCCCTTCTTTGCTATAAGGATACAGATTAACTTCCATCTGACGTGCTTAGTGTGAACTGTCCATCTGACATGCTTAGCGTGAACTGTCCCTTGTGTTCCTGTGCTTGATCACTTAGTGTCCTGACAGAGGCTCTGTTTTGGGGGACTTCAGAACCCTTCTGATATGGGATCTAGTTGGAGGAAGTGAGCACTTGTAGGTGGGCCTTTATTAGCCCCACCCCTGTTACAGCAGGCCTGGCTGTTTCCTGAGCCTCTAGTCCTGTGATTCTCAGTGGCCCTTTGATACACTTCCTCATGCTGTGGGGACCTCCAATCATAAAATTATTTGTTGCTACTTCATATCTGTATTTTTGTTGCTGTTATGAACCATAACATAAGTATCTGATACACAGGATCTGATGCGTGATCTCCAAAGGGATCACAACCCACAGATTGAAGACCACTGCTCTAGGACCTAAGGAAGCAGCGGGAGATTCCTGCAACCACAGCGGAGAGCCACAAGGGACTCTGCCATGCGTGCCTTCCCCACCACGAGAAAGGGTGCTTTGTCACAATGGGAACCCAGAGGAAGCTTTACTCCCTTAAGTGTGTCTTTCATGAATGTTACTCAAAGGGGCGACGACTCACCACCTGTGGTTCCCACCCTTTGCATTTGTTAAACTAGGTGTTCGTGGCCTGTGCCTGGCCTGGCAGCCCACATCTTTGTGCTCTTTGCCCCTCAAGAGCCCAGAGACACTCCACCTGAAGAGTGAAATTCAACTTATGTCTGCTTCTCAGCCGTATTTATTTGCCCTGAACTTAAGCACATATCTACTGCTGCCTAAGGTTTGCAAGGGCCCCCAACTTTCCAAAACCCCGCCATCAGTCCCTGTCCTTCCCCATCTTTCCCACAAGAAGGGAGTTCAAGGAAAGCCACAGACTCCAGAAGCAACACATGGCCATTGGCCTCCCCAGGCTTTCCCGGGGCCTGCCTCATACCCTGCTTTTACACCCTACGCTCCCTTCTTTGTCTGGTGATATTTTCCTCCCAGTAACCCTGAGCTGGAGCAGCCCTGTGCTGGAGGGACCCTGTGCTGGAGAAGTACTGGGCTGGAGTGGCCCTGGGCTAGAGGGACCCTGAGCTGGAGCGGCCCTGGGCTGGAACAGTCCTGTGCTGGAGGGACCCTGTGCTGGAGCAGCCGTGTGCTGGAGGATTCTAACAGCTGCTTTTATTGTCAGGAATGAGCTGGTTTATCTGCGGGTCACGGAGGTGCACTGAGCTCCAGCTGAAGTTCAGTTAATCACTAACAAATGTGGGCGCGTTTTCACCCAGCACAGACCACAGGCCGTGTCTCAGACACTTTGCCAAGTCATTTTGGAGCTGTAAGCATCTGGCCCACTTCCAGGCTGAATCTGTTTTGGCCCACAGAGGCCGTGAGCCGGTGACACTCTGACTCGGCGCTGGTGATGGGTTCGTGGGGAACTTGGCACACAGAGGCCGTGAGCCCATGAAGCTCTGACTCAGGCTGGTAAGTGGTTCGTGGGGAGCCTGTGACGCTCTGACTCAGTGCTGGTGATGGGTTCGTGGGGAGCCTAAGTCACAAGGAGATGGCCTCCGGTCAGTACAGCAGGAGGGGACTAGGACTCGGGATTAGGGGACGAGTCACCAATGACCTTCACAATGACCTCTGCACTGGCAGAGGTGGGAAGTGAGATTTTCAGAATGCCTGCTTCAGTTGCTGGGCACTCTGCTTGGCTAGAGGGATGGTGGTAAGTTTGTCTGCCTCCATTTCCAAATGGGCAGTCACAGGCATGACAGGGTCGCAGATACCAACAGACCGAAGAAGAAAAGCAAAGCTCGTTTCTATGTCTTTCCATGGTTCACTGATGAGGAGGTGGGAAGTTGATATCCCATACCCTGAAGTGGCAGGCACGCCCCTTCAGACACTGCCATGAGTTGTCACGACACCAGCAGTGATGACTCTGAAACCGTGTTGTCACCTCCTGGTGCCCACACACTGGCAAGCCCTCACTCTCCTTCCCCTGCCCATTCATGGGGTGCAGGCTGAGCCATGTGACCTCGAAGCCATGTGACCTCGAAGCAGATCAGGTGAGCAGATGGCAGGAGCTGGTTCAAGTGGATGAACAAGACTCTGGAGCTGGAGGGGCAGGAGCGATGTCCTGGGGCAGGCGTGGCCGGATGTCCCTCAGCTGAGGGACAGCTTCCTGTTTCCTTCCCTTTACAGTAAGCTCCTTCCAGACAGTGGAAGCAGATGAGTGTCTGCTGAGGTGTGAGAAGCTCTGGGAAGATGAGAGGTCTGCCTGGCCAAAGGCTGCCATGTGCCCTGTGCTCCCTGGATGCCGCCATGTGTCCTGTGATACTGCTGTGTGTCCCGTGTTCTCAGAAGGTCATATTGCCTGTGTTCCCTGGATGTGCCAAGATCATGAATGGCAGTTATTTTTTATAAGCAAGAAAACCCCTCAGAGTGTGACCTTTAAGTTACTAAATCACTCTCCAAGCCTTCAGACTGACTCCCTGTGTGGGGAAAACTACAGCTTCATAACCACACTACTTTTTGACAAGATTCATTAGTTACACTTAGCCTCACAAATAGAGCCACTGGGAGCCTTGAAGTCACTCCACTGAGCGACACCCTCACAATGAGCAGAGCCCCAGACAGTGCCCTGGTGGCATTGTGAACGTCCCTAAATCCTCCTCCTGCCCAGGGATCCTTGTCTCTGGCTTGTTCAGTCCCATGATTTGACAGGAGGTTAGCATAGGACAGACTAACAACGGACCTTCAAAACAGGACATAAAGAACCATAGGTAGTGGCGGGCTCTCCAGAAGGGCCAGCTCAGAGATCCCCCTAAACCAGAATATAAAGAGCAGAGGTGGCAGTGGTTGCCTCCAGCTGGGTCCAGCTTTGGGGGCTTCCCCCCAGGGAGCATACACTGAGGGCTGTTACCTTCCCCTACTGAACTATGCAGGTTCAGGAGTTCTTGGTCCCTATGCATATTCTTGCATCTGATGTACTTACTTCAACAGACTGAATTCTGGGCTAAATGGAGTTTCATGAAAGTATACCCACCCCATCCTGGAAGTGCCCACCCTGAGGGAAGCACAGGCAGAGGACAGAAGGGAGAGGAGAAACGAAAGCTCAGTGCCCATCAGGATCAGAGCACTGCTGCTGACGCCGGACACTCTTTAGAAATATCTAAGCCGTTCGTGCTTCCCGCCTTTGCTCTAACTGGGCTTTTGACTGCTTGCTTTTGCCTCTGTGTCCCATCTGAATTCTCATTTGAAAGCAGAAGAATGGAGACAGCTGACGGGGTCGAGACAGGAGGAAACCAGAGACCTCCCCATAGCACACAGCCTGGTCCGCCACCTTCCCATGGCTCTGTGGGGCTGGCTTTCTTTCTAACATCAAAACCTCTAACTTCTGCCTGACAAAGGACAACGCCCATGAGAAAAAGGTAGGACTGCCCAGTTCCAGCCTAACAAAGGAAAGATTTAATGCATTCGTTTCAAGGCAACAAGAAAAAGACCTATCCGTCCATAGAAAACTGGATAAAAGATATGAATGGGTAGCTTACAAATAAGAAATGCAAACAACCAATAAGCATAAGAAAAGATGAAAATGTGTTCTTTAATTAGACAAGTGGAAATGGCTATTAGATTCGCTTATCAGATTGGCAAGGCAAAGCATGCCAGGCTGAGAGTAAGCAGACGTTCCCGGGGGGTCCTAGCTAAACAGGTACAGACGTTCTGACAGGCACTTGGCAGGAGCTACCAAACTGTAGCAAGAATGTTCCACCTTTCACATAAATCGGCATCCAGGCAGGAAAATAAAAACTGCTCTCATACGACAAAGAAAGAGCCAAACCAAGTCCATCGTGACAGAAGGGCTGGCACCAGCAGCTCTGGAGACATCAAAACAAAGTGAGGAAGGTGTAGGGTTTCTGGGGCTTTGGGTAGGTCTGCCTTTGCTGGGTGACCTCAGCAGTCAAGGAAAAGGACAAAGACAGTGTTCTGATGTCTGTATTAAAAACGACAATGCAGACACACATTCTCTACGCATGCTATAAATACAGAGTGGTCGATTATACTGGTTGTGAGGGATTCTCTGGAGTAGGTTAACTGAGATGGGACGACCCACCTTAACTGAGGGAGGGACCATCCTGTGACCTGCGGTTCCTGACTGAGGAGGAGGAGACGCGGAGCTAAGCACCGGCTTTCATCTCCCTCTGCTTCCTGACTGCAGAAGCGATGTGACCAGCTGCTTCATGCTCCTGCCACCGTGACTCCCCTACCGTGACAGACTGTGCCCTCAAACCAAAAGCCAATAAACCTTTCTTTCTTTTTGAGTGGTGGGTGTCAACTCAAGGTTTCTCTGTGTCATCCTGGCTGTTCTGGAACTCTCTCTGTAGACCAAGCTGGCCTCAAATTCAGAGATCCACCTGCATCTGCCTCCCAGTGCTGAGATTAAAGGTGTGTGCCACCACTGCCTGATTAAACATGTTCCTTAAGTTGCTTTTGTCAGGGTATTTGCCACAACAAGAATACTAAGTCGTACAAGCTAAGCTCCCTGAAAATGAAGTCTTGCGGGCAGGGGCGGAACAAGACTCAGAAAGTGAAGGGAAGAAAGTGGGCTGGCAGGCTCTCAGGTAGGAGCCCAGGGGCAAACAAGGCCTGAAGCTACCACAAAATACCACATGCTTATGGTTAACACACAAAAGGCCACGGTCTGCATACCTACTTCAACAAAGCCCAAGGAAGGAACCTGGGCTCCCATCTCTACCCTGTGGCAACAAAGATCTGAGAAGTCACCAGGATGATGGCAGGGAGGTCAGATGAGGACCCAGAACAGACGGCTATCCTGGCTGTGCTGTTGGCAGAGGCCAGGAATGGAGTCCAACGGAGATAAGCTTGATCATCCAGCCATGAGCTATGCACAGACTCTCAGTAGAGTTGAGCTTCCAGCTCTGCTCCACAGAACTCCAGGACGCCTGGCACTCAGTGGGGCCAGAGAGAGACCAGGACTTTAATTTTATCCTCAAAATGACTGGTCACTGTCGCCCTTGTTCCATGACATGGAAAGAGGGCCAACGACACTAGAGTCCGTAAGACCCAGTCCCCCCAATGCCCCATCATAACATCTAGCATGTGCAGGATTCCATTAAAAATTGTTCATCTTTCCAAGAAAACAGTAACATGAACTGTAAACAACCACCAAAAGAAGCTGTCACTAAAGAACACAGGTGTCACATGGTCTCACAAGCCTACAGGGAGCAATAGCCACTGGAATCGAATGATAGCAGTCTCAGCAAGGGAACTGGAAGTTCAGCAAGAAATCGAAAACACAGAACTGTAGAGACGGTTTAGAGGATAAAGTGCCTGCATACAAGCATGAGGACTGTGGTTCGAATCCCACCACCCAAGTAAAAGCTAGATGTGGTGATAAAGACCTGTAACCCTGGCATTGGGGAAGATAGAGACACATGAGTCTCTGAAGCTTGCTGGTCAGCCAGTCCTGCTGAGCTCATGAACTCTGGGTTCAGGGCCTGACCCCGTGTGGTGGTTTGAATGAAAATGGCCTCCATAGGATCATAGACAGTGGCGTTATTGGAGGTATGGCCTTGTTGGAGTAGGTGTGGCTTTGTTGGAAGGTGTGTGTCACTGGGGATGGGCTTTGAAATTTCAGAAGCTCAAGCCAGCTGCAGTGTCACTCTCTCTTTCTGCTGCCTGCTGATCCAGATGTAGAACTCTTAGCTGCCTCTCCAGCACCAGGTCTACCTTCATACCATCATCTTTCCCAACATGATAAAGGACTAAACCTTGGAACCTGTAAGCCAGCCCTAATTAAATGCTTTCTGTATAAGAGTAGCTGTGGTCATAGTGTCTGTTCACAGCAGTAAGACGGTGGCTAAGATACTGTGTCTAAAGAAATAAGGTTCTAAGGGACAGGGGAAGATGCTTTATGTGGACCTCTGACCTTCACAGGCACATTCAATCACACACATAATTGCACACATGAACACTCACATACATCCCTACACACACACACACACACACACACACACACACACACACACACACACGGAAATAAAATGAAGAAACCAACTGGAAATTTTACAGCAACAATAAAAATACAGTCACTAAAATTGGACAAATACTGGGTTAGGCTCAAATGTAGAACAGAAGGAAAGGAAAACATCATATGCCATTGCCTGGCCACAAGACAGGAGAAATGACCTGCTCCAAACAACAAGGGGCAGGCATCACTCTAACAGAAAAGGCAGAGCTCAGCACCCACCATTCCTACCCCTGACATCTGAGGCAGCCCTCTTTCATGAGACTGCTGGTGTCTCTGTAAAAGGAAACAATGCGCCTGTTATCACTACTGTAGTTCTGTTTCCCCCGACTCGTGTGACACGGTGACAATTCTCGAACAGCAGTGTTCACCCTGCCACTACTACTCACCCTGGTAGAACCAAATAGACTCTTCGCAGGCAGGGTAGAGAGTGCTCTGAGCTTCCCAGGCAGGGTAGACAACATCTGCCTTGCTTCTACAGCTCCCAGGTTTCTCTCAAACGTGGATATTCTTCTCGAATGGTTTCCTCTGCTCTGTCCCTGAGTTCTCTCCCTGCCTGTGACCCTCCTCTCAACCCATCCACTCAGGTAAGGCATGGCTTTCCATCTTCCTTAGCAACACCCTGGGGAAGGGAGGAGGACTGCTCCCACCTCTGCTTCAGAGCTGGACCTAGAGATTTCCCTCCATGTTGGGGACTCAGTGTCCCGAGTCTGGGATCCCACAGCGCCCTCTTCTCTGTCTCACTTTCTCCTCCCACGGCTTACTGAGAAAGGCCTCTGCCACTCTTCAGGTCTGCAGTGACCTCACCCTGACCTCACCCTTGACCCCCAGCAGGCTCTACAGTCTCCTGATTCCCAGCTTCCCGCTTGTGCTCTCAATCCTGGTCCTGGTTGGAGCTGAGCTCCTTCCCTCTGGAGTGGCCAGCCTTTCCCAGTTCCCTGTCCTCATGAGACCGTAATGGTGTTCCCAGTGCTGCATCTTTCCATTTTAATTTTTGTAAGGATCGTGGAAGTCTGGGAAGTACATCTCCTGTTGGAGATATCATAGACGAATGTTATAAAAATCCAAAATGGGAAGGACAGAAACATGACCTGTTATTCACAGTTTCTTTTATCAGTCTATTGTAGTGATGTTACTGTGGCAGGTTCATCATCCCCAGCCCCTCCCTGGATGAGACTCCAGACATGGGGCCACTGCGCTGAGAGCTCTCTCAATGCTCCTCCAACCCAGACAGGCTCCCAAGAGACACTCTGACCCCTGGGCCTGTCACCTGCACAGTGTGAGGCGGGCCAGGCCATAGCTCCCTAGACAGAAGGCGTTTGCCTGAGGTGAACTCACTGGAGCAGTCCTGGATCTGGAAGCAGAGTCAGCCACTCAGCTGTCACAGAAAGGCCCCATAGGGCCCACGGGTCCTGGCACCCCTTTTCCTTGGAAACCTCCCTGTTTTCCCTTCCCTTGAAGGGAGGGAGCCCTCTAGCAGTCTGGAGCCAGGACCAACACACAACTGCCATCTCTGAAACCACAGGCTCCCTGTGGCAGACCACCATGTGCCTTCTATGTCCAGCAACCCTTGGCTTTGGCCCCAGCAGGGCCTCGGGGGCCAGGCATCCTGGGTGAGCTGGAGCCTTCAGATCCACAGGCAGCATTGGCTCCTTCTCCCACTGCTTCAGCCCTGCCTTGAACGTTCTTTGCTTGAGCTGCAGAACTGAATAAACACAGGGTGTGAGGACGGATCCTGCCCTGGCTGTGCATCCCTGACTCCAGCTGGTCTGAGCCCTGGTTGCCAAGAGCTACAGAGTTAAGATGCAGAAGGACAGCCAGGGCCTCCACCAGGATGACTGGAGAGGGCAGAGGTCGCTCACTGAAGACATTTGTTTTTACAATTTCTTACATTACATTACCGTCTAATCGGTACCTCCGAGCTCCATAAGAACGAACCCAGGTCACTTTTAATTTCTGGTTCATGACTTTCGTACTCCACGTGACAGGCTATTGTCTCTCAAAGACAGGCCGGAGATTCTTAAAATTCCAGTTCTCAGACTGGGGGACAGCTCAGTGGGGATCGAGTTCCAGGTCCCGAGTTTGGTCTCCAACATTCACATAAAAGCCAGGTCCAGTGGTCATGCCTGTAATCCCACCACCAAAAAGGTGGAAGCAGGAAGACCCTGGCCTTTCTGTACAGGCGGCCTAGTCAATCAGTGAGCTCTGGTTTTGATAAGAGATCCTGTCTCAAAAGCTAAGGAAGAAAGAATTTGGAAAAGATACTGGACGTCAATTCAATCTATGGCACGCACACACACACACATACACACGGAACTCACACACATGCATGCACACATACACACATGCACACACATCTTTAAAAGAAAAAAGAGGGGGAAAAAACTTTACCACTTTCACCATCAAAGAATTTTTTGTTTTGTTTTGTTGGGGTTTTTTTTTTGTTTTTTGTTTTTCGAGACAGGGTCTCTCTGTGTAGCCCTGGCTGTCCTGGAACTCACTCTGTAGACCAGGCTGGCCTCTAACTCAGAAATCCGCCCACCTCTGCCACCCAAGTGCTGGGATTAAAGGGGTATGCCACCACTGCCTGGCCATTTTTTAATTCCTTAAAATTATTTAGCTTAGATATTGTATTACTCTTGCCAAATAATTCAATTCTCTATATAATAGTACTACAGCCAAAGCTAATTCTTATTGCTGTTTCATATACTCATGTTTAAATTTCCCATACACCCAAGACACATACTCACAAATACACATACCAAACATGCAAACACATACAAATACATGCACACATTAAACATATACAACATACCCAAACATGCACACCACACACGCATGCACACTCCAGACATATACACACAGAACACATATAAACCAAGCACAAAGAGAGAATACGTACACACCAAAGACACATACCAAACATACACACACACATCAAACACTCATAACACACCAAACATACACACACACCAAACATATATACATACACCAAACACACACACACCCAAGCATATACACACACACCAAACAGACACACACACTTTCCATTCATTTTTCATGTGTCTTCTCATTGACAGCCATTTTTTCCTTCTGCCAAAAAGCTCCATTTACTGTTTATTCATGCAAACCTCCTAGCTATGAGTAATCTAGCTTTGTTTATATGAAAGCACTTCGTTTTTTATTCACTCTCAAATGAGACTGGAGGGGAGCAATGTGTCTGTGTGCTCTGGAGCCCAGAGGTCATCACGGGTGTCACTCTTCGATGCGTCTCCAGCTATCTGGAGTCTTGGTCAGCAAGTGCTGGCAGCCTAAGTCACTCTCCACTGCTTTCAAATGGAGTCCCCTCTCCCCCAGCCCCAACATAATTATAGCTATTCCCTCAGTCTTCCTTGGAGATAGGACTCTTTTTAAAAGCTGCCATCTTGCGTAGCTGACAAACACTAAGTCCCTTCTTTGTTAGAGTCTCCTGGATGTGCCCAATGGAGACTTCCAGGAAGCAAAGCCCAGACCTTGGTTGAGCCTCCAGGGTTTCAGCATGCAAGCTGTATGTTTGCATGAGTGTCTTAAACTCAGACACCTAATTGCTATTGAAAAATACAAAAGAAAGCAGAGTTTTTGGTCAGATGGTAGCATGCTTGCCTATCACGCACAAGGTTCTGTGCACCAAAAAAAGAAAAAGAAAAAACCAAACCAAACCAAACCAAAACCCTGGACTCAGAGGCTCACAGTTTATGTTAGGCCACATAGTAAGTTTGTGGCCAGTCTGGGCTAGAGACCTTGACTCAAAGAGGAAGAAAGGAAGGGATGGAGGGAAGGAAAGAAGACGGAAGAAAGGAGAGAGAAAGAAAATGGAATTATTAAGGAATGTAGCATAGAAGTTAAAGCATACATTCTGAATCAGACACACTGAATTCAAATCTTGCCATTGCTTCCACCCAGTAGGCAGCCCTTCGTAGGTTAGTTAGCTTGCCTTGGTCACAGTTTCTCCATCTGTAAAGTAGGCATGATGACTCACCTGTCTCATGTGGAAAAATCTGACAGATATATATATACATGAAACACATAGACTCTGCTGTCACATGCCTGGAAAACAATTGTTAAACACAAACCAGCCTGTAGCATATGATCCTCCTTTACCCTGATTCAGCCCACAGCCACCATGTCTAAATGTCCATCTGGTCAACCTGCCTTATGCTACTACGTGTGAGGTGCGGAAGCAGGTAGTGTCTGCTCAAACACACAGGCAGGCTGGTGGATGGAAAGTGGGTGGACGACTCGACTTCTTTTGTGTGCCCTGTAACCAAGCAGCTCCTCACTGCTGCAGGCAGAAGATGCAAGCTCCTTCCGACTACAGAGAACACTGTAGTTGGCTCCCAGCCCTGCCTCCCTTGCGGTCATTAGCTGAGCCCCTCAAGCTCTGACTATGACAGGATAGGGCGGTCCTGACATACCGTTGCTCATCTAAATGTTTAATAACACTCCACCCCCCACTCACTGGGTAACCAAACCCAAACCAGCGGATCCTCAAAGCCACAGACTAACAAGGCCATGAAAGGGAAGATGTCTCGGTAATGAAAATTTCATCAATGCAGATTTCACATTAAATATCAAGGTCTCAGTGTGAAGACAGCATCAGAGTAGACACCGCTGAGTCTCTGACCTTCATCCTTGGAGATAAGAGCAGAGTCAGGCAGCTTCAGTCTTTTGTGACAACGTAGCTGCAGGGAAGAAGGCTGAGGTGGGGGAGTCAGCAAGGCTCCACCCCATTCCTTCTGAGGGGAGTCTTTGCTGGTTGGGTATTAGCAACACACCCTGCCCTTTCTGTTCCTCCTGGGTGTCCCCACCCTCCATGAAGAGACCCAGGTTCTTGCAGCTGCTCAGGTCTCTAGGCATTCTCCCTATTTTGTTCACATTCTTCTTCCTAACTGAGTTAATTTTCTCTCATTGCTGTGATGAAATACCTGAGGAGAAGCAGCTTAAGGAACAGAAAGGTTTTGTTTTCGGCTGTTGGAAGGGTCTGGTGGGGAAGACACGGCGGTGCAAGTGTGAAGCCACTGGTCCTGTTATATCCACTCAGCCCCTATCTTGGGGCGTTTCTCTCTCTCTTAGAAAGGGCACCATTCTGTTCTCGCACTTAGGCCTCTCCCCCCAACCCCTGTGAAGACTGTAATGCCTGTAGCTTGTCCCTTTCCTGTGATCTGCAGGCACAAGGACAGATCTGTTCCTTCAAGGAGAAAAACCTGGAGACAGGCCTGTCATTTCTATATTTCAAGGTTGTTGGGGGAAGGAGAGATGAGCGATTTTTCTTTTTAAACAGACTTTTCGTGCCTCTATAACTGTAAAGCAGAAGGAAAGTCACCCACTTTTATGAAGTATGTAAACAGTAAGAATGTGCAGGGAGAGTGTGTTTGTGGACTCTGAATCTCCCCAGCTGGAAACAACACTGGAGGAGCTTTCTCAAGGGTCTCCGAAACCTTGAAGTGTCTCATTCACCTGACTCAAGATGAGGGACCCCACAGGATTAAAGCTAGTCTTTAAGGAGGGGGCGGGGAAGCTGGACTAGACTGATCTTTGTATCTCATAGTAAGTGAGAAGAAATGTTTTGGAGAGTTATTTGCATGTTTGCTTGCTTGCTTGTTTGTTAAGACTATGGTTGGCCATGGCAGTACACATCTGTCTGTCAGCCCAGTCCAGGAGAGCTTGAAGCAGGAGGATCGGGAGATCAAGACCAGACTGGGTTACAAATGGAGTCTCTGTCACACAAAAAGAGAGAGAGAAAAAAAAGCCAAACAACAGAGTCTAGACAAAACAATATCCACACTGAAGATTTAAACGATGAAAATTTTTTGTTTCATGTCTTTTGCCAAATATTAATAACTAAGCACATAACATTTGTCATATGCATGTTATATTCATAACCATGTGCATAATATTTACTGTTTTGTCTTCTAGGACAAGATGAATGAGAATGAGACTAATACTTTCCAGATGTGGCCCAGCTTCTGGGCTCTTTATATTCATATTGGGACATTAATAAGCTTCTGCATCACAGAATGGTCTAGCTCTGTGTAATCCAGACTGCAGCTCACAGACGCACCAAGACAAGGGGCCCTCAGTCCCGGTTATGGGACTGTGATTCGTTCTGAGCAGAGCAGATGCTGTCTGTGGGGACCTTAGTTCTGAACTCTCATCAAGAAGTTAGCATCAGTGGACGCATCTCAGAACTTTACCGAGATAATCACCGTTTTAATCAGTCTATCCTGACTGCAACTCACAGACTCAAAGGAAAAAGTATTATGAAGAAAGTATAGGAGGAAGAGCTGATAGCTTGTGCTCTTAAGAAGTCCAAAGGGATCCACTTCAGGCATGGCTGGATCCAGGCACTCAAATAGCAGGATTGGGAAACAACCCCTCCATCCCTCCCACCCACCCCCATCTTGGAGCTCAGTGGTTTCTCCTCTCTCAGGCTAGCTCTGTTCTTGTACTTGTTTCCATTTTCAGGAGGCCTAGGAGAAAGACATTTGTTTTTTTCTATCCCATAATTTAAATCTAAGTACAAGATATGAGTCTTACATGTTTGTCTCTAACCCAGTCTCTGAAGCCTGGCATCCACCGATGGCTCAAAACCTCTGCTGTTGTAGACAGAAAAAACATAAATTCAAACTCTTGCAGCATGCGGCCTAGAAGAAGGAAGGAGGAGAGTCAGCTAGCCAGGTTCCATGAGCCCTTTGAGATGAGCTGGAAGGTGACACGGGCCACACAGAATTAAGGGAGGATGACACACGCCCCCTTTTGTGGGAGACTATCTAAAGCTCAAAGCAAATCCTGATGGCCCTTCTCTCTGCTCCCTCTCACGCTGGATTTGTTTTGGTCCGTAATCTCTGCAGTCATCCTGTCAGGGAAGGCATGGTAAAAGCCATCAGTGGCGGGACCCTCCACCTCCTCACCCACAGCTGGTTCCAGTATGAATGAGCTCTAGGCCAAGCCTGTTTCTGTATGTCATTGGAAAAGAAGTTCTGAGACACACACACACTCATACACACACACACATGCACACACACACATACACTTACACACACATCCACGTACCTATGAGGACACACACACGCGGGCGCTGGTGTGCACACACTCACACACACGTGTATGCACACATGTACACACATACACTCACACGTGCATGCATGTACACACACATTCATTCACACTCATGCACATACATGCACACACACATGCATGTACACACACATACACTCACACACACATGCACGTATCCATGCACGGGCACACACACACACACATGACCTCTTCCCAGGGCTGCTTTCTCCCGTATCACAGATGGCGATCGCTCCCTGCCGTTAGGGGCTGCAGCTTCCTCCGCATCCTGCACCATTTGGAAGAGCTTTTTCATTACTTTTAATCCTCTCTCAATTTTCTGATCCATCGGCCTGCGTGAAAGGGAGATGAAAATGGCTCCCTCTTTTTACTTGGCTTCGTAATCCTCTCGTTCTCAGCCGCCGGCTCTGGTTTCACTCAAATCCTTCTGCATCTGAGGCTACATTAACAGGAAGTCCCCTGGGAGGCTGGATTGGCTGTCTGGGTTGTGAGTCACTCTATCCTTACCTACCTCAACCATGGGACATTCGCACTGGAGGTCAAACTGCAGGCTGGTTTATTTCAAAGTATTGACAGGTGACAGGGGTCATTCTGAGGCCCTGGTTTTTCTCTTTCTTCTGAAAGCGGCAGTCAGTGACATTTTCGTCCTCAGGGACATTGAGCACACTTGAAATCTCCACTGACTTAGAAATGACTTTAAAAACACCCTCTGGTGGATTTAGCATGTCTTATTCACTGAAAACAATTTTTAACTTGAAAGCTATTCTGCATAAGTTAATGATGCTGCTATCACCAGCCTACCCCATCCCCATCACAAAGACCCCAAGTGGACCGCTAAGGCATAGACATATGGTCGCCATGCTAGCTAGACTATCACATAGGCTCTGAATGGCCCTGTCGGTCAAGAGGGTTCAACAGTCTTCACATTAACAAGATGAAGTGTATCGTCCACGTGAAGGGAAATGTTTATTCTGGGTCCAGAGAACCTCTGGGTTCATGCCATGTCTTCACTCCATTTAGCCCTCCTAATTTCCTCCAAGGAAGGTCCTGTTCTCATCCATCTCCAGCACCAACAGAGAAACTGAGTCCCAGAAATCTTGTGTCATTGGCCAGAGTGTAACCCTGCTTTGAGCTCCAACTACACGACTCAGAACAGTCCTGGATGGAACGAAACAGAGGATACCAGCCAATCAGCAGCATCCGTTTCTGTCTGCTTCCGGACTGCAGATGCAACTTGACTAGCCGTCTCACACTCCTGCTCCCCGCCCCCAGCCCTCGCCATATGTTCCCACCATGATGGACTGTACCCCCAAACCCTTCCTTCCTCCAGTTGCCTCTGGTCAGGTGATTTTTTTCATAACAATGAGAAACATGACGTATGTCTAATGCAGTCACCCTGAAACCAAGCAAGACGAAGGGCAGAGGCCCAGCTTGGGGTGCATAGCAACTTCCGGGAGGAAACAGTGGCCCTGCGAGGACGCTCTGGACACTCGGTCTGCGCTGTTTTCTTGGAGTTCGGGAAGGAGCTTCAGAAGCTGTGTCAGACCTTTGCCATATCCATGCCTTCTGTGTGCTGATTTGCTTACATTTGTCTTTGACTTTTTTTTTTTGCATAAACAAAGGTATTCGAACAGAAAACTTGAATCACATCTGTGCACGTAAAAGCTAATATGTCACAGCGGATGGGCGATGCACTCCAGAGAATGTTGATTTTAAAAAGATGTTAGGTAAAGTAATCCATGCTAATGGTTATAAAATATGCCTTCTACATTTTAATATCATCTGGTTATAATTTTACCTTCTGAGTTATTTTTAAATCCTCACGGTCTTGGTGTTGGGGATGGCACCAGGGCCTTAGATATGGCTATGCAAGATTCCTAAACGATACCCTATCCTTAGGAGTTTTGTTTTCTTTGAGACAGAGACTCACTATGTAGCCCAGGCTGACCCCAAACTCATGGTTCCTATGCCTCTATCCCCCACCACTAAGTAGGGTAAGCTTCTACCAACATGATCATCAACCTAACATTTTAATTTAAGGAAGTCAACTGGATTGAAATAGCCAAACACAGCAGCCCTGACAAACCAACATGGCACTTGCATCTCTGTAGGATTCTCACTGACAAGTGCCTCGGGCATGGTGCCCACAGAGTGTCTCAGAGAATATTCTGCTTGCTGGGCCATCACCACAGGGGTGGCTCAATTATGACTGTATTTGGGAAAATCACGTTCTTGTTGAAGACACACATGGGACTGGGGGCCTGGGGTTGATCAGGTCATTGATACTGATTTTGCATTCTGGGATACGTTTGTAGGCAGACTCCTTTTGCCTCTAAACCTCAGGGCCTCCACAGTGCAGAGTGGACATTCTGCCAATTCACTCTGAGGTTGTTTTGACCAATGAGACTCAGAAAGACAGAGCAGAGTGTCTACACCACAACAGAACCTTGTGATCAGGCCTGCATGTATTCGAATCTTGGCTACTGTGACTCTTCCAGACAGGACCTCAGCACAGCTCACAATGAGAACCAACATGAGGCCACCCCTTAGCTGGAGCTGAGCCCAGCTGCTCTACACACTGAGTCACAGCTGACCAGACAAAGCCAGCTGGGATCAGCTGACCCGCCATGTACACTGAAGACCCTTGAGGGTGAAAATAAGAGCTTGCTGTTCTAGTCATTTGAGGCTGGTCTGTGAGACATCACCATAGAGATAAAACCACATATAAAATACCTACTCGGAATCTCATCCTTTTCTTGTCTGTCTTTTCTTGTGTTGTCTGAGACTGGCTCCCAGGAACCCATCTCAGGCCATGAGCAGACAAGCGCTGACTGAGCCAGGGCCGTGCCTCAAAGATTTCCTCTGGCCACGGAAAGAAGGCAGGTGTCGGAGAGATAGCTCACTGGGTAAAGGGGCTTGCAGGTAAATCTGTTGACCCAAGTTCAATACCCAGAACACACAGTAGGACAGAACTGACTCCCAAAGTTGTTCTCCAATCTTCACTCACATGCTATGGCATTTATACTCTCTCTCTCTCTCTCTCTCTCTCTCTCTCTCTCTCTCTCTCTCTCTCAAAGAGATGAGAATGAGGAGAAAATAAAGACCAAAAAAATTTAAAAGCAATAAAAACCAACCACGGGTGTGCACATCCTTTTACTTACTGCTGCGACTATCTGAGAAGCAGCCACTTAAGGATAAAAGGGGCTATTTTAGCTCACAGTTTGAGTGAGTGTCGTCCACCAAGTCACAGGTAACTGGTGACTTCACCAGCACAGTTAGGAAGCATTAGAATGTGCAGGGAGTAAGACTAAGATATGATCTTCACACCCCACCCCCAAAACAACTCACTTCCTCCAGCTAGGCTCTGCCTCCTGAAAGTTCTGAGGCCCCCCCAAAACAGTGCCCCCAACTGGCGACCATGTGTTCCAGCGTACAAGCCGCAGCAGCAAGCCTTCCTGGTTTTCTTATTTAGATCTACACCAAAGCTGGTCACTCCAGTTCACAGATCACGTCCCTTACAGATGGTGTCCAGCCGCCTACTCCTGGGTGGACGATCCACATCAGAGAGGATGAAGGAAGGCTCTCCCGCGTGCTCCTTCCATCTCTCTGCTCTTAGATTTCAGAATAAATAACTCATGAACACTTTCATCTGGGTTGCCTGAGACGAGGCAGAGGGGAGGGTGGAAAAGAAAATATCGATCAGACAGCGTTAGTCCTTACTGCTTGTCTTCTATGGGAGGCTGCAAGGAGGGCTGTGACCATAAAGTCAGTGGACGAGTACTTGAAGGTGCATCCTCGGCATCAGAACGATTTCCCAAATAACCCCAAAGGAAGAAATGGATCTTTGATGACACATTTTCTAATTGGCAGCTTCTACCTCCAGTTTCCAACTAATTTCCAATCTAGAATTTTCTTTCTTTCTCTTTTTCTTCCCTGTGGCAAGGTGTGCTTGCTGTACACACACACACACACACACACACACACACACAGAGAGAGAGAGAGAGAGAAAGAGAGAGAGAGAGAGAGAGGCTGAATTGTCTCTTTTGCATTTTAAAGAGGGAATCCATGACTTCTCTGGTCCTGAGTCTCTGCAGTGGAAACAAACACACTTTCAGCCTAACAAGGACCAGGATTGGTGGCCTGCAACTGGGAGAAAGGCCCGCTCAGCACACCCCCGAGAGAGAGGCTGACAACTCACAGCCTGGAGATTCCAGTGGGCTTGAGTCATCTTCCTTCTGTAGCTTTTTCTGAGAACAGAGACGGGAGCATTTCTGGCCACCTTTCAAAATCTTGAGGAGCCAAGAAACACTTAACACGTGTCCTGGAGACATTCCGGGGCTTTTGAAAGAAACACAAGGAGAAATCTCTCTCCTCGGGGCACTTGCATGATTTAGACACAGACAAGATTTTGAAACACGGATGAAGGATGTGGTATCATGAGCCAAATGAACATGTCGAAGTTTCAGATTCCTCCCTCCGAGCTCAGACCATAAATTATGTGTCCTAATGAAGCATCCTAGCTTCTCCCACAGAGGCCATGAATCCACCCTGATCTACCACAGTCTCCATAGCAACTGCTGATAGCGGATGAGAGACCTGGGGTGTTTCTAATTGACAACTTCATGACTGTAAGAAGCCAGAGAAGAATGCGGGAGAACTGGAGGAAGACCAGGCTGGAGAGATGTCTCGGAGTTAAAACACTTGTTGCTCTTGCAGAGGACCTGGGTTCAGTTCCCAGCATCCATTTGTAACTCCAGTCCCCACTGGATCTGGAGCCATCTTCTCAGGCCCCAGGAACACAAGTGGTACACAGACAGACAGACAGACAGACAGACAGTCACATATATACATACAACATACATGCTCTCATATACAAGCATACATACATATACTCACATACATACAAAGAAACATACATATAAACATACATACAAACATACATAATCTCACATATAAACATACATATATGCATACAAAAATACATACATACATATAAGCATACAGACAAATATACATACATACATACATACATACATACATACATACATACATACATACAAACAAACATACTCACATACATAAAACAATTAGATAAATCTAGAGAGAGAGGGAAGGAAAAGCTTTGCTCTGTGGAAATCATGACATGCCATCTGCAATGCCACACTGAACAGCATCCAGAAGGCCGGTGACTCTTTCTTAAAGACTTTTGCAAAGTCTGGAGCAGAGGGAGAGGGGATTTATTGAGACAAACAGCAAGGATCTTCAGGAGAGTCCCTGAGTGGGGAGCAGGCCTCTGGAGCTTAAGCCTTCTAATACATCCCTGTAGGAACGCTGGAGGGACAGCATCGTTTTCCCGCTGTCTGTAAGAATGTTACAGAAGCTTCTCAGTCTTCACACTGTGTCCGTCAGCCGTAACACTTGTTGATAAAGCTGAGTGGGGTCACAGGAACCAAGGAACCAGGCTCCAGATGAAATGGAGGTTTGGGCCCAGTTGCGTGTTCTTTGCTTTGAGGCTCCCCACACAAGGACCAGGTTTCTTCAGACACCAAGGTTGTGCTCCGTGAGCCACCGAGCAAAATGTGATAAATGTCTGGTGTCAAAACCAGGAGTGGGGTGACTAGAAACCTGAGCTCAGCTTTCAGTCTGCCGCTGGCCACGTGGAGCTGCCTGAGAGATGCCCGGTTCCTAATCGTCTGACATGATTTGTGATTCCACAGAGGGAAGCCTGTGGGGACACTTGAATGCTGATCTTTGGATGTTCCCACAGGCTCCGGGACATTCTCCACTCTGAATACATTCAAGTAGAAATCTGTATCACAATGTGAAGACAATTAAACAAACCCTCCGAGGCTGGCTGGGTAATACACGCATCTCAGTCCTTTGGGACCAAACAGAACTAAGAATGAAAGCTGACCCCCATGCCCCCCAAATCTAGATTTAAAATTGAGAATATTAAAAAGCATAGCCCAGGTTCAGTTCACTCACACGGCAGGAAACCAGCGTAGTGTTCCTAAGTCACAAAATTCCTCATCCATTTCCCAACTCACAGCCCCTCAGACATGTGCCTCCTGTCCCTAGCCCTCCCCCCTGCTCCCCCTGGCATTTTCTCCCCATACTCCTAAAGCTTGGGCCAGACATGGAAAAAAGGCTGTTCTCCCTGGGCGTGGGCACAAGGTTGAGGAAGGGGCACAGGAGCAGTCAGGGGTCATTCTCTACCCTCCATTGCCACCAAGGCTCCATCTCTACTGGACTCTATCCAGGACTTGGCCCTGATGTCTGACTCCTGGCCTCCAGCCGGCTTCAGCCAGGGAGACTGAACTGGAGCTCAGGGAAGGAAAGAGAGATTATTGGGACACCTCAGCCCCAACTCCGCTGTGCACTCTGGCCACAGTCCTCAGTGCGCACTCTGGAAGCACCTCTGGGCTCTCCAAAAGTTCCCCCCTCACACCTTGCTGCTCAGCCCCGAGGCTGCCAGGCCCTTCCTGCTCTTGCTGGTCCCCCAACCCTGCCATCTCTTTGTACCTTTACTTACGTTCAAACACCATGGACCTCGCTTCTGCCTCCTGCTAGGGCTATGTCTGATAGACAATGCTCAGTTCTGAGGACCAGAAATAGTTTACAGATCATGAAAAGCAAAAAAAAAAAAAAAAAAGGTTTTTTTTTTTTAAAATTCACACTTCTGCAAGTAAAGAAACAAAATTTTAAAATTATTGCCAGGGAGGGTGGGATTACTAAAGAGATTCATGTCCTCTGAAAGGAGCCAAGAGCTTTGCACGGGGACAATGGGTAAGAAGGCTCAAAGGCACTTCAGGAATTGGCCAACTCACTCGTCACAGGCTCAAGGGCATGAAATCATAAATCCCTTTCAAAGACTGATTTGGGAAGAGATCCAGGATGCCCTGCTGGCTCAGGGATCATTTCTCTAGTGCTTATTTGACTGTGTTCGACCATCCAGGCATGCAAAGGTCATGGCAGTCATCATCCAAGCACATCTGGCTACTGCTGCTCTGATGGCAACCCTGGTGTTACCCATGTGACCGCTCGGCTCTGCAGGATGAAACTTGCTAGGAGTCCGGGAGCCACAGAGGCTCCCACCAAGATTTCCAAGGACCTTAGGCAGTTTGTGATAGAGCCATGCTCCCTCTGCCCAACCCCTGAGAAGGTAATGAGTTAAGCTGTGAGGGTGAAATCTAAGCTGAAACCGAGACCCTGGGATGCGAGAGATGCCAGGAAAGACAGAGAGGCAAGGAGAACCATCCGAGGGTGACCCATGTGGACCGTAGCCATCAGGACACATCCAGACATGGCCACCATGAGACCCAGATGCTAGACACAGAGCTGTAGAATTTAATATCTCCCCTCTGAGTTTTGGTCTTGCTTTCTTAACTCTTCTGTTTGAATGAAAACATCTGCTCTATGTCTATCTAACTGTGAGGGACAGCATGTGGAATCTGGTTCTTTATTAGATCGTGGTTAAGAGTAACTTTGACTCCTCCGAGGAGATTTAGAGTTGAACTTTCACAAGGCAGAACTTTTAAGAGAGGGCTCACAGAGACGGGCTGGATGCATTTGCATGATGAGCTGTACACTGGGGTGTGGTGGGAGGGGCGAATACTATGACCTGGACACGAACAGTTTCCCCAAAGTTGTATACTGAAGCTTGGTCCCCTGAAGCAGAATGGGGGAGAGTGCAGAGCTGCATAGTCACTGGATCTCAGGATTAGTCCATTGACAGTTCGAGAGAATGATGAGAGAGAGAGTTTCCTGTAGGTTTGCCATTTTATCGAGTTGGGAAAAGTCTTACCAGGCATATAGGTTGGAAGCATTTTCCTTTCGAGATGCAGGCAGCTTCCCGAGCGCCCTCTCTTTGACCTCACTAGGAAGAAAGAGGATATTGCTTAGAATACTCAGGGTTGCCAACAGCAACACTAAAGTCAAGCTGAACTAAACAGTCAAGGGGGCGCATTGGCTTTTGTATCTGGGTAGGAGGACTTCAGGCATGTTTGGGTAGCAGTGTCCTTTGTTGCTCTTCTGACCCTGACACTAGACCCTCACATTCTTGTTGACTTTCTTCGTGGTCTCATAATGGTCACTGCTGATCTAGAATGTTGCCCGTAACCCCACTCTTCTAAAGAGAGAAGGCATTTCTGCTCCCTAACTGTATTAGTGAGGTTTCTTTAGAGTAACAGAGTTTATAGCATGGATAGATAGACTGATACGTAGATAGATGGATGGATAGATGGGTGGATAGATAGATAGATAGATAGATAGATAGATAGATAGATAGACAGATGAAGGGATACAGATATGGATACAAATACAGATTAAGATAAAGGGGGATTTAATCCAGTAGTTCCTCAGTCCACAAGCCTGGATGTCTCCATTGGTCTTCAGTATATGCTGAAATCCCAGAGAAGTCGGTTCTAATGCCAGTGAAGGAGTGCACTTGCCAGCAAGGTGAGGGCAAGCAGGCAGAAGAGAGACCGTCCCTCTTCCATGCCATATAGGCTTCCAGCAGAAGGTGTGACCCGAGTTAGAGGTGAGTTCTCCCAGCTCAAATGATCTGGATTAAAAGTATGAGTTTTCCCAACTCAATATCCAGATTAAAGGCATGTCTTCCTACCGCAAGGATCTGGTGGGAAGTAGATCTTCCTACTTCAAATCAAGCAAAACTCCCTCACAAGTATGGCCTTCGTTCAGTGGTTTTAGTTCATTCCAGATGTAATCAAGTCGACAGCCAATAATAGCTATACCCCCACCAAGTGTTTCCTGTGACCAGCACCCTAGGAGCCAATGGAGCATAAGAAGTAAGATACAGTCCCACTTCAGTGATCCCCATCATTGAAGCTTCCTCTACAGACAAAAGATGGACGCAAGACTCTGATGAATGCACTGAGACCCAAGTCTCATCCCCACAGGGAGACTGAGTCAAGCCAGAGAGATTCAGAGTTCTGGGTACCTGTAAAAGGCAGGCATGCCTGAGCATCCAGCAAGTTACGCATCACCTGGAAAAG